>NC_091122.1:134368620-134722787 GCF_040183065.1 Periplaneta americana | reverse complement strand
GAAATAAAACTACCACTGTAAATAATTGGGGTATTAGTTTAATTGCAGACATATGAATATTGAATACAATAATCTGTAAACAAGTTGAATATATTTGTCATATTCCTCTAACAATGTAAACAATTCTATGAACCACATTTCATGCAATGGACAGTACTAGTGTTACAAGTTGTTTTCTTTCCTTTACGGGCCGTTGGCACACA
Source organism: Periplaneta americana (assembly GCF_040183065.1). Lineage (NCBI taxonomy): Eukaryota > Metazoa > Arthropoda > Insecta > Blattodea > Blattidae > Periplaneta > Periplaneta americana. The sequence continues at coordinate 134,722,584 of NC_091122.1, read as the reverse complement.
ATAGCATTTTCATTTCCTTCTTTGCATGTGCGGTTATTCCCCGGTCTAATCACCAGGATTTGTTGCGTCATTTATTCTGCTTTCCGCAATCATGACACAGGAAGCGTGATTGCACTCGCTATTGCCACAAGTTCTTTCATACCGTGGTAGATATGGAATGACCTTGGAAAATCCAGTGTTGTAGTAGATCACCGGTCAAGAGGACGGAATCCCTTGTCTCTAACATAGGGCAGAATTGAGGGCAGCCTTGGAAACAACCTTGCCTGCTTGCGCGAGTCTCTGCCATTGCTGTGGATTTCAAACTGAACCACTGTGGTTATGCAAGGAGCCTCATGCGTGTGAGATCAATAAAGTTGTACTTTCTCATTGTACTGTTAGGCTTAGTCACCTAAAGAATTTTAACCACAGAACTCGATTTGTCATCTTACCATTTTTCCATTTTACTTGCTCTTTATTCTTTAGGTCTGTATGTATAAATCATCGCTATTACTAGAATCATCATTATTATTATCGTCACCACCACCACCCCCCCCACCACCACCACCATCACCACCACACGCGTTGCCAAACACGTGAAACGTATAATGATAAATTATTATTGAAGCATCATCCATAAGATGGCAGTATCGCCTTTGCCAAACTTAGGTTATATTTCAGTTTTCATAACCTATCGATCAGCGTGCGAGGAGAAGCATATCAGAATGTGACCTCGAGCAGTAACACCAACTTTGACATTTCTGATTTACGATAGATCAGAGAAGGAACTTATTTCAGTGAAATATAACCTAAAAGGATTGGAAGTAACAAAACTACGATGTTATAATACATTTTTATGATTCAAGTGCAGTAAATGGCGAAAGATATCAATAAAATTATTGTCTTTTTGAATTTGATCTTTCATCTTTTTAAATAACCTATCATGCAGGTTCATATATTTTGATGCATAAACGTGTTTTACGTTTCATTGTACATAGGTATGGCTATTACGTCAGTTTGAACAAACATAAATAGAACATGAAAAGTCATAGATTGAGTATTTCGGTCCGTTTCATAATTACAGTGTAAATTAAATTGCTGAAAAGTCACAATCAAGATGAAAGTTAAACTCTCTACCTACATTACCGGTAATTGTTTCGCTATTAATTTATAAGAGAAAAATATGATACTAGTATGAGATCTGTTTTCTTTTTTGTTTCGTCATGTCATTCCGTCGAATGCAATTCATATTATGTTTTTGTACTAGTTGATGGTATTTTCCGTTAATTAATGTTGAGGGATATTTTAACTAATTAGAATCTTTGTGTTGATTTGACGAAATTTTCATAGGTGTAATTTAGCAATATTGATTCCAGGGAAATCCATTGAAATCTGTTATGTATATGAAACTTGTTTTGCAAATTATTAATTGTTATCTGACATTTTCATTCCATTGTTGCTGTATCTTGTTCGTTTAGTTTGAAAATTATATTTGTAATTTGAGAAGTACGATATGCATATAATTGAAATTATTCAAGTGGAGATCCTTTGGAAAGACTAATCTCTATCTTGTTCCTTTGAATTAAATCAACCATATTCGCTAAACACATGAAGAGTTCGCGGGAAAACGATGAATGTCCAGTTTTGTTAAGGTTGATGTCATTATCTAATTCAATGGATCACTACGAAATTTAATGTTGTTCTTATGAAAAATGGTAAAAAGGAGAATTATCACTACGAATACAGTAATCCTTTCCTTTATTTTCTATAGAAACAGCACTACATCTTGCAGTTACAGACTCAATTAGATCATTATCTAATCCTTAACAGAAATGTGACATTCATCGTTTTTCCCGCGAACTCTTCACATGTAAAAGTGAAATGAAAATGTCAAGTATGTGGCAGTGTTTATTAGCCACTGTTTTTATGAAATGTGTCTTTGAATTTTGACTTAAAGAGTCCTACTTTTTTATATATACTTTCGGAAGCCGAAAAGAAAACGTTTTTTTCCTCATTAGTATGGTAAAAAGAATGTTGAAATAGTAATTGATAAAAGAGTTCTATTCAGTCAATACTTAACATATGTTAAGTATTGACTGAATAGAACTCTTTTATCAATTAACATTGTACTTAACGGAACCAATATGCCTTTAAAATGTTGAAATAGTTCTAATACTTTTCTAGTTATGCTCTAAAACGGAAGTCTGTGTCATTTGACTTGGCCATTTAAATATGAACAAAACTGCTCATCTTCTGTAAGTTTGTCGCCGATTTCCCGCAACTTACGTTTTCCAAATCAGTTTTCCTCATAACTTCCACTTTTTTTTTTATAAATTCATTAAATTTTCTACTCAAGTACATTTCATACTGGAGAACAAACCCTGCCTTTAGCACTGTTTTATCATTTCATATCCTTTTTCATTAATGATTCTTCATTTAAATATTTTAATGTATATACATTTTATTTGTTATACATATCATTATTGCGACAATATGTAATTTATTTGATTAATGTTTTATGAGCATGATTAAAAACGTTCAGTTTTCATAGAAGCTTGCTGTTACTTACCAATGGATGTGGGCCTAGTATGTACAGTTTACTTTGCCTTATTTCAGTCTCTAACCCAATATGGAATATTTGGATGGGGTACTTATAAAACTAACTTTAATCCACTCGATTTATTACAGAAAAGAATAATTAAAATATGTCTCAAAACCATTGATTATGCTATTGAGAAATTGTTTTTAGAATTTAAATTCTTGAAAATACATCAAATTTATGCTTAACGAGCACTGCTTGCAACCATCGTACTAATATCGGCCCTAGAATTTATAACAAATTAATAAAGAAATACCCACTCATATTTATCTCCAACTGTTTGAAATTTAAAAATTTGTAAGAAATTTGTTATTGAGTAATTATTAATTTTTAGATGTATGCATGTAAATTTATTATATATCGAATCCTCCCTCTATCATAGAAGTATTAGAATTTTATAAATATACAATTTCTTTTTATTATATTTTTCTGACAGTAAACAATATTATTATTATGCAAATCTAGTCTTTCAGGTAAAGCTCCCTGTAAAGCAGATTTGAATAATTTCAAGGGAAAAATTGTTCCGGGGCCGGGTATCGATCCCGGAACCTCTGGTTGAACGTACCAATTATTCAAATTATTATTATTATTATTATTATTATTATTATTATTATTACTTGCTAAAATTTATGTATCATTTACGATTTTTCAAACACTCAAAAATTTATATTTTCTTGAATTCAGGATCCTTGAGGTCTGCCAGTGTTCTTGGTTTGATGTTTTTCAAATGAAAAAAACTAATTGAATTATAATTAGGCTAGATTTATAATTCATAGTAAAAAATCTAAAAAAAAAAATATTTCTTAATTATACATTCAACTGATATTGGCAGGATTTATTAACATACTCATAATGAATAAAATAAAGAAGAAAGTATTAATAATATTCAAAATTGTATAAAATATCAACCAAACCAATTTTCCCTGCACAAATTGTTTCCCTCAATTAAGAAAAATCAATTATCCTTAACAATATGTTTTTTTTTAATCCCAAAAATTGTTGATTAATCTAGGAGTATTGCCTAACCACTGTACTAAATTTCAGATCAAAATTAATTCAGGTTATATAGAAATTAAACTTGAATTTTACTAAATTTATACTAGCGAAACGTGTACAGTGTACACACCCCCTTGTTACATTTTAACGTCCTGCGATTAATTAATTAAGACATACAATAAGAATACCTTTGTTTATAGTTTTCTTGTGGAGTGAGACAGAAAAATTAAATTACGTACTCATAGCAGCGATATATAGTTGCAACACTGTAAGAATATTGTTCGTATATATATATATATATATATATATATATATATATATATATATATATATATATATAACTATTTTCGTTTTAAATTACAGAAAAAAATTATTGGAATTAAATACTTGCACTGTCTATTTGCAATAGACTCACAGAAGATTTTTATTTACATATTTTTATAAAATACGTGTTTTTATGGAATGGGATTTAGTATTTCAGCTTCCAATTTGCATTTTGCATTTTTTTAGAAATGTATTTATTTGCAAAATGGATATTTGTACATAAAAGTCGCCCCCTTTTAATTACTTACGTTTTTTTTCTCTTGCACGGAGGAGGGACCGAAGGCTTGCACTGCAGTCTGAGGCTTATTGTGCTTATCACTCCTTTCTGTGAATGAATGGGTAGCCGAACGGCCGCGCTCTTGTACAAGTACAGCATGCCGCACCGTGAACTTAACCCGGGCTGTTTTCTGGATGATGATGATTATGATATGTGAATTAATGATGGCGAAATGAATCCGAGGTCCAACATCGAAAGTCACCGAGCAGTTCTGGTCAATTGGTTGAGGGAAAACCTCGGAAAAGCCACAACCAAGTAACTTGTCCCAACCATGATTTGAACCCGGGTCCGCTCGTTTCATGGCCAGACGTGCTAACCATTACTCAACAGCAGTGGAATTATCTACTGTTACAATGATTATTAAAGGAGAAAAATTCGCTCCGGCGTCGGGGATCGAACCGGGGTCCTTGGTTCTACATGCCAAGTGCTCTAACCACTGAGCTACACCGAAGTTCAGTCCACAGTACTGGATCGAATCCCTCTCCTGTAGTGTTTTTCCCTTCGTGGCCTGACTGCAAGTTCGACATATATGTTGATATAATAAGTCAACTGCCATTATACAAGGAGCGCACTCAACTGAGTGACTTGATGGCCGGGATTCCATAGTAATATGCACTGTTGGGCGAAGAATCTACTTAAATATTAATTTTTGGTCCTACAGAATATATCTTTTATGATAACAATGATTATTGGAGGAGAAAAATTCGTTCCGGCGCCGGGGATCGAACCTGAATCTTTGGTTGCAGGTACCACGTGTTCTAACCACTGAGCTACGTCGAAGTTCAATCCACAGCACCGGATCTAATCCCTTCCTATAGTGTTTTTCCTTTTGTGTCCTGACTCCAAGTTCGACATTTATATGTTGACTGCCATTATACAAGGAGCGCACTCAACTGAGTGACTTGGTGGCCGGGATTCCACAGTAATATGCACTGTTGGGCGAAGAATCTACATAAAGATTAATTTTTGGTCCTACAGAATATATCTGTTATGGTAACAATGAGAAGAATTTCCACTTCAATGTTACATCACATTATATCTTTACATTATGTGTATCGTTGCAGTTCATGTTAATTAATTTTACTAAGCTCTGTACTTCGATGGGAAGAACATGGAATAGACGTTGTTGAATTTATAGTTATGGCTTTCTAGGGAATAGTTCATTATTTAGAAACATCGTAGGACTTATTATGGTGGTTTGCCATGAATTCTTACTTTCACTGCAGTATTCCGCCCATTAAGAACTTCCCTGTGTCTTCTTTACTGGCATTATATCCGGTCCTTAATGGCTTGACTGCTCTAGTGTTTGAGATCACTTACGTTGATACTTCCGTTCTTTGTTCTTTATTTATTTTCATTTCTTGTAGCTACGAAATGGCTTCAGTTATTTATCTCTGGCGATTATTTGTGACCTGAATCCTGCACTGCACCCGGTTATGAACATATATTATAAGTTTTATGTTTTCAATTGCATCTATGAATTTTTATCGATGCTTTTTGTCCCTGAAGATATAACGAATGTATACCGTACCTGAATAAAAATGTAATTTTATGAAGGTTTGTTTAAAATAGTGGACAGTTTTCAAGATTAAATGATACGACTTGGGAGAGATACGAGTACTCTCACATGCGGGTAATGGTGAAATCAATTAATATATCATTCGAGCCCTTAGCTATGTGTTCTTTTCTCAAAATAATAATTTTAATGTAATAAACATAATCTATACGGTGCTTTGTTTAATATTCATTATTTACTGTGTTTTATTTGTCAACTAGCCGTACCCGTGCGCTCCGCTGCACCTGTTAGAAATAAATATAAAGTAATTACATAATTAAAATAGGACGTTTGATCCAGGGAACATTCGTTTTTGATAGAAGGATAAATCGTTTAATATGTTTCTTAATTTAAATTGTATTTAAATAATTTCAATGCGGTCATTTTGGTCCAGATAGCAATCATTTGTTGCAATTTCCTTTAACATGTTTCTTAATTATTATTACATGCAACCATAGTTTAATGAAGATTGACGTATCATTTAGTTTTAATGTGTATACTTTATATTACTTGCTATATGTTTCCATTGAATTATGGTAATAACTTAATTTTAACCCTTGTTTTCTACGTCTTCAGTAAATGGCGCTTGGCCCACTATGGTTCTGAACCCTTCAAATAACTTAAATAATGATACAGCATAAACAGTGATATGTAATTATATTTCTTTCTTTCGAAAATGTAAGAATTCACGATCTCCTATGTACCATTGCTATGGAATGAATAAATGTGTTTTTTCTTTATACTCAAAAATTTTATATTTTGCACATAGGAGTTACTGCAGAAACAACAACGCTATAATCTGAGGCGGCGATGAAAATGTATTGTAGTGTTATTTTAAAAGTCTTCTATATCCTTAAATTTCACTCAGAAGTTACTGTAATAGCATTATAGAATTATGTCCATCTACAGAAACTACACTTTCCAAAGGTGAAATAATAATTAAACAATTAATTAGCTTTCGATATTACTTCATACAAACACAGAAACATTCTCTGTAGGCTATGTTTAATAGCTTTCGATTGTTGTTGTCTAAGGCCCCTTATAGACGAAGTCATTTGTTTTTATTTCAATACAGCGCCTTAGATGGCGTTGTTATTGTAATTTTAAAACTAATTTATCTCATTAAATATCAGTCCTATCAAAATTTTGTATAGAATAAAACTTATCGGAAATCATTTGAAAGAAACTTTTGTTATGTGAAATTGTTAATGAAAATTAATAATAAGGGAGATATTTCGATTTATTTAATCCAGGCACCCTTATAACCCCCTTTTAAATAAAGTATTTTGAATGCCGTATAGCCTAAAATCTAAGTTACAACGAACTTAATTTATATTCCAGATTTCATCGAAATCCGTTAAGCCATTATCGCTTGAAAAGGTAACAAACATCCAGACAGACAGACAGACATACAAACAAAAATTTCAAAAAAGCGATTTTCGGTTTCAGGATGATTTATTATATGTGTTAACAGCAATTTATTTTTGGAAAATCGAAAATTACCAGAAAAATTTCGTCTACAGATTTATTATTAGTATAGATGTCCTTTTAATGGCATTTAAATGAGAACTTAACAGATAAAATTTGAAGACCCCCCTCGAAAAATGGTGTAACATCAAATTAATGAAATGCGTGACTTAGATGGAAAAAGTAATTTTTAAGCATTAATTTATAACAGTATGTCTGAAATTATTTTATTTTCCCCTCAAACGCGTGTTATAGACTTGTTGGTTACACCCTTATTCGAGGGAGGTCTTCAATTAAAGGAAAGCAGCAGATTGAATTAATTTCTATGAATAATATTAAAAAAGAAAAAATGCCATAATTATCTAATTAATTACCGTAATTGGAAATACTTTGACATTACGTCTAGCTGGCATTTCTGAAATCCGAGTAATTACACTGGGAAATGTCGAGAACTTCCAAACGATAAAAGAATATAGGAGAATGCTAGTTAGTGCACAGTTTGATCCCTGAACATTTTTATGTTTATGATGATATAGGAATGCATTCCTATTGCAGCCTTTTCTAATTCTGTATAAACAGAATGTCAATCATAATAATTTCAAGGGAAAAATTGTTTCGGGGCCGGCTATCTTTTGGCTGAGCGCACCAGCGCTGAGTTACCCAGGAACTACGCAGACACCGACTCAATTTTTCCATTTATATTCACATACCTCAAGTGGGCTGACAGGCCGCCAGAGGCCCAACATTGAGTGCACACAAACTCTGTGTGACTTGAATTGAACATAGAGTTTGTGTGCACTCAATGTTCGATACCCGACCCCGGAACAATTATTCAAATCAACTTCACAGGGAGCTATACCTGAAAGCCAGATTTGCAGAATGTCAGTCCCTTGACCCTTCCTCTTAGTTGTTGTTGTAGATGGTGATCTACTTCTTGAATTAGTAAAATCTGACGTTTCTTAGGGTTGAGATATTCTCATATTTAATTAATGGCTTTGTTATAAATAAATATTGACAGTAATAATGTTTTTAGGTCTGCGTCCTTGCCTGAGCCAAGATTATGCAGTGCGTACATTTTATCTTTCCACACTCGCGGAGGTAGATTGGAAGCGGCAGTGCATAGCACAGCTGCCCACACTAGGCCCGCACTGAGTGCTGGGTTATGAATAAAAAACATGTGAAGTAAACCGTAGAACAGTCAGATTTCTTACAATTTGAAATTGTGAAAATGTTAAGAAATGCTTACCATTTCAAAGACTATGTTGAAGTGTGGAAAGATAAAATATATGCATTGTATATTAGCAGATTGTTGTTTTGTGAAGCCTTGTGATAAAGTTTGTCTATTTCTAATTATGGTTGTAAAACGTAGTCTATTTCGTTGAGACTCCGGAATTAATTTCAACTAATACATGGGGCATAATTTTATTGAGGATCTTACTGATATGAATAGCTGCTATGGAGTATTGAGGCTCCGGAATTTGTTTCAACTAACAAATGAGACATAATTTCATTGAGGATACTTATATGAAGTTATAAAGCTGCTATAGAGCATTGAGATCCCGGAACTTATTTCAACTAACACATGAGGCATAATTTTATTGAGGATACTTATATGAAGTTATAAAGCTGCTATAGAGCATTGAGATCCCGGAATTTATTTCAACTAACACATGAGGCATAATTTTATTGAGGATACTTATAGGAAGTTATAAAGCTGCTATAGAGCATTGAGATCCCGGAACTTATTTCAACTAACACATGAGGCATAATTTTATTGAGTAGACTTATATGAAGTTATAAAGCTTCTATAGAGCACTGAGATTCCGGAACTTATTTCAACTAATGAGACATAATTTTATTGAGGAAACTTATAGGAAGTTATAAAGTTCTATAGAGCATTGATAACTCGGAATTTATTTCAACTAACACATGAAGCATAATTTTATTGAGTAGACTTATATGAAGTTATAAAGCTTCTATAGAGCGTTGAGATTTCGGAACTTATTTCAACTAGCTCATGAGACATAATTTTATTGAGGATACTTATAGAAGTTATAAAGCTTCTATAGAGCACTGATAACTCGGAATTTATTTCAACTAACATGAAGCATAATTTTATTGAGTAGACTTATATGAAGTTATAAAGCTGCTATGGAGCATTGAGATCCGGAATTTATTTCAACTAACACACGCGGCATAATTTTATTGAAGTTATAAGTTATATTGAAGTTATAATTTTATTGAAGTGACATGAAGTTATAATGCTGCTACGGAGCATTGAGATCCGGAATTTATTTCAACTAATATACGAGGCATAATTTTATTGAGAATACGTACATGAAGTTATAATACTGCTACGGAGCATTGAGATCCGGAATGTATTTCAACTAACACATGAGACATAATTTTATTGAGGATACTTATATGAAGTTATAAAGCTGCTAAGGAGCATTGAGATCACGGAATTTATTTCAACTAACACATGAGGCAAAATTTCATGAGGATACTTATATGAAGTTATAAAGCTGCTGTGAAGCATTGAGACTTCTTTAATATCTATAAATCATATACATTACTAGCAAATGCTGCAACATTTATTTGGCAATGAATGGTATTAATTTTAGTTTAATTTTTCCTATTAAAATAAAATGCTGGTCTTTTTTATAAACAATTTTACAATACATTAACTATAAATTAATTCATACACATTTTATGTACATCAATATATAAATACTTAAATTAATGTCTTAATATAGGAGTATACACAAAGAGAATATTCAAATAACGGATTTCACTATTTCCTTCTAACATAATATTTTATTATACAACCACACTATTAAATTTACTCATTGCCACTTTTTTCTACGTTAGCACAGAATTTGAATCTTATAAAGAAGTCTATATTGTAACTTAACAAATATATCACTATTGAAATATCGTGTTTGAAGAACACATACTAAATTAAATTTAGCTTTTTATATGAAATTATACTATGAATTACTTATTTACAATGTTGATCTTTTAATTTTTAATACTATTTCAGTAGATTCTGACAATTTGTAACGATTGCAATTTACCGAAATAATTAAAAAGAATTCGGAATTTAGGAATATTAGTGTGTGTTTTACGAGAATGTCCTTTTAAGTCATTTTAATAATATTTAGATAAGTATTTGAAGTTTATCTGGCTAATTTTAGTTTTTATATATACTGAATAACAAAACCAGTCTCAAATAAAAGTAAATTAGTTCAGAAATGTGTCAAATATTATTAATATACTCTTTAAAATAAAGGAGATAATAAATTAATGAGCAAAACAAAATTAATGACTAATGGCTATGACAGAATGATATGAGTTAAGTGGATCTAGAATTATTTTTATAGGCCTATAGGTCTACACGTCCATAACTTACTGAAATATACTGTACAGAACTTAAATGTATATTGTTTGCGTAATATTTTTAATTTGTACAATAAAATTGACGTATAAATAATGCAAGGGGAATCAGAATTAGGTTTTTGAGTATTCCACCATATCCTGGAACTTGATATTTCCGTTTTGAAACTACTTTCAGGTTCCATCATCAGGACAGATAGGTAAGATCGGGGGTGGGGTCACCTATTCTGTTACTATCTTTACGCCAGGCTAATTCCGACGACTGACTCGTCCTGATTAGCCTGGTGTAACGAGCCCAACAGAGTAGGCGATTCCCCCCACTGGTCTTACCTATTTACCCTGATGATGGAACCTGTATGTAGTTCCGAAACGTTGGAAATGTCAATTTCAAGGACACAGGTGAATACCCAAAAAACTAGTCACCGTAGAAGCCTAAAAACTCAAATGTAAACTGTATTTTATCAAAGTTTAAATTCAGTCGACATTATGATCTTAAATTTTATACTGTATTGCTTATTTGTATTAAAGAACGAGAGGGATTCTACATATTTAGAAGTCGATCCATTGTTTTTTATATTTTTCACTTAAAGTGTGACAGAGAAGTCAACATTTTTGTTCAAGCAGCTTCCTTGATTAATGATATTTATGTGTCTAAGGAATGTCTTTAAATTAAATTAATTAAAAAGTCAGTTTTTCATGGGGGTTTAATTACTGATTCTGGAATAAGTTTTAGGAAAATAATATAAGATCTAATAACTTAAAACTGATTTTTCTTCTTGGCGATTGTACACAATGCTTAAAAGGTAAATTCTTATTGCAATTTGCATTTTTTTGGTGTATTACCGGTAGTTATTTAAAGTGATGCAAATTTAACATTACAAAATACCGTAATCTATTAATAATAAATTAACTGTTTAATATATTAACCATTGGAAGGAATGGTGAACGGGAGAAGAGTTCGTGGCAGAAGAAGATTTCAGATGATAGACGACATTAAGATATAATTATAGATCATATGCGGAGACTAAGAGGGAAGCAGAAAATAGGAATTATTGGAGAATGCTGGGTTTGCAGTGAAAGACTTGCCATTTGGCAGAACATTATGTATGTATGTATGTATGTATGTATGTATGTATGTATGTATGTATGTATGTATGTATGTATGAACATTCTGTAAAGTTTCTGGAACAAATTTATAATTACACCTATACTATATTTTATGGTTTTAGTGCAATTTTGAGATATGAACAAAATAATAAGACCAAGAGGTTACAGAGACCGAGGAAGACCAAGATATCGTGGAAAGATGAATGCTATGTTCTTAGATTACCGTTAAAAATCACATGATATAAAACGAGAAAATTTATGATGATGAGGATGATGATGATAACGATGATGGTAAAAGCAGTTAATGCATTTCTAGACTTTGTTTTATTTATACAAAAAATCACAAACTTTCATTTGATGGAAGATAGATATTTTTAGAAATATTAGACATATAGATCTGTTTTTTATTTTATTACTGAAAAAAATTGGGATATGAAAGATATTAATATACTCCTATCAATGGTTTTATTTTTATAATAAACACAATATTACATTTTAGCAAAGATATTTTCAAAACATTTGATGTAGAGATCTTATTTCTTAATTTTATTTTGTACCTCAAATTTCACAATTTCGTTGCATTGTCATAATAGTAAGATGATGATTCTAAATATGCAGCTGGTGCCCTTTAGAGTGATTACAAAACAAAATTGTAAGGTTTTATATACCTACATGAATCTTTTTAATCTTAGACCTGACTTCTGAAGAATATTATTTGCATATTTTCTCAGTTTTCTAGAACTACTTAACACAGTTGAAGTTTTGATAATTTGTATGTTTTTAATAGTGAGTCTTAACGAACGTTCCCGGTGTTTCTGTCTGACCATCGGCAGACCCCCCCACAGCTGCCGTCGCTGCTTGCATCCGCGAACTCACGGCGCTTCGCAGGATTATAACTTACATACTATGTTAATAACATTCCATACTCACCCTCCTCGCAGTAGCTGCTGGAAGTGTTGCCTATCTTGTGTGATACATAAATCATATCATCAGAACGAATCTGTGTTTGAATGTTTTGTTAAGTTCCTCCAGCATATGATGATACACTTTATTTTTCAGTGTTCCCCAGAAATAAAAGTAACATGGTGCTAAATCTGGAGAACGAGCAGGCCATTACGCCCTGCTATTAATTCCACGCCAAAATATACTAATGTTATTGATATAACAGTACGTAAGTTTTAATCCGGTGGAGCGCCATAAGTTCGCATATACAAGTGGGAGGGACCTCCTTTGGTTAGACGACAGAATCTCCGAGAACGTTCGCTGGGACTCAATGTAGGCTACTATGTAAATTACGTAACTAACATTAATCGCTTAGGTGTGAATCACCAATTACAAATATCTATAAGATTTTACCATCAAAATGTAATGCTTCTGTTACAAGAAACTTATTCATTTTCCTATATCTTGTAAGATAATGATTTTGTCAGGCTATTGTTGTAAGTAATCAAATAATCAGTTTCCTTATTTAAAAAAGGCATTAAACAGTGAAAAGCAGAAACTATGATTTGAATGTAATATTGCTGTAAAATGAAACGGAATTAAAAGAAATTTGCTATAAAAATGAAACAGAATTGGAAAAGATGATTTTAGTGACCCCAAAAGCGAAAAAAAAAAGCTATCGGAAAAAAATGACAAGAAATACAAAACTTGTAATATAAAAGTTACATATTTTCTTTTGTTATAACATAAACTGAATTGTATTAAAGGGCATCGTTTTAAAGTTAAAAGGAAAAGTAATGACATTTAATTAATCGCCCCCTACTGATCAATATAGAATGTAAATGTAGGAACATGAACACCTGGTGGTTTAAAATTAATTTTAAAGCAACATGCTTAATCAGACATATGTTTATTGATGTTTAAATATACAATTTATGGAGTTCATGCTAATTTCTAAATAACCGTTTGAAAACTATACACATGCTATGTCCACCCTGATTTTGCGAACGCTACTTCCTTCTTGCAGAAATTGCAATTCAGAACCGCACAGTATGTGTTGGTCAAAATGTGTTTGGAGATTCAGATAGCTACATTGCTTAATTATGCAAGAAATTTCGCTTTTAGATTTGTAAATATATACATGAACTTTGTAATATTAAGTGGAATAGTGGATAGAAACTCAGTATGAATAAAGTTTTTACCAGTTAGACATTTTGCTCCATTGTCTTACCCTGTGTTTTTAAATTTAAAGTAAAAACGTTCTAAATCGAAATATCGTCAATTTGTACTTGAAAAAAATTTATATACAGGTAATGTGAAATATTAAATATAACGATTTTAATTTGTATATTGTTTAAAAATAATAATCAGGTCAGCTAAAGATGATGATAGTTATATATGAAAAGCATTATCAAATTGCCTAACTGAGATCAATAATTTATGTTCCGAAATTCAACGAAGTTGTGAGATAAATCTTTGTTGTTTTAGTTAAAATGTGATGTTTTATTGAATATTAGTATGAATAGGGATGAAAGTTACACATAGGGGCTTAGAAATTATTACTAATTTATTGTATGATATTAAATTGCTTCATTATGCCTTATGTAAAATAAATAGTTTTCAATTGATGATTCCCTTATAATTAAAATGAATGGTGAAAATTCTAACTTTATTTATAACAGGGTGTTCATTATATTTTTCTACATTTATAACAATTATGTATTTGAATCAGAAAATGACAGTCATGTTGCTGCAGCTAAATTATACAGAGTGATTCACGAAGATCATGCAGTAATCTGTGAAATGATTCCTGGTATCACTATGAAGAAAAAAAGTTACTATACACATGTGTCCAATTTTCCAATAGTTTATCTCTTGCTTCCGTAAGACAGATTCTTGTGAACTTGGCTCGAGCGTTTAGAATTTTACTATATATTATAAATAACGCACATAAATCTTTCAACCAACGTGATACCGTGGAAACCAAAGGATGAAGCTGTAAAATATCTTGGAGTGCACTTGATCGCCGTCTATCATGGAAACATCACATCAACAACAAACTTAAATTGGTCTACTCAAGACTCACTAAATTATATCCGCTCCTCAATAAGAAATCATCTCTAAAGCTACAAAATTGCATGCTACTTTACACATCTCTATTACGACCTCTACTGCTTTATGCCTGTCCTGTCTGGGAAGGAGCTGCAATAAGTGAAATTAAACACATCCAGTCATTTCAAAATAAAGTCCTACGAATTTCACTCAATTCTCCTTGGTTTGTCCGTAACAGCCAACTACACAGAGAAATTGGGATTGACACAATCAAACAGTTTATTCATTCACAAGCTAAGAAGTTCTATAACAACCTAGAAAATGTTCCAGGCGTCATCAACTACTCTCTCGGAAGGAAGTCCACATTTCCCACCAGAATCAAGAGCCGACTTCCAATGGACCTCATATTATAATCAAAATTTATCATCGCACCAACCTATGTAAATAATGATTTATTAACAATTATTTTTGTTCATTGAGGAGCCCAATCTAGGCTGCCCTCAATTCAGTGTCATGTATTGTAGCCTATTTATATTTTATTTAGAAATGATCTGTATAGCGCTAAATGCTCTGATCGATCAATAAATTATTTAAAAAAACTGTTCAAAATAATGTACTGAGTATTGCATAAAAATTCAGAACAAACTGCGAATTTGATTAATTCATAATTTTGTTTGATTTATTACTATTAGTTAGGCAATGCTAAAACCACAGTTCACACTGGGGCGGCTACGTGCATTGCTGCATAATGTTGGGTGTTTGAAAATCAGCTTCAATACAGATTTTTCAGTGAATGTACTTTAATAAATTTGTAATACATCCAGTATCATTTTCCTATATATTTAAATGTTTATACCTTTACAATTTCCTCATGCATGTTCAATATTAAGGATGGTGTAGCTTAGTTAATTAAAAAAAAATATGAGATGTTATATGAACTTACGTATTTCATGACAATGACATCAGGAATTAGTTTCTATAGTATTGCATGATCTCCTTAATCAATCTGTATGTAGACTAATATTTTTTTAGACACTCGTGAGTCATAGTAGTGCTGGTAATGAAGAAACATTTAAAGACACTTTTTTTAACATAAATGGTCAGTATCCTAGACTTCAGTATTGGAATATAAAACTTAAAGAATATTATTATGATGTACCAAAGTACATATGATATTTTCGTGGAGGAGTTCTGCGTAATCATGTGATGGATAGAGTAGAGAAAAATCTCTCTCTCCGATATGCGTAAGTAATCACTTAGTGATTCATGACGGCGCTCAATCCGTCGGATCCCGACCACTTAGTCACTCGTACATAGTGCGTTGGACATTGTGCCACTGTCACATATTCTGTGACACAGTACATGAGGGTAGGCCACCAAAGGGAAAACTGAGAGGTAGAACTGAGGGGATTCGATCTGGCATCGGAACTGGAATCCGGTGTGGCTTAATGTATAAAGCGCCACCATATAGAGCTGAAAACTTGAGTTCGATTCCCGGTGCAGGAGAGAATTTTTCTCTGTTCTATCCATCCTTCATTAAATAATATCATTAAGCTCATTTGTGGTAGTTAAAATTAAATTATTATTAACTGCAATAATTCTTATTTGTAACGTTGAAGTGAGGAAGTGGTAGTATATACACCAGGTCATTGACTGTCAAAAATTTCGGAACTTAATATGGGAGTCTTGGACGGAGGAAAAATAACATATATATAAAATAACATATATATAAAATGTCATGTAATATTCAAGAAATGTTATTATCAGACTTGAAAGCTATTTAGTTAATCGAATTAATCAGACTATAAATTTCACAGCTCAATTGGTTGTGTGAATTTACTAGTATAAAATCATACTGTACGTATCATGTTTCTAGATTACCAGAATACTTTGTGTTGCTAATGGATAAATATTTATCAACGAAGACAGTACGTACGTTCACTTAGGATGTCATAACTAGACTTCGAAGTTGAGGCACATAAACTCTGAATTTATGTGCACGCAGGATAAAGCAGCAGCTAGCGAGATAGTCCTCTCCCGTCATCCACTGTATTAGTTGGAAATTTCGCAATATAGGCCGAGTAAATATAGGCCTGAAGGACAAAAATAAATATTATGTTGGACAGAATGCAATGTATTATCGTCTCTCAGATGTAGAAACATAATATTTTCTTAGTTCTATCAAGAGTTGTACAAAACAGTACTGTTTAAAAGGTAATTTTTAATAATAATAATAATAATAATAATAATAATAATAATAATAATAATAATAATAATAATAAACATAAACATAAACATTGGTAATTAAAATAAAGAAAATGAATAAAAAATAATGTATAAATCACGGAAATAAACTTGTATTAAAATAACATTACTATAAAACACGTAACGTTTTATGTAAACATTTAGAAAACAATATTATGTTCTCTTTGCTATGAATTCTAACCCCCATATGAGTGAAACTCATGTCTGGAGGGAAAATTGGGCATATATACTTAGGTTAATAAATTATTACGAAGAAAGAAAAATAATTAATACATTTAAAATGAAAATAATATATTTTATTAATTTAGTAAGAAATGTATCGTATTCTATTCTGTTCAGTAAGAAGACAAAATGAAAGTTTTGTAGGTTAACTTGATAATAAAATAGAATAAACTGAGAATAGAATGAATTATAATAAAGTGTCGCTAAATCACAAGATATTTATTTAAAATATATCAGTCAAATATATAGGGTGATTCACAAGGATTTACCGTCCCTTACGGAGCTTATTTCCAAAGACATTCTGAGCAAAAAATGTTATATAAACATTGTCCTAATCTCAATGTTTTCAGAGTTACACTAATTTGAAGTTGTTAGTAAAATACCTTTTTTTATTTAGTTTTAAGGGCAAGAAATATTACAAAAAGAGTTTGAAGTATTAAGAAGTATCATTTCTTTAATTGGCTAGTGTTCTGTAGCTAAAAATGTGTTGTTAATTGCTTTGTACAGATTTTGTTTTAACTAAAAATTATATCGTTCTTACGCATTTATCACAAAAATTGTTACAAATCATACGAATTTAGGAACTTGATTATTTACAGTTTAATTATACATCCTAATGTACACTCTTAAAGAATTTACAAGAGTGGCATGATTTTTAAAAGTTGTGATCAATTCGTAAGAAAATGTAATTTTCTAGTTAAAAATAGAAAAAAAATCTATTCGAAGCAACTATGGAATTCATAACACATTTCCAGCTTCAGAATATTAGCTAATTAAAGAAATGATACTCCTGAATAGTTCATTCTTTATCTGTAATATTCTTTTACCCTTAAAACTAAAAAATAAAGGTATTTTACAAACAACTTGAAATTAATGTAATTCTGAAAATATTGAGATTAGGACAAATGTTTGTACGAGATTTTTTGCTCCGAATGTCTTCGGAAATAAACTCCGTAAGGGACGGTAAATCCTGTATAGGGGAGAGTCGGGTAGTATCGGACATCGGGTAATATCGGACAGTGCGTTTCTTTCATCTACCACCATATGGTAGTACCTGAATGACATGGTTACGTTTCTCTATGCAACATCATAGAAACGTAACCATGTCAATCAGGTACTATCATCGTGTGGTAGATGAAAGAAACCCACTGTCCGATATTACCCGATGTCCGATACTACCCGACTGTCCCCTATTAACATTAATTTCAATTACGTATTCTAAATATAGTCTTAATTCTTAGTTTGAATTCATACATATTATAATTTCTTAAAATTTTATAGTCTATAGGGTATTTCAAATTTCAAAATCATGTTATAAATTTTTAGCCCACAATTAAGACAGTTTTTTTTTTTTTTTGCCAACAGGTGTGATGCATTTTGCCTTTTGGAAGAAAGTTAATAATGTACTTATTTAAACATTTGTTCCAGTTATATTTCGTTTTCTATATCGCAGTGCTTTCACGTTGTCATCAAAGCTTCAGTGCTAATGCCTATGAAACCTTCAACTTCAACCATACCTAGATAGACAGCACAGTGAATAGAAGACGGAAAAAGTAAACAAGCCCCAGCCTGATTTCCCCATCTCCACCCAGTAGTCCGCTATGAGTTAAACTGTATCGCCCGATTGGTGCCTCAACTTCGAAGTCTAGTCATAACCAAATGTTAAAGTTACTCTAAAGAAATTAATGAATTATAACAGATTTTGTCAGTCATCGATAGAGATTTATTTCTCTCTAAATTTAAAATTTGTTACACTTAATTTGAATGAAAAGTTTTTACCGGTACTTGTTAGTTTGTGTATTTGTGTTGTAAATTTCATATTAATTAAATAATATTTACAATATGAAAATGTTTATTCACTTTACGAAGTATAAAAATGTAACATTGTCAATCTGAAAATATTGCTTGCATAGGATCTATAGTTGACTAATAGAAATGTACATTTTTAAATCTTATATTCTACTTCAAGTTCCTTAAGCTACGTTGCATTTTATGATGTTGAATGGATAAGAAGTTTTATTAGACTTTAAAATGTTACAAGGTTGTTATATACACATCTTATATAAGCCTATTTCTTGTAGAAATATCGATTAAAGCGCATATCTGAATACATTACTGTAAGCGTTTAAATATTTAAATAATATACTTTCAAATTGAATTTGTGCGTTTAGAGGTACAGGTTTTGTAATACTTTTAATTAAATAGAGATGTATGTAATATGCGATACAAATATACACTTAGACTATTAGTATGAATAATATTGTACATATTGAAATACAAGTCATGATTCCTAGATTTTTATATTGACTATTACACTTTTACTACGTTATACTACTTTTGACCAATAAAACGGTACGAAAGGGAGTGTTTCAACCAATCATGGCTGTTTATCGCTACAATTTTATCACTTACCTAGCATTTGTTTTTATCACTTCCCTAGCATTTGTTTCTTTGTTTGCCAACATTTCAAACTGCAAATTCTTTACGGTACTACAAAACATGCTTGCGACTGTAATTTGTTTACCGCATATACAGGGTGATTCACGAGGATTTATCGTCCTTTACGGAGCTTATTTCTGAAGACATTTTGAGAAAAAGTTGTCATATAAACATAGTTGCTATTCTCAATATTTTCATATTTACACTAATTTAAAGTTGTTAGTAAAATACGTTTTTTCTTTAGTTTGAAGGTAAAAGAATAATAGAAATGGAGAATAAACCATTCAGAAGTATCATTTCTTTAATTGGCAAGTATTATGAAGCTAAAAATGTGCTGTGAGCTCCTTAGTTCCTTCGTACAGACATCTTTTTCTATTTTTAACTATAAAATTACATTATTCTTACGCTCTTATCACAACAATTATTACAAATCACACCACTTCCACCGATTTAATTATTTACTGTTCAGTTTTGCATTCTAATTTACAGTCTTGGAGAGTTTACAACACATTTTAAAAAATGTCGCCGTCCGCTTGAGTACACTTGGCCGCACGCTTGTGAACGGCACTCGTCGCGCTACGTAACTGCATACAGCTATCTTTGATTTCCGTAGCGCTCGCGCTGGCTACTGACTGCACGCTGACCAAGATCACGCGTTCACAGCAATGCGTTCCAATAAGGAAACGTAACTCTGTAAATATTGAGAATAGGACCCATGTTTATGTGAAATTTTTTGCTCAGAATGTCTTCGGAAATAAGCTCCGTAAAGGACGGTAAATCCTCGTGAATCACCCTGTATGGTCAACTGAAAATGGCGGCTCCGTTCAAACGTTTTGGTGAAGCTAACATTAGTGAAATATAATTTTAGTAAGTCAATCAATACCTATTTTATTGTTTTTGAGTACTTTATTTCTTCTAATCTTTATAAAATTTCTTCACTTTTTATCACCTCCCTAGCATTTATTTCTCTGTTTTCCAACATTTCTAAATGCAAATTCTTTACGGTACTATAAAACATGCTTTGCGATCGTCATTTGTTTACCGAATATATAGTCAACTGGAAATGGCGGCTTCTTTCAAACGTTTTGGTGAAGCTAACATTCATGAAATAGAATTTTAGTAAATCAATTAATATTTTATTTTATTAGAGTACTTTATTTCTTGTAATCTTTATAATTATATTTTCTTCTAATCGTGTAATAGTCAATTAAATCGCACTCGAGTTTTGATTTTCTCTAGATAATTCAAAACCTCTAGTGAGATTACTGTTGATGATACTGCCATTCGTATTAATGTGCAAGTTTTGTATTTACATTGAATATTTTAAAATAATTTTCTTCTATGATTTTCTCCCATTTTATTTTCGTAGCAATAGTTCAATGTTAACTACGAGTATTTTAGAAAACTATTGTGAATGATGAAACTGTGTCGATTTATTAAACGTAAAACATTCAATTACAACAGGAGTGGTGAAAAAAATCAGATGGGATGAGTATTAGAATAAATTTAAACATTCTAGTGATAAATTATATTGTAATAATTTATTTTCGGGGTAAATCGTTACACTTCTGTTTTCAGTAAACAATTATCCAAACTGACAACGCACATTCACGATTTAAAATCGTGTCTTATTTGATTTGAAAACGTTTTGGATTATATCTCTTTACTAATGGACTACTAGAACACCTCAATACTACATTCCATATTCTACACAATTTACTTTGATGAACTAATACAACTATTTACTCTGTTTTGCTATACACGGATAATTTATTTTCATACTGACTACGTTTTACGCCAAAGTTCCAAGTTTTGGTTGAAAGAAATATTTTGACTAGAGGTGTGCTATAACCGACGTCTAGTCAATACCCGTCTTAAGCGATGAAATTCCTTTAGGCCAATAATACATACTTCTGGAAATAATACATTGCAGTAATTGAATGCAGAATGAAACTGAGCAAAGAATGTGACCTTTAGTAGAATCGCTATTTGTTAAAAGGGCGGAAGTCCAAAAATACAAATTTTACAGGAGGGACAAAAAAGTCAAGGACATCAGCACTTTTAACATACATTATAAAATGTTATGTTTCATTTTAACCGTTTTTACTGTTTTTTTTAAGTTCTTTTAACATAAATTGATGCGTCTATGGCAAGAGAACACATTTCAATAAAAAATGAATTTTGAAAAAATGTGACTTCCGCCCTTTTAACAAATAGCGATAGAAAGTTATGACGTAACTCAGCTTTCATTATTTATCTTCTACAACACGAAGAGAAAATTTGAAACTCGTTTAATTGAAAATAATTAAAAAATACGTGGATTACAGTTCTTGATATAATGTGGTTTGTAATTCTGCAGCACTTTCTGTGCCAGAATATTTTTGTAAATAAATTTTTATGCATAGAAATTGTGAATTTATTCATCTAATTTTTTCACAAGTTTTTTACGTTTAATAATTAAGCATGCAGAGAACTTCAAGTTCATAAACGGAAATGAAATATAATGATTTTGGACTGATAATAACAATTTGTGATAATGACGTTTATAATAAATTAATTGCAGCTTATATCAGTGGGAGCATTACAAATTAATTTCAGTACATTTCTGAATATTACTGAACAGTGAAATAGATATTAATGTAATTTTTAGAAGTAACTAATAATATAGCATGAAGAATATCAAGAATGTATTTTATTTTCAGGAAATGTTTTTATTAAGCTAATGTTGAATTTAACACTGTCGTTAAATAACGGGCCGTTATAGACCACTTATTACCAGAACTAGAATTCACCTGGCAGCATGTAAATTTCAATTTTACCGGCTAATAACAGACATTTTAAAATTATTGTTCTTGTTTTTTTCTTATGAGAGTGGTATTCGTATTGATATTTGATAGAATGTATTTCCAGAAAAATTACAATACAATCGTAAGAAGTGAAAATATTATTTAAAACAGTATTCAGAACTAATACTTCTAAAACAATTACAGTAAAATCTTAGAAAGTGCTTAAATGTAAATTTAATTTTAAAATTATATTCAAAAGTTGACACAATTTGTAGGAAAGTTACAGTGCAATCTTGGAAATTGCGTCAGTGTAAAATTTAATTTAAAAAACAGTGGTCAAAATTAAGTAATATTTCCAGGTAGGTAACAGTTCAATCTTAAGTAGTGCGTAAGTGCAAATTTAATTTAAAAGCAACATTTACTATTTTATAATATTTATAGAAAAATTGCAGTGCAGTGTTAAGAATTACGTCAGTGCAAATTTAATTTAAAAACAATATTCCAGAGACGTTACAGTACAATGTTAAGAAGCGGAAATTTATTTCAAAAACAATATTCAAAACTAAGTAGTATTGCTAGGAAAATTACAGTAAAGTTTCCAGAATCGAGTAAGTGCAAAGTTTAATTTATATTCAAAACTAAGTAATATCTTGTTCAATACATCCTTCAGACCTGAACAAAATTTAAAACTACTTTCAGACAAGGACGGTATAAAATGTTACTAATTAAAAAATTGGAAGTTATTTTTGATTTTTAACAGCACACCCCATCTCTTATTAAGGTTTAGGAAATGAAACAGTACAGCTGGTCCCTATAAGAAAAGGGTCACATTGTGACATAGATTCTATTTCCTATGATCTCCTAGACGATCATATTGACATAGGGTGATTACTTGAAACTTCACATTTGTTTCCCTTTACAGAGGAAAGGGATTAAGAAGGGTAGGCGGGCACTCTAAGTGCGTCCGCTCATTACGTGGTATTTGCGTCTCTTTCGTCTCATGCCCTTAAGTTTGTCACACAGCCCCAAACTTGACTAATGACATCATTAGTGCTTGATGATGGACGCACAAGTTTGTCGCCCTCACAGTCAAATAGCTGCACACGACACGGCACAGATTCCTTTTGTCTTCATTTACTGACGCTTGCGTCTTCATGTGGTTCCCATCCTCTTATGCTGTGATGTAATACTCATGGCGCTTCTTGCATTTTTCCCTCATGATGTAGCATAGTGCTATGGTGATCAGTATGGCGATGGTGATTCCCATACCAATGCTCACCCAGATGATTTCCTCATTGATTCCAGTGTGGTTGCGACCTGGAATCAGATAATAAAAAAATTAGTAGTTGTAATACCAACTGGAAAGGGACTAAGTAGGGTCATTTTGAGAGATAATCAGGGAGGGCAGTTACTATAAAGATTATGGGTGCTATTCATAAACATTTCGCTAGCCCGCGCTACGAGCGTGCTAAACTAGCCCGGCTATCGGCTGGTTACTTGAACGGGATTCATATCATATCATATCATATCATATCATATCATATCATATCATATCATATCATATCATATCATATCATATCATATCATATCATATCGTTAACACTGGTTTATGAATACGAAAAACGTTAGTTCGCTGATCATCCACCGGAAGCCCGCGCTAAGAATGTCTATGAATACGGCCCAAAGATCTTTATCAATAAGGAGCGGATTCCTATGTAATTAAATATTCCTTTTGTGTGTGATAAAATACAATTAACAAAGTTAAAAATTCCGAACATGAAGTTTCAAGTTTAAAACCCAAATTTTATTTCACATAAAACACATATTTTCACAAAAAAATTACGTAAATACATATTTTCAGGAAATCTATTGTAAACATATAAATCTTGGATTTTTTTACTTAAATAATTTTTTACAAGAACTTTTAAATATTTTAAAACTGTATCAATTATATCACTCAGAAGTACGTTATCTTTTTAAGAATTCTTGGTTGCTTCATGTTTCTAAGCGCTGTGTGGTGTGTCCATTTTCGTAATAGTATCGCCTCAAGTTCTGAGAACTGCTAGGCAGCATATGAATGTTACTATTAGAGAATAAATTAACATAGACAAGGTGGAGAGATCGTGCAACAATAATTAGGAATGTTTATTGTTGCTGAAGATGATTTCATTCCACGCTTTGTTTGTGAAACACAACAGATAAGAGCTCGGGTATGAACATTATTTAATTTGAACAAATCTGTCGCCTCTCGTTCATGTCTATCAAGTAAGGCAATAGCCTATATCTTGTTGTCATTGCCTGTTATCGGGCTTCTTCAATCGATATCCTTCAAGATATACTGAAAAATGGTTGTTTAAAAACGATTTGCCTTTCCTATTAGCAAATCTAAGCTTTTTGTGTGACACCATAAAAAACTCGAAACATCCAAAAGCCTGTTGTCTGAAACAGGGAGGTGCATGCCGTGGATATTAAACTACACTCGCTACCAGGTTCAGAAGTACAAGTACTAAGGGACAAATTCCAGAATGTGTTTGGGAACAACAGGGGATATAAAAAAATGTGTAAAGTTGCTCAAGTATTGGAGGGTGTGCCTGTAGGTGAAATTGACGGTGTATTGTTTGTGACATTCCTCTCTTTAAATGTGCACGTCTGACGTCCTGTGACTTGGAAAGATCGTTTTCACAGTATAAGTCATTGTTCAGAGATAATCGGCATGATTTTGTGATGGAGAATTTGGAGATGACCTTTGTTGTTCACTGCAGTTCTTGGCCAACTACTAGCACTCATGTGTGGTTGGTGAGTACCTAGTAACATTTTTTTCCAAGCTAAGTAAGGTATTTTTGTCATACTTAAAAAAATATATATATATTTTATTTTCAGCAAATATTTTCGTACTTTTTAGCACATAAAAAATAAATATATTAAAATTTCTTAGCACATAAAAATCCACTCCCTATTTATCATTGTGTTCGTTCGTGAACGGTTTTTTAAATATTCATACAAATAAAAGCGAACAAATGGCAACATGCAAGACGAGTTCATGTAAGAGTAGCGATTGAATCGCAAGACAAATGGTAATTATTATACATTTCATAAATAATGCAGAGGTTGGCAGAACTGTGAAGTGGATGATGCAACACCAATGAAAATTACATCAGTTGCATTTGAAGGATTGAGGAAGAAGCACGCGAGTTCGTTTTGTACATAGCATACTCTGTGTTTAGGTAACGCGAGCTAGAAATGGAGCCTACACGTGTCTGGGGTACTGTGTCGATTGATGATAAAAGATCGAATCTTTATGTGGGAAAACCTCACAGACATCCACAGCGGAGCGGAGTTTGTGGTGAGCTTGCAGTGGATCGTAGTACCGTTTTTCGTTTGGGTACTGGTTTTCGTGTCAGCTTAGACGATGATGCAAGACCAGGAAGGTCGAAAACATCAACACACAAACTTGTGGCGGATGCTCTTCAAGCAGATCGTCGAGCGACGTCAGAGGAAGTTTCAGAAGCTACGGGGATTTCACCAAATTCAGTATTCCGTATTTTAACAAAGAATTTGATGGGTTCCTCACTGCTTGACTGCTGAAAGCCTTGGTTATTCTGAACAGAAGCAGAAACACCTGAATATTAAAAAACATTCAAAATTAGCATCTTCCAATAATAAATTATTTAAAAAGCAGGCACTTCAACTGATTTTAAATACTGATTACTATTCTAATAATTTTTTTCTATATTTTCATTTTTTTTATATTTCTCTCTTACATTAAATTAAAAAAAAATTATGTTAAGAATCTTTCAAAATTCAATAAATTAAATAGATCTAAAAATATCATTTATGTATATAATATATTCATTATATTTTTGCATAATATTTTGTATTTATTTTGCAATTGTATTATTTTAATACTTTTTCTCATTTTACTTTATTATTGTTTAAAGGGCCATCGCCCCTTGGACTTTCTAGTTAACTTACTCTTCTGTGTATTGCCTGATATAATTTCATTGTATTTCTTGTATTATTATCTCTTGTATTGTTTTGGTATTTGCGACTTTACTTTTGTTTACTTATATTTGATTAATTAAATAAAACAATTAAATACTTATTTGAGTGTAGACTTAAGCGTGTAATGTTACTTTTTCATTATTTAATGTAACTCCACTCCCGGCCACAAGCTTTTGCTTCATCGGGAGTACCAACCGAAAGTGTACTAATACAGTACCTATTATCTTTCAAGTAAAATTATTATTATTATTATTATTATTATTATTATTATTATTATTATTATTATTATTAAATTGCAAAGTTGCTGATAGGACCATCACGAAAACGAGTAGCCCAACGAGAAATTTTATTACGGTCCACTGTAAAGTTCACCACAAACTCCACTTAAAGTATTGCGGAAGTGTGAATTTCTGTGAGGGGGGGGGGTTTGCCACGTAAAATTCGATCTTTAGTCTTCAATCGTCACAATACCCGAGACACGTGTTACTTAAACACAGATTATGCTAGGGACGAAACGAACACACGTGCTTCTTTCTCAATCCTTCAGCTGCAATTGACGTAATTTTCATTGAGGTTGCGTCACCCGCTTCACAGTTCTATCAATCTGTGAATTATGAAATGACCCTTGTGTTTATGTAACTGCACAAAAGGTTCAGTAACCTAACGCTTCACAGAAGGACATTGGTTGCTGTTCACTTCCTCCTTCCCACTCTAGTCTTGCTTTCGACTTACTTCTACCGTCTCTACGCATAGTTGTCACGTCTTCCTGTCACATACTTTGTTACAGATCTTCAATTAAATTACGACTAAACCATCAATGTTTTGTAACAGACCTATAAGGACGTATTTGTTGGTATTTGCTCTACAAAATCCCTCAACATCATCTCTCCAACTCCTCTCTTTTTATCTGGAATACGCATTCCAAAATTCACATAAAAATAGTAGGCCTACTGTTTTAAAAACCACTTCACAATGGCCACAATGTTATTACAAATTTTTTTTGTTTAACTTACTGCCCTGATTCATATCTCAAAAGGACTTTATGCAGTCCTCCTCCGTCCTGTATATTGCAGGACAAGAAGGTGAGGATTTATTTTTGAATTACAGTACTTGTTGGTAACAAAACATACAGAACTTTAATCGTAGGATATTATATTCTTTGCAGTACTTGAATAACTGTAAAAAAGAAGTTACTTATTGTTTTAAGTAATATTTATTTTTTAATTGAACATGCAGACAGGTAAAATTAACTTTTCACTGTATTTCTTGCATTATTATTAAATTTACTTACTTATTTATTGGCTTTTAAGGAACCCGGAGGTTCATTGCCGCCCTCACATAAGCCCGCCATTGATCCCTATCCTGAGCAAGATTAATCCAGTCTCTACCATCATATTCCACCTCCCTCAAATCCATTTTAATATTATCCTCCCATCTACGTCTCGGCCTCCCCAAATGTCTTTTTCTCCCAACTAACACTCTATATGCATTTCTGGATTCGCCCATACGTGCTACATGCCCTGCCCATCTCAAGCGTCTGGATTTAATGTTCTAATTATGTCAGGTGAAGAATACAATGCGTGCAGCTCCGCGTTGTGTAACTTTCTTCATTCTCTTGTAACATCATCCCTCTTAGCCCCAAATATTTCCCTAAGAACCTTATTCTCAAACAACCTTAATCTCTGTTCCTCTCTCAAAGTGAGAGTCCAAGCTTCACAACCATATAGAACAAACGGTAATATAGGTCTAGCTGTTTTATAAATTCTAACTTTCAGATTTTTTGATAGCAGACTAGATGACAAAACTTCTCAACCGAATAATAACAGGCATTTCCCATATTTATTCTGCGTTTAATTTCCTCCTGAGTGTCATTTATATTTGTTACTGATGCGCCAAGATATTTGAATTTTTCCACCTCTTCGAAGGATAAATCTCCAATTTTTATATTTCCATTTCGTAAATATTCTGGTCACGAGACATAATCATATACTTAGTCTTTTCGGGATTTACTTCCAACCCTATCGTTTAACTTGCTTCAAGTAGAATTTCCGTGTTTTCCCTAATCGTTTGTGGATTTTCTCCTAACATATTCACGTCATCCGCATAGACAAGAAGCTGATGTAACCCGTTAAATTCCAAACCCTCTGTGTTATCCTGAACTTTCCTAATGGCATATTCTAGAGCAAAGTTAAAAAGTAGAGGTGACAATGCATCTCCCTGCTTTAGCCCGCAGTGAATTGGAAAAGCATCAGATAGAAACTGGCCTATACGGACTCTGCTGTAAGTTTCACTAAGACACATTTTAATTAATCGAACTAGTTTCTTGGGAATACCGAATTCAATAAGAATATAATATAAAACTTCTCTCTTAACCGAGTCATACGCCTTTTTGAAATCTATGAATAACTGATGTACTGCACCCTTATACTCCCATTTTTTCTCCAATATCTGTCGAATACAAAAAAATCTGATCAATAGTCGATCTATTACGCCTAAAACCACACTGATGATCCCCAATAATTTCATCTACATATGGAGTTAATCTTCTGAAAAGGATATTCGACAAAATTTTGTACGACGTCAACAAAAGTGATATTCCTCGAAAGTTAGTACAGTTAGTCTTGTCCCCCTTCTTAAAAATAGGTACGATTATGGACTCCTTCCATTGTTCTGGTATAATTTCACTTTTCCCAAATTGCAAGTACAAGTTTATAAATTTCGCTAGGTAATGCGCTTCCACCCTCTTGTATAAATTCTGCTGGAATTTGATCAATACATGGAGACTTGTACTTTTTCAGATTTTCTATTGCAATTTCGACTTCAGAAAGTGTGGGTTCCGGTATAAATGGCTCAGCAGTTTGTATTTGAATTTCGTCCCGATCATTTCTATTTGGCCTATGTATATTTAGTAGTTGCCCAAAATAGTTTTTCCATCTGTTTAAGATTGAATGAGAGTCTGCAAGCAAGTCACCATTCTCATCCTTAATCACGTTTACCCTTGCCTGATATCCGTTTTTAAATTCCTTTATACCCTTATATAAATCTCGAATGTTTTTATTATTACTATTTGTTTCTACCTCATTCAGTTTTTCCTTCAAGTAATCTCTCTTTTTATTCCTAAGTGTACGACTTGCTTCCCGTCTTTCATTGAAATAATTATCTCTATTTACCTCAATTGGATCCTGTAAGAATTTCAATTTTGCCTGTTTTCTTCTATCTACTACAATGGAACAATCTTCATCAAACCATGGTTTCTTTTTCTTAGTTTGATGATAGCCTATACTGTCAATAAATATGTATTTATTGCTTTAAATAATAATTGAACACCCAGACATATTAAATCAATTTTTCACCGTAATTTTTTAATACCAACTTATACTCAAATGCAATGTAGATATGGGTATAACTTTGTATCATCTCTATACTTCATTTCATAATGTCTGACAGGAGAGATATATAATTGCAATTCAACCAATGGCAGAGGTCTCAATCCACGCTTGTCTTGAAATTGGGCGGGGTAGATCGCTTCAGACAGTCCAACTTCAAGTCAAGCGTGGAATGAGACCTCTGCAGTTGGTTGAATAGCAATTACACTGCTCTCCTCCTCTGCCGGTAATGTCTACGTCTTCTGTAAGACATTATGAGTGCTATTCATAGACATTTCGCTAGCCCGCGCTACGAGAGTGCTAAACTAGCCCCGACTATCGACTGGTTACTTGTATAGGATTCATATCATATATCATATCATATCATATATCATATCATATCATATCATATCATATCATATCATATCATATCATATCATATCATATCATATCATATATATCACATCACATCACATCACATCACATCACATCATATATCATATCATATCATATCATATCATCATATCATATCATATCATATCATATCATATCATATCATATCATATCATATCATATCATATCATATCATATCATAACATATCATATCATATCATATCATATCATATCATATATCATATCATATCATATCATATCATATCATATCATATCATATCATATCATATCATATCATATCATATATCATATCATATCATATCATATCATATCATATCATATCATATCATATCATATCATATCATATCATATCATATCATATCATATCATATCATATATCGTATCGTATCATATATCGTATCGTATCATATCATATCATATCATATCATATCATATCATATCATATCATATCATATCATATCATATATCATATCATATCATATCATATCATATCATATCATATCATATATCATATATCATATCATATATCATATATCATATCATATATCATATATCATATATCATATCATATCATATATCATATCATATATCATATCATATCATATCATATCATATCATATCATATCATATCATATCATATCATATCATATATCATATATCATATCATATCATATCATATCATATCATATCATATCATATCATATCATATCATATCATATCATATCATATCATATCATATCATATCATATCATATCTCATATCATATCATATCATATATCGCTAACACTAGTTTATGAATACGGAAAATGTTAGTTCGCTGATCATCCTCTGGAAGCCCGCGCTAAGAATGTCTATGAATACGGCCCTAAGGAACGAAGTATAGACTCACAATGCGGGCTTTCCTGACTACAGAATAAGCACAAGCAAGAAACAAACACACAGTCCTGTGGAATAGAGATACATTTCTGTCCACACCGGGAATAAAACCACGGACTGATTATTTGGGAAGTGAAAGCGCTATCCACCGAGACATAGAAGCGCATTTGATCGTATTTCCTAATAAAATTCTCGTCTTATCTTATGAACACCGTTTATTTTTAGCATAAAATCGGAACAGAAAGGCAAAAGGAAGCTACAAAAACTGCCGAAAAGTTCCTACTTTACTAGATATACGGTCTACAAATCAAGTAGGGCTGCAGGGCACCCTAACTCTAGCAAATTACTGCGTCTCTTTCCTTTGCACTTTTTCCTAGTCTTTGTTCCTGAATTAAATTCATTCTCATACGATTCCCTGTCTCTCTTACACATATTTCATTCTGTCCCTCGAGATTATATCTTTCCCCTACAAACGATCAATGTATGTGCAATTCCCACATAGTTACCAGACTTCTTGCGCGCATAGGAGTAATCGAGTTCAAAAGTTTTAAGGGCTCTTACATATATTGAATATATGCATTTAATTATTACTAGTAATGTTCAAAGTTTAATTGCATTGGGGATAGACATGTCTTCTTAATTGCTTTTATGAATATGCATAAGTAAACTTTATTTTAAATTTATGAATTATTCTAATGCTCTAACTTTTTTAAATCTCAATTATTATAGTTTTTTCTCCCCGAAACTTTTAGATAATGAAAAACACTATCATTAAACTTATTTGTCTTTTATTTTGTTTTAGCAAAAGATTAAAAAGAATATTTTACTAACTGATTTAATGACATAATTTTGGACCTTGAAAAATAGAGATTTAAACGGTAATTTACAGCAAATGGTGCTATTAAGGGACACTAGAACTGAGGGGTTTAGCCAAAGTATCATTTTTCGCTTTTTTGTAGCTTTGGTATCTTAGGTAGTTGATGTAAGCTATTTTTTTTTATCTCTACGTCGTCTTTGAGCTCCAGGAGCGATTTTTATATAGGCCTGCACGATGAGTCAGTATTGTATCTCTTTTCACAAATCTACTTCTTTTTCGAAACTACATTTTTGATATTCAAAATGCTTCACGCGCATGCAGTTTTCACCAAACTCAATGAAAATATTCGTACGTGTTCATGCATATGTTGTCTGAAATCTAATGTTGATACAGTTTAAATATCCTAAAAATTGGGGGAAAAAAATTATGCAAATAAATAAATAAATAAATAAATAAATAAATAAATAAATATAAAATAAATAAATAAATAAATAAATAAATAAATAAATAAATAAATAAGTAAATAACTAAATAACTAAACAAATACATAAATAAATGAAAAAAAAATAAATAAGTAAATAAATAAATAAGTAAATAAATAAGTAAATAACTAAATAAATAAATGAATGAATGAATGAATAAATAAATAAATAAATAAATAAATACATAAATAAGTAAATAATTAAATAAGTAAGTAAATAAATAAATAAATAAATAAATAAATAAATAAATAAATAAATAAATAAATAAATAAATAAATAAATAAATAAATCTCGCTTTGAAAAATATATTGCGCCCAAACAAAACTAGACATCTTTAATTTCTTAACGTTCAAATATTACCCGTCAATCTGGGTCCATATGAAGAAAAAATGAACTTATTGTATTTGTATGTAATGCGTCTGGAACATTTTGATTATATCATCAATTTACATAATTAAAATAAAATTAACTTCCAAACTACTAGTCCGACTGAGCTCAAAATTTACAAACGCCTTGTTCGTAATGCATCTAACAAACGGTTAAAAATGAAATAAATGGGATTGAAATTGTGAATATTTCAAAAACTCAGTGCTAATGTCCCTTAAGATGATATTTTAAAAATTTTGCGTTTTATGCTTTCCGTCACATTGTAGTGCTCCATCATGTAGGCCTACTCCTATTCATATTTTCCACTCGACGGATACTCTACTATTGAAAAGACATACAGAAGTGAATTAATATTCAATACGCATCTAATTAAGAAGATAACATCTGTTCTTCCATCTTGTACAGACCCAGAAAACAAATTTGAGCCACCTGAGCATGCTCAGTAATGTTATAACTGGAACTTCAGGTGGCCCAAATTTTGTTTCTGGGTCTGTACAATGGAAGAACTTGCAACACTTGTGGTGCGGATCAGTGAATAATGTCGCATATTTCATTTAACTGTCCGCGTCTTATACAATTTATAAGTTATAGCTTAATAAACAATTTATAGAATCCAAAAAACTTTTGTTGTCAAGGGTATTTAAATTTTTTAAATGTGAAAGTTAAAGCACTAGTAAGTAATGACAGAAATCCGTGACGCTAGAGGCCATGAAGGGTCAACACCAACCAGTCGACAGCTGCTTCAATTTCACATATCTCAGCAGAGGTGGACGAACATCCAACCAGTACGGAGATATCGTGTAGCCAGCACGTAGATCTCCCCAGCCGTAATAGTTCGTTTTCGAAACCGGACTTCGATACCTAGCATGGCTCCTCAAATTCATTTCGATGCTCGTTGGTACCAGTTCCATACATTGGCCGAAATTTAATGAGAAAATTTCTTTACCACGAGGACTCGAAGGAGCGCGCATTCCGTAAAATATAAATTACCATGAAATAATATTACATTATGCAACGAGCCTATAATGATAGTAATTAAGAAGCGAGTATGGATGTTTATGAAACGAGCGCAAGCGAGTTCCATAATTTTCATACAAGCTTCTTAATTACCATTATAGGCGAGTTTCATACGACTTTTTATGCTCGACCATATTTCTAACTTGAAATTATTCATTTTATTTGTATCTAACTGACCTTGAGCAATACCTTGTAAATTGTGAGATGTGCGCAGACGCGAAAGTATTGATTTTTTCCGAGGAACAGATGTCCACATTGACCTTGATAGCCTATAACAACCTACAGAGTAAACTAAATATTAACTTTTATATAACATTAAAATTAAATTAGACATTGAAAAACGAGATGAGAAATTGAATTTATTTGAATATTATTTACAATTAACGCTAATTATTATAGTAACAGAACATAACCTTCTGCGACAGTATTGGATTTCCAGCCTCCGTGGCTTTCCGCTAATTCCCTTTCGATTGCATATCCGAGAATAATCGATACTTGCGGTTTTATAACAGTACAAAGCTGACTTGTCATTGGCTGAGGTTTTATAACGGTACAAAGCTGACTTGTCATTGGCTGAACACCTGTACTTTAATGAGTAGGTGTACTTTAATGACATGCATTAAAGGACTGCTACCAGGTGTATAATTACTACATTTCGGCATGGTCGAGCATAAAAACATATATAGCTGTTTACTGTATATTTAATGAAATATTCCATTAAATAAATTAAGTAGTAACTGTTTTTAATAAAACACGCCTAAATAAAGCAATCAATAATGCGATCGAAAACTTCCTCCGCAGCTCTATTAGTTCTAGTAACCCTAGAATACAACTCTGTAGAAAGTTGGCATTCCCCGATTCATTCCGGTTTGACGACTTCACACCCCCAGTCAATCATATGCTTAGCGGCCACTGTTGCCACTTGAATTCTCTACCAAATATCCTTGAATTCTCTGCCTAGTGGATTCTCGGCTACAAAGGCACAGTGGAGAGACTTCTCGATCGCATTGTATTATTGGTATTGGAACATAGGGACATTTATTATGACCTTGGGAGCGAGACTTGACGATTTTCCATTATAAATTTTGTTAGTGGTAAAGTTAATGCCTCAAATTAAAAATAGTGACACGTCATTGAAAAAGGTTGAGAACCACTGCCTTAGACCACAACGCTACGGCGCGGGCTAGAAGTAAAATAATAAGAAA
The DNA here is from genome assembly GCF_040183065.1 of Periplaneta americana. Lineage (NCBI taxonomy): Eukaryota > Metazoa > Arthropoda > Insecta > Blattodea > Blattidae > Periplaneta > Periplaneta americana. The sequence continues at coordinate 134,687,616 of NC_091122.1, read as the reverse complement.
TGTAAAATGGCACTCATTTATATGGTAGCCTGTAAGAAGAAGAAATTAGTAGTCACCGGCATAGCTCAGTCGGCTAAAGTGCTTACCTAATCAACCGCTGTGGAGTAACGGTTAGCCTGTCTGACCGTGAAACGAGCACGCCCGAGTTCAAATCTTGGTTGGAATAAGTTAACTGGTTGGGGATGTTTCCGAGGTGTTTTCTCAACCACTCAAAGCAGAACTGCTGTTTAACTTCCGGCGTTTGACTTCGGACTCATTTCATCTTCATTAATATCATTTCATTAATAATTTTTAATAGTAAAAGGGTGACCAGAAGAACATGCCGGACGTGGTTCCGGGATTCGCCTACACATGGAATTTGTCTGCGGGAGTTGCACACATCCAGAGAAGCCGCAGGGACTTCAATAATCGGACTGTGGTTAGATCGGGGGAGTGTAGCTCCCTCGGATAGATGGCGTCTTGGTGAGTCGTGGAATCGATGGCGGCATATCCCTCTGGTTGAGAATGCAGCAGATTCAGGCACATAAATTATGAACAGATGCCATCCATCCATCTGAAGAGGCTGCAGAATAACATCGCAGGTAGGCGGAGGTGTGGGCTCCAATCGGAACTGGATGCTGGAACCATGCAGTGAATCATGTGCTTGAAGAGCGATTCGAAATGAGCTTCAACAATCATTCCAACATAAGGAGATTGCACAGTAAACCTAAGGCTGCGGTGCTTGGCTGCCGGTCCGGAGTTGCGCTCGGTCGTGAGTTCGATTCTCGCTTGGTCTGATTACCTGAGTGTGTTTTTTCCGAGGTTTTCCCCAACCGTAAGGCGAATGTCAGGTAATCTATGGCGAATCCTCGGCCTCATCTCGCCAAAGGTCATCTTCGCTATCAAAAATCTTATCGACGCTAAATAACCAAGTAGTTGATACAGTAGTAGTAGTAGCAGCAGCAGCAGCAGCAGTAGCAGTAGTAGTAAGACACGTATAAGTCTACTGAACTTACAACCGTGGGGAAAGAAACAGAAGTAGAATGAGAAAGAAGGAAGTTACAATGCTAATCTAGTTTTTCTTCCTCTACTTGTTACTCATAGCAGGTATAGGAACTAGATAATAATTCAGAGTTATTCGTGAGCATCGCCTGAAGACGTGTTATAAGTGAAGTGATTGGCGTCTATGGCCATTTGAACGAGAGTTAGCGTTATTGGAGCTTACAGTTCGTGAGGTTCGTTCATATTGTGCTCCTTCTCCCCTATGTTCGCCGTGCTCATTCTGAAACATGTCTGTAGTGCGTGATCAGCATGCAGTCTCATCTCCCTTCATGCTCCGAACACATTTCCTTCGTTAAATCGCACTTTAACCCTGCATTCAAGCGCATACTAACAATTTCGATCCGTCACCGTTTATGTTTCAAGCCCAGTTTCTGGGTGCAAGTTGAGTTTTTAAGGTCAATTATCTGTTTAATTCGGTGATGTTCACATTACTTGGCTCTCTTGTTACTTAGTTACTAGAGATGAACAACGATCGAGAAAATAAGACTAACAGCGCCCGCAAAGCCGAAAACCCGCACGACAATGTTCTATACGTCGCTTCGTTGACGTAAAGGCTGCTTGTGAGTGTTTCGAGACGTCGAGATTGATTACTCCCGAAGTCCCGATCGTCAAACAGGCTTGAATCGCCACAGTTGTTTATACCTGACAACTTTTATTTAATTTGGAAACTGTTATATATGTATAAACAATCAAGTAGCCTATTTGAAATATCATCTTTATCTTTCAGTGTATAATAATCCGTTCCCCAGTCTTTATTTAATTACTAAGCCCTTGTTAAATGGTTAGGAATTTTCTTTTCATATGTTTGAGCTCAAGTCTGCAATCTCAAGTCAAAAGATATTAACGATATGTTTTATGTTTCTTAGAAATGCAAATTTATTTGAGAATTGTTTTTTCTATTTATATAACCATAGGTAATATCATAATAGAACCTGAACATTTTTATGACTAAGGTACTGTTCTGTTTTGTCTTTCTGTCTCATTTAAACATTTATAGTGTTATTTATTTCAATAATGTATGTTATTCAAATTTACGAAATCTTTCCACGCCGACCAAATGCTATTTCGAGAATGATGAGCGAGACTCGACGCGCACGAGAATGACGAGACGAGACTCGAAAGGCAAATGCAACGAACACAGCGAGCGAGAACGGCAGTTATAGTTTTGTTCATCTACGGTATATTAGTTACCTTCATCAGTTGCAGTCTCTTATTTTTTCACGATTGATAAAGATTAAAAACTTGTTTTCTAAAGGTATGAAGGTATGAGTATAAGGTTTGAAGCGTCTATAACGAGATGCATGGTCAAACTGTGACGTAGTTAAACGTGTAAGAAAAAGTGATAGACGATTTGAGAAAATCCATATGATTGAATGTAACATCTATGTAAGGAATTAGGGCAATGAAATTAGAATAAATAAATAGGCCTACAATTTTTTGTAAGATGTAAGTATGTCTAATGAACGGAGTGAAGGAATATGAGTGAAGATTGTATCAAGTAATATACACTTAAAATTTGAGATACATTTAGCAAAGTGGGAAAACAGGTTATCAGTTAGGACCTTTTTCCACTTGGATAAAAACCAATTAGTTGTCTTTTATATTACTGAATTCAAAATGATTTATTGTATAACTGTGACAATTTTTGTTTCACTAACATTAATAGTCTAGAAATATTGAACTAAACTTTTGTATATAATTCATTACCCAATTCCCTTAAAATTGCCAATACATTTTATCAGTGAAGTCAATCACATTCAATTTAAGTGACGCAGAGTAACTCTCTCACTTGTCGCACATTTTTTGTATTAACATCTAACACTAATTCAGGAATGGTGCTTGGCTTAGTCGCATGGACACTGACCTTGATGAACCTCTGCAAAAAAAAAGTCCAGGTTGAGTCAAATCAGGTGATCGCAGAGGCCAACGGATTGGGCCTGTGCGACTGATCCATCTGCCTGGAAACACTTCGTCTACGGAATAAACGCTTAATTTGAGCGACACTGTTTCCAAGTTCAAACCAGGCAGCAATTTTTCTCTTCTGCATTAACGTTAAGTTGCTGCGTGGAATTTTATCATTCCAGTCTATCACAACGATGTGTATAGGCATGGCCGTGTGCCATTATCTAGGTCATTTTAAGTCCTTGGCGTATAGAAGGTCATGCTCCAGGTCATTTTAAGTTGGCATCAAATGCACATTACGTGGATAAGTACAGTAGCTTCCTCATGGCGGCGGGGAAGGGGGTGTTTGTAAATCGACTGTACGGCACCGGGAAGGGTTCTTTCTCGTGAGAATGAACATCATTTCAAAAAATTATCCAAAATAGTTGATTTTTCGATAGACTCATTAGTTATGAAAAACTCTGTATAATACGGTATTAAGAAAATATTTTGCGTTCCTTATTCTTCGAAACCTACAGTAGCTTCGTAGCGAGTCTGGTCATTTCCTGAAGTACAGCCTCCGGTTGCGATGAATATGAAACGCATTATTTCTCGGTTGATTGGACCTGAACGGTCATGTGTGAATTGTAACAACCTCAAAAATACGTGCGACAATGAAATATTCGTACAACTTGCTACATTTAATAGAGCGATGTAGGCACAGATGATCTCAACATGTTTTACAGTGATTTCCATTTACAATTAAGAAATAACTGTGAAAACGATTGTAACTGAATTCATGTTCGTATCGTTCCCTTCATCGTAAATGCCAATAGCCTATTATATTCTGAATCATGCTGTATATAATGCCATATCGTAGTCTGTTGAATATGAAGTTGATTTCTGTCAAAATAATATCGTATTTACAGTTTCATCTCCTCGTAACGCGGTGGTATTGCTTTCAATTTTCATCATCCAATTTCAAAACAAATTACACACAATTGACGTCAGTGGCGACTCGTGATATTTTTTGTTTGTAGGATATGAGATTGACGAATGATGACCAAGACAGAAACTGATAATAATAATAATAATAATAATAATAATAAATAATAGTAATTAATAATAATAATAATAATAATAATAATAATAATAATAATAATAATAATAGAGCATGCGCAATTAATTTCTTGCTACAGTTAAATTCTTCTAAATGATAAAACAAAACTTCAGATATTCTTTCCGCAGTCCTGTCATCTGAAAGTCCTATTAATTCTTGTGTTTTATTATAGCTTATTCTATTTATTATTATGGTATGTAATTTTGGTTTTTATTCATTTTATTTTTTATATTGTAACGTTTAAAATTATTTATTATTTCGTTTATTCTATTCTTTTAAAATGACAAATGAACTGCATTTAAGGAGGCTAAAAGAGTACAGTACTTTTAAAATTCATATTGTAGTCTCTGACAGTGTTTCCACACCACCACCCAGAAAAAAGGGTCGTAGTATTAGGATACACGGTCATATCCTCAAATGCACTTAAAGTCAAGCCATACCCCGCCCTCCGCACTCATCCCTGTCCGTAACTTCACTCCTAGAAAAAACGTTTGCTGTAAGAAATTTGAATGGTTCCTCGGAAAGTATTTTTAAGGTCTGAGATGTGCAGTGACGACAACTGACGACAGAAAGTGGAAGTTCGAAGAAAATTATTACATCGGGACGCATTAAAAATAAAGTCTGTAATTAAAATGTTTTCTATCCTCAGAGGCACGAAATTAAACTGTAGGATCATCCTCATATCCTTCATGGATGAATCGCCACTGATTGACGTAGAATTCGATTGAGAAAGTATGCATCAATATTACGAATTTTAAAAAATAATTTAAAATGTTAAATTCAGTAGGTTTAGTGATGTTTTAATGCTATTGTAATTTGAAACGTTTTCATTATCGCTGAGCCCTCCTTGAGCTATGAATATGCTCTACTTGATTTCAATGTATTGATCCAGTTTGCATGGCGGCTACATTCCCCCATCCAATCGTTGGATAGAATAGAAGTGCTTTCCCGTGTGTGTTTAAGGGGGTCCACAATCAAAATAATTATTTTCTTTTCAAGTACTGTTGTGTATTTCATTACGTTTGTGAAGCGAGTAAAAGCTCGGAATAGATTGTTTGTTTTTATTTCAGCTCTGATTTCGTCGCTGTGTGCATTTCTGTCTATAAATTCACCCTCTTCAATCAAGGTTTATAAAACTCAACAATCGCGATCTGTTATTTATAAACGTGCGCTTTGCTCTCGGAACACGTCACATTTAATAAATACGTACTTTCCCTACATTTTGTGTTCCAATGTATGAATCAGAGGTTCAGTCAAACACAGGTATGTCTAGACCATAGATGTCCAATTGTAACTCGTACGAGGTAATCCCTGGCGTAAGCAACCGCAGCGCATATTCTCTAAGTTCGTTTTTCCTATTTTATATGGAAAGTTATTGATCTTAGCAGAGCATGCTTGGCGTGCAATATCTCCAGGTTCTATAGGCGTTTGGACACCCATGTGATAGACCATAGATGTCCAATTGTAACTCGTACGAGGTAACCCCTGGCGTAAGCAACCCACAGCGCATATTCTTTAAGGTCCTTTTTCATATTTTATGTGGAAAGTTATTGATCTTAGCAGAGCATGCTTGACGTGCAATATCTCCTGGTTCTATAGGCGTTTGGACACCCATGGTCTAGACCATAAATGTCCAATTGTAACTCGTACGAGGTAACCGCTGGCGTAAGCAACCCGCAACGCATATTCTTTAAGATTGTTTTTCCTATTTTATATGGAAAGTTATTGATCTTAGCAAAACATGCTTGACGTGCAATATCTCCTGGTTCTATAGGCGTTTGGACACCCATAGTTAGACCGTCTATTATTACTTCAGCAATATCATCATCATAATCACCATTGCAGGTATTGATAAAGATTTGGTTATTCTTTAACAACCAACGGCGTAGCTCAGTCGGCAGGCATGTTTGCGTATTGATCCGGATTTGCACTCGGGTGTGGGTTCGATTCCGCTTGGGCTGGTTGAGTTTTTCCGATGTTTTCCCCTACCGTAAGGCTAATGTCAGGTAATCTTTGGCGAACCTCAGCCTGATCTCTCCAAGTACCATCTCGCTAACACCAATTTCATAGACGCTAGACAATTCAGCAGTTCATGCAGTGTCATCAAATAACCAATTTTTCTTTGACAGTAAACTATTTTGTTAGGTATGTTGATTTCATTTATAACGATGAAATTAAAATGTTGGTTTTAGTAGGTCAATAACATTCTTTTCCTACACCGGATTAATGTTTAACATTTTACTTCGCATTAGTGAGATAGAGGAATAGGCTTATACAATTATTATTTGGAAGTTTATTCTTCTCAATATCTTGATCGGGAAAAATTTTATAGTACATTATGCAACAAGCCTTTAATGATAGCAATTAAGACACGAGGATGTTTATGAAACGAGCGCAAGCGAGTTTCATAATTTTCATACGAGCGTCTTAATTACCATTATAGGCAAGTTTCATACGACTTTTTATGCTCGACCATATTTCTAACTTGAAATTATTCATAAGTATTCATTTTATTCTTATGTGAGTGGGGAGCGAACTGACCTTGTGCAATCTCGTAAATTGTGAGATGTGCGTAGACGCGAAAATATTGATTTTTCCGGGCAACGAATATCGACGACCTTGGTATAACCTAGAGAGTAAATTTGATATAACCTCGAAATTGAATTCGACATTGAAAAACGAGATGACAAATTGAATTTATTTGAATATTATTTACAATTAACGCTAATTATTATCGTAACAGGACATAACCTTCTGCGACAGTATTGAATTTCCAGCCTGCGTGACGTTTTGCTAGTTGTCTTTCGATTGCATATCCGAGAATAATCGAAAACCTGAACTTTAATGAATAGGTGTACTTTAATGACATGCATTAAAGGAGTGCTACCAGGTGTATAATTACTGCGTTTCGGCATGGTCGAGCATAAAATTATTTATTCAAGTCAAATTCGTACCTGCATGTACAGATACGGAATTAAAATTGGAACGAGTCTTGATGGGAGTCCACCTGTGTGTAGGCAACAATTTCACACGACCATCAACAATTAGCGTATACATGTTATACAGGTGCTCTTATTTACTGCATATGTAGAGTAGAGATGAACAACGATCGAGAAAGCAAGACTACAGCGACCGCAAAGCCGAAAACCCGCACGACAATGTTGTATACGTCGCGTCGCTTCGTTGACGTAAATACAGCTTGTGTTTCGAGACGTCGAGATTGATGACTCCCGAAGTCCCGAACGCCAAGCTTCCTTGAATCGCCACAGTTTTTTATACCTAACTGAACTTTTTATCTACTTTGGCAACTGTTATATATGTATAAACAATCAAGTAGCCTATTTGAAACATCATCTCTACCTTTCAGTGTATAATAATCCGTTCCCCAGTCTTTATTAAATTACTAGGCCCTTATTAAATGGTTAGGAATTTTCTTTTCATGTGTTTGAGGTCAAGTCTGCAATCTCAAGTAAAAAGATATTAACGTTATGTTTTATGTTTCTTAGAAATGCAAATTTATTTGAGAATTGTTTTTTCTATTTATATAACCATAGGTAATATCATATAGCCTAATAGAACCAGAACATTTTGATAACTAAGATACTGTTCTGTTTTGTCTTTTTGTCTCATTTAAACATTTACAGTGTTATTTATTTCAATGACATATGTTATTCAAAGTTACGAAATGTTTCCACGCCGACCAAATGCTATTTCGAGAATGATGAGCGAGACTCGAAGCGCACGAGAATGGCGAGACGACACTCGAAAGACAAATGCAACGAACACAGCGAGCGAGAGCGGCAATTAGTTTTGTTCATCTCTAATGCACAGTGTGTTGTAAGCGAAACTTATAGAATAAAGGAACTCCAAATTTTATTTTCGTTTTTGTACATATTTTTGTCCAGTAACAGGAGAATAAATTGTGATTTCTTCCAATGTCATAGTTCATATTTCTGAGTTCAAGATCTTGACGCTGTCTTCTATTCGAAGTTCCTAAATCAAATACAGTTCTTATTATTGACTAATTGCTCTCTATACTGCTGCAGTTTGTGATAGTGTATTACGTATTGAAGACTGACTGTCTGTTAGTATGTTAATATTAATAATAAAAAAGGTAAATAATAATTAATAACAGAGCGAGGTGCCAGAAGGTTACGTTTGAGTTTCGCATTCCGATGCTTCTGGGATCAAATCCCATGGACGGCCAATTTTAATGGGGTTTTCATGGTTTTCTTCAGCCACAAAGGGAAATGCTGGATTGAAAATTTACATGCCATGATTTATCACCACCTCAATCATCAATATTATATACATTAAAGCAAAATTTTAATCAGTTACATGAACATCGAAAATATAAATTGAAACTGAACAACTACTTATATACCAAAAGATCCTAGACGCGTGATATGAACATAGATCAGACCTGGGCGCTATTAGTTTAATTGAGTCATACGGATTTTTCTTTAACTCCTCACTCCATCTTCTCCGGCTGATACGACTAGACCGGCAGTTAAGTACTGCTCAGTGACGGATTGCATCATAGCTTTTACGAACTTTCGCTCTCGCTGGTCGCCTGAAATCCATCACTAATGCACAGTGCTGTTTGTTTGTAAGGTAGTGAAGGGAAAGGACATGGGAGTGAGGTTTCAAAGTTCCATTCCACTTCCTCGTTTTGCGCAGGGCTGCCATAGATGTTAATGCATGTATAAATAAACTTAATAAAAATAATAATTATTACTACTTTTAACCTTCAAGGTTTCACTCAGTTCTGAGATGGAATAAATGAAGTTACGGCAATAAAACACATTTTTGTTCTAACTAGATAGTAATGTTAGCCATGCGTCTAGCGTAATACTGTATGTTGTAAGACTGTACAAATGTTTTTCTTCTCTGTGTTGAAACGATATCCGGTGCTCCTACTGAAGTAGAAAGTTAAGTGAGTGGCTTTCAGATAATTTTCAAGCGTGGTGCTAGTTTGTATATTAGACATATATTTTGGTTACAGACAGTTATACCGGGTGTCCCCGAAATGAGTGCATATTTTTTGGTGAATGTGAAGGGGTTCATACGAGTCTTTTGATATAATGAACGCTGGATCTCAGATGCATGCCTACAGTTATAAACAATAGAAGTACAAATACAAATCGTTCAAAGTAAGTTGCTATTTACCCATATTATGTTAATTGTTGCAAAATTAGTTAAAGCAATTTGTTATTTAATGCTAGTTATGGAAGACGGCGGGGTGAATCTTAAGGTATACATCGACTCTAGAAATGTCAGATTTCTTCAAAATTTTGATAAATAATGTTTTTTGCCTCATCTAGAAGCTCGTTTCTTCCAGTTTTCAAAAATATATAACTTGTACCCATTATCTCTATAATTTCATAATTATTTGGGCATTTATTATAATGTAAGAGCACTACACTTTGCATGCGTTACGCCATCTTCAGTGTCTGTTTTCTCCTATTTTACATTTTCCAACATTTATTTTTCTTCCGATGGACAAAAAATAGACTTTAAATTGGGCAAAAGACTTCATTGGATATGAAATTAAATCTTAAACATGTGGCTATGTTGTAAACTAAAATTATTTTCAATATATTATAACTATTTTATCCAAAAAAATATATATTTCTAAAGTTATTATAAATGTAACATATTATCTTTTGAATGGTTCAAGATAATTTCAGTTTGTGACATTCTCCATACTTAGGGGATGATTTTGGCGAAATAATGTTTATCCTATGTCAAATGTCAATTGCTAATGGAGTTAGGTCGGTCAAAAATGTTATTTTTTTTTCCTAAAAATTTGTTCTTTGCTACTTCAAATCGATTTTTAAGTTTCAATTATATAAATAGTTTAATTTACTTCCAAGAATCATGTCACCAAAGTTTGAAAGACATTAAGGAAAAAAAGTGGATTTTTATCCTAAGAGTTGATGTATACCTTAAGGAGCAACTACTCCAGCACTTTCATTATTTAGGGCTATAATAATTCATCACAGTCCCAAAAAAAATCTTATTCAGGCGCTTGTAATGCCCCATTTTGATTATTGCGATTCCTTGCTAACTAATGTAAGTTCACTCTTAGCTGAGAGACTACAACGTGTTCATAATGTGTGCATACGATTCATCTGCAATATTCGTAAATTTGATCATATAACACCTTCCCTCCAGTTACTTCATGGGTGAGCCTGAAGGAACGAAGAACAATGCTCTCACTCACATCCAACAAAAAATGTGCATTCATTTAGGTTCTGCTGCATGAAGACTCAAACAAAATCAGCAACACAAACAGACTCAACATCCTATTCTCATCATTTTGTGTCCTATGCAACAGTCAGGCCCAAATGTACAAAGAGCATTTGGTATCCTGCCCTGCTGTTGGTTCAGAAAGTAGCTTAATTTCAGATTACTGGAAAGCTCGTCTGCTAATGGCTTTATCGCTAAATGCATTGCATTAGAAGCCAACCAACTATAAATTGTATCAGTTGAAATAACTAGACGGTCAAGCCAGTCGCTCTGGTGACTCACGGCTAGTACTTAAGACTAACGAGCTAACCCGGATTCAATTCCCGACTCCGGTGAACATGGCATTCATGATGGACGAAGCTGAAGTGTTGAGGTTCTTCTCGGAGTTTTCTCTAGCTTATTTCTTCATTCACAAACACTCTCAACACTATTTTTTCTTTGTTGTCATATCCGGTTTGAAAATATTGGACTACATTTCCCTGTGATGCATGGTGCTGGTTCTTTCGTCTGCCACGATATGGGTATCCTCGTGGTATATCCAAAGATATTCCAGTTTAAATCCCATGTACAATCCATTCTGTTCCGGAAATATTGTTCTAATTTTATTCCCCACTCTATTCCTTCTTCCAATTGCTGTCCATGAATTTATCCAAGCAACAAACTGCTTATAAGCAACATATCGCCACGTTTTATTCGTTGTATTGTCTTTTGTAAGTAGTTTCCCTACCGTTTCAAAAACCTGGTTATTTTGAATTTCGTACTCATAGTGATTAGAACGACTTGGGTCTGGTAAGGGTTCAAACTGAGAAGGTTTAATATTTCGATCCATTATAACCTAAGTCAACGCCTTCACTGAGTGAGTGAATGTATATGGGTCATTCCATAGAAAATTTTAAGAATATGCCAGTGATGTCATGATTTTTTTTTGTGCTTTTAATATAATAGTATTATAAAAATAAATTAAACTGCCGACTATGACCTTCATATCATTAATATTTTAGTCATACGGATGACTGACAAATAGTTGGCAGTTACATGTTATCCATAATTTGAAATATTCTAGACACCCTATATGAAGTGTTATCGAAACTAAAGAGACGCCATTGTAAACCTGAACAACCATATTTTAATATCTTAAAGATAACGGTTCGACTACTTGAATATTTTGTTGAACGGAAGACTATTTCCACGGCTTGAGAGGTCTGAGGTACGGAAGACCTTCGCCAGGGAATGGTATGAGTTTAGAAGGCTGAGGAACACGTAATGCGATGGAGGAACCAGATACATGTGCATGTATGTTTGGCAGCTTATATCGTTTAATAATAATAATAATAATAATAATAATGATAATAATAATAATAATAATAATAACAACAAAATAGTGAAGTACAGAGCATACAATGAACATAATTTTATTAGGTACACGCACACACACACCAAAGGAAAATTATGAAAATAAGTAGCTCCAGTTCTCACACGATAGACATCAACTTGATAGACATTGGAAGGAAAAATAGTGAAACAAAAATAGATAAAATAAAATAAATATCACTGGAATATCAAAATGTAGTGAATACGTGGAAACCTGCAATACAGCACTTGGCATAACAGTAAATTAGTTTAGCAACTTGTCATAAGATAATTTTCTAACTTGGATTTAAAAGATTTCAAGGTGAGGAAGTCCTTGACTACAGGAGGCAAAGAGTTCCATTGACGAAAGTAGCAACAGTGATGGATGAGGAATACGGAGATGATGTGTGGAGTGGAATTTCTAGCGTGTTACGGCATTGTGATAGATTATTAATGTGAAGATACCGAAAGAGAATATGGAAGCGGCCGAATAAATAAGAGGGGGATGAGTGTGCGTAATTCGATATAAGAGACAAAGTGAGTGCAAATTTCTCCCCTCATGTAACCTAAGCCATAATAACTTCTCGAAAGAAGGTGAGGTATGGTCATAATATCAAACATTACAAATGAAGCGGATGCACACTTTGTGAACATGTAGTTTCTTGGAGGAACCAATTTTGAAATCACTGAACAAAACGTCGCAATAATCGAAGTAAGGTATAATGAGTGCCTGTACAAGAATCTGTTTTAATTTAGATGAATAATGATACAATCGTTTTAGTGAATGAAGAGTAGAGAATGCTCTCTTACATATATATTTAATATGTGTATCCCAATTGAAATTAGTTTCGAAATGAACTCCGAGGTTCCTTTGTGGTCGAGCTGAACGGGATAATTGTTTTATTCCGTTCCACAGCTCGTTGATATCAAGGATTAATCTATGGTTCGCAAATAGATTAACCTGTGATTTATATGAATTTAGGTTCAGTTCAAATTATTGAGACAAGGAAGGGATCGAGTTCAGATCTTCATAAAGACTATGAATGCTGTCACTCATTATATCCGAACAGGCTGTAATATATAAATAAACGTCGTCTGCAGACCGATTATTTAGTCCTGACAGCTCAGCGACGCGAAAGAGGGGAAGTAATAGGAGGAGTGGGGAGAGTTCCGGAGTAGAGATAAGGACGAGCGGTCGGTAAAGGAATGCAGTACAGCTTAATTGTACTGGAACAATACCGCTCTACCGCACGCATGACATCCAATCGCTCCGAAGGCAAGCGACAGAATAACCCATACACCCCTTGGCGTAACTAAATGGACTCGCCTGACCCAGGCGCACATCGCCGGCGACTGTCAGGACTAAATAATCGTACTGTACATATGAGCCGTTGAGAGCAGAAGTGGTGTAAGTCAAAATTGCGTAATGAGGTTTAAAGTAAAAATTCTGTAAAATACAGCGCAAAGAACAATTAATATGTCTTTCGTGCTATCCACTGACTACTAATAGTTTAAATAAATTGAATATTAATTGCTACTTTGCGCTGTATTTTACAGAAGTTTACTTTAACCCTCGTTACCCATTTTCGACTTACACCACTTCTGCTCTGAACGGCTCATATATTTGATATCTACAGTGCTTCAGTTATTTAGAGATTCCGTTAATGTAGATAGAGAAGAGCAGCCTGTATGTTGATGTGGCAAAATATTGATTGAAGAAACAGTTTCATTACAATATGAACGTATATCTAGGTGCATTACATTTTGGATTAAAGGCTAATACTATTGGTTCTCTTTGCTGCATTCATTGTAATAGAGATAAATATTCGAAATTAATCTGGTTTGTCTCACAGACCACATGAAAGTAGCAATCAAACGAAAGGGTTTACCTGGGGCAACGCCGCACTCTGTTAAGAGGATTTGTGTGGCATTATTTGTCACTAAGAACTTTATCGCTGACTGCCGCCTGTTTGCAATGCGCAGGGTTTGCTATCAGACCCTTACGAGTAAAGACGGGAGCGGTTATATCCGTTTTTGGTTACTATGTTGTATATATTACAGTCTGTTATACAAGATGATTCAAAATTTTGTGCTCTAAGTGAAGGAACTTATAGAGAGAGTGAAATGTAACAATTTTACAATAAAAAACATGATGTAGAAAGTCAGACTGAGTCATTATAAGTATGCGAACGTCAGGAACTACATAATCGACAGCATGCCAGTGACATAATAGTAATTTATGCACAAATAAGATTTAAATAGATAAAGATTAGGGTAAAGTTGCCTAATTCCGTGATACTCCTAATTCCGTGATACGTTTTTTTCACTGAATGTCAAGGGGTTGTGTATCTTGCCAGGAAGTTCTCCGATGTCTCAAAAGCAGGCGAAAGATGCCATTTTTCGAAAAAGATGTCTGTCGCTATAGTCGAACGGCAAATCTTCGAGTGACATTCAATTAAAAAAAAAAAGTATTCTGAGATTAGGGGTATCACGGAAATAGGCAACTTTACCCTACATGAACATAATTAATTAATTTAATTTTGTATCACATTTTTGAGTCGCATAGAATCAAACTGCACTTTCTCCAAATTGTGAAATATGAGATTAAGGTATGTTTCAGCGCAGAATTTTGCAGAGAATGTGATAAATTGCTCGTTTGGAGTCAAACTGGAATTTATCTATCTTAACGTTAGCAGTAAAGTCACCGTTTGGAGTCTAACTGCACTATTTTCGTATTTTCTTACAAATCAGATTTTTGGATAAAGTGCAGTTTGATTCTAGGCGACTCAAATGTTCGAACTTACGACCACTACATTCAGTGCAGGCATTGCATCGTCGAAGAAATCTCTGGACCACTCTTCAAAATACCCCAGGTACATTCAGATCCATATTAGATGTTGTGAATATTTTGACGAAAAGTGTTTTTGAGTCTTACATCGGTGTCCCAGAATAAATAATCAATAGACATATAAATTAATTAGGAAAGGGGGTTGGCCATTCAATCGGGAGATACAGAAAGGGTCATACAATAACAAAATGTTGTGCTGGTGCTCCTTCCCGTTAACATGCACATCTACTGACAAAACGATAAATAAGTGGCACATTTTCTAACAGCTCTAGATCTACTTATTTTAAAAAGTTGTTGTAAATCTTCCCAATAAAACGTGGTGTCAGGAACTGAGGTACAAAGTATGAATACACCAGCAATGTAAATCCTGACATTACTGGTTTGTACTTACAGAATTACTTCCGAGAACACATTTACTATTCTAAAAATGTTATACTGTATTTAGACCACTCTTTAAGCTCCTTGAAATTAAGCACAACCTTTTCAATCACCCGGCATTCTGCATTGTTCGATAGTATGTGAAATTTTAAGTATTCCATTTTTGATTATTTAAAATTGTTAACATTTATGTAAAGTTTATTCATCATAACATTAGTATGCTTAAATATGATGACGGATGGGTGGAGCGAAGAAAGATTCTCTTCGACAACGGGAATCGAACCCGCGTTTTCGGTACTTTACTATAATATGATATGATTTAGTGATTTAAAACGGCGCTCATTCCGTCGGATCCCGGCCGCTTAGTCACTCGTAATGAGTGCACCTCTGCACATTAGTGTGTTAGACATTGTGCCATTGTCACACATCTGTGACACAGTGCATGAGGGTTGGCCACTAAAGGGAAACTAAGAGGTGGATCTTAAACTGAGAGGATTCAATCCGGTATCGGAACTGGAATCCGGTATGGATTAGTGAGTAAAGTGCCAGCACGTAGAGCTGAAAACTCGGGTTCGAGTCTCAGTGCCGGAGAGAATTTTTCTCCGCTCCACCCATTCTTCATCATATGATAACGCAAAATTTCTGCACGGAAATATCGTATGTACTTCGGTACATTTCGATAATATGTCTTAAATACTTTTGTGATAATTACGAGTATATTTTAATAATACTTAATAGTGTAGTGATTAAGGTGTTACGCTACATAGCCAAAGATCGCGGGTTCGATTCCCAATGAAGTCATGGATTTTTCCAGTTGACGTAATCCTTCGACTGCATTATGACCCTGGGATCGGTTCAGCCTCTGATAGAAATGAATACCAGGGAGATTTCCTTGCGAGTAAAGGCGGGGAGCACGTGAGACTGACATCCCTACTGCTACTAATGTTGATTTATGTAATTCTGTACCTTTAGGCGAGAGCCTCAATCTCCCGCAAATATAGGAGCCTCCATGACCTGTCATAGGGATAATCTTATTTTATTTAAACACAATATTAATTTTCAGGACAAGTTAATATATTTTTGTATTATTGACTTTATTGAAAAGTTACATAATTTTATTAAACATTTAACTTCCTGAATTTAAACTGTAGGCCTATTATACAAACTGAGATTTCAAAATTGATTAACTTTCGCTGATTCCCTATTAGTCTTGATTAAGTTCAAGCAAAACGCCGAAAACAGCATAATATCACTATCTAGACGTGATTTCTGTATTTTTATAAAGTCTCTGGAATAGCTCAGGGCCACCGGCGTAGCTCAGGCGGTAGCGCGTTTGCCTGCTAATTCGGCATGGGTTCGATTTTCCTTCGGGCTGATTACCTGGTGGGGTTTTTCCGAGATTATTCCCAACCGTAAGGCGAATGTTAGACAATCTATGGCGAATCCTCGGCCTCAGCTCCTCAAATACAATCTCACTATTACTAATTCCATCGACGCTAAATAACCCAGTAGTTGATGCAGCATCGTTAAATAACCAAGTAAAAATAACTCAGTAGTAAAGAGCTGACCTTAAGATCCGACGCTACGCTTGGACGTGAGTTCCAATTTTACTAGGGACTGATTATTATGTTGGGTTTTTAGAAATCTTTTCCAACTGTAAATTTGAAGTAATACATTGTGGATACTCGGTCTCATCTCTCCAAATATAACCTCGCTATCACCAATTTGACAGGCGCTTGGAGTTGATACAGCGTCGTTAAAACTAATTGCAAAGAATTTAAAATTACATTTAGGCCCAAGTGTTTTACGTAACTGCTATTAACATTGTTAACTTTTAGGCTAGACATATTGTGTAAAGATGTGAATTGATAAATTTCTGAACTTTATTTGAAACGGAAAGAAAAGGTGTAAGTATTATAAAAATAAAACGCAACAAATTTTAACATGATTGTTGATTTTAAACTTAAAGGTAGAAAAATGATATTTTCATAATCTTTACATTTTTTTAACATATTATAATTTGATGGTAGTAGTGACACGGGATATGTTGACAATAAATCAATACATGTTTAATTGTCAGAAATTTAATTTAATTATGACTGATTTTGTATTTACAGAGCAATAAATGTTAAGTTTTAAATTATGAATAAATTAAAGAAAATTTTCGTATTTTATTTGTATGTATGTATGTATGTATGTATGTATGTATGTATGTATGTATGTATGTATGTATGTATGTATGTATGTATGTATGTATGTATGTAAGGATATACGAGTGTATCGCTAGTAATAATTATGCGAAACAAAACGCAGAAAACAATGGAAAAGTAATATTGTGATTGGTGATAAATTATTTATCATATTGATAAATTAGACATATAGCATTGTTACGTTACAGCAGAAAACTTCAGCTACAAATTTTAAGAGTGCGTTCTCGGATTTAATATCCGATACCTAACAACATTCACATTACCTAATTCACTTCATTTTCACAAGTTTGTAGGACCCTATATGGGACCTGAGAATACATTTCCCTGTTTTCCTAACTCGTGCAATAGCATAGACGGCTACAAGGGTGGGTCTACGTGGACTCTGACCCATCTAATAATATCCTAGTCCACTCTTAAGTCAACCATAAAATTACGCGCCCTACTCTGTCCAAGAAGCAACACATAAAAATCATTATAGAAACAGCGGAACCCAAAGAGAATATATATATATATATATATATATATATATATATATATATATATATATATACAGTCTTTCAGTATATACAGTATATATAGAGTCTGGCTGGGCGGAAGAGAAGGCTTAATGGCCTTAGCTCTGCCAGATTAAATAAATAAATAAATAATAATAATAATAATAATAATAATAATAGTAATAATAATAATTATTATTATTATTTCTGAGAACGAGAACAGAAGGACTTGTGATAGCAAGATGAGAGAGAGGATTCATCATGCATCACCTGACATTCGCCCTATATTTGATAAAAACTCAGCCATGTAATCTGCCCAAGAAGAATACGGACCCACTCTCGGACAGACTCGGATTAGATCAACTTTTTACCCTTGAGCTATGGCGGTGTCTTAAATCTCCCCGTCATTATTATCAAATACGTAACGGGGCAGGAATGCTGAATTTATTGTTAGAGATCTACTTAAACTGAACTTAGTCTGGAAGCTGATGATGTTTTTCTTCTAAACTCTGGCAGTTAGTTCAGTTTACGGTCCTGTAATTTAGAACGCCTTGTGTTTGTTGACCAACTGGGTGGTCCAAACTTATCTTTGTGAGTCGTGCTACAATTAGATTCCGCTATTAGTTGCGTTCTGAATTGTGTGTTGCGAACTTGCGGAGAATTTAGAGGCAAGTTTGTGGGTAAGAGGAGGGGAATTCGGGTACATTTGTCTTGTCACTGCGCACTTTGTTTCCAACTCCAATTTATAGAGCGTACAGGGATATTTTGTGGCTTGGAGAACCGGGACGTGTTTGTAAGAGTAACGAGGGGGGCATTTATGAGGTTTTATAACATGTGGATGACCAGGTCTCACGTGTTTTCACATAAATTTGATGAGAATATGAAAGACATAAAACAGTGAAGTTGAGTTATTCGTCCAAGCCAAGCAGGAAGCCTCTCCGATTTGTATCCATGGCAATAGAGGTAGTTTAGGACCGGTTGCATAAAACTTTAGGTATGTATCAGATAACTATCAATTCTATAACTTTCATTTAAAAGAGGAACATATCCATTTCTGAAAGAAAATCTACAGAAAACTAAATATCTGTTAGATAATAAGTTACTTCCGCTGCTGATAGATGTCGACACATATATGTGCATTATTATTGTCCTATTATTTGACGAATAAAAAAAATAATATTGCTATCGATAATATTAACACAATGACTGTTAAAAGCGGGAGGAATATCGATGACTTCGAGAAGAATCGGTTAATTGAATTAATTACCGATTATAAAATGATACAATAATATAAAATAAAAAGACTGATGAAGTAAACGACAAATCTAGAAACCATGCATGGGAGGAGATAACTATTAAATATAATATACCCTGCCATTTCGAGACTGAATTCGCACTTAAGTACCATCTACACTTAGGAAAACCTGCAATATATATAAAAAAAAAAAACTATGTTTGTACTTAGTCGCCTCTCCATCAATTTCTAGCATTTTGAAAAACATTGGTCGAAGTAGGACGACATAATGTCACTTTCCTATAATTATGAAAGCTGTAGATTTATTAGCATTTGAATTATCCCCAATTGTAATCTGAAAACTTCCACAAGCATAGAACCGAAAACATAACATGCATTCCTGATATCGGCATAATTCTTCTTGCATTTGGTTCCAGATGTGGATCGATTTCATGATGGGGATTCATTACAAGTTCTTTCGATAGGAATTATTTCTTGAATTCACCATTGTCATAATCATATCAAAGGGGTTATTTTTGTCACGGAATTGTTGTCGCTGTCTTAACAGAATTAATACTTCTTCTGACGAGAAAGATGAAGAAAGAGAAGAAGAAGAAGAAGATGATGATGATGATGACGACGATAATGAAGAAATGTTCATCTCGATATTGATACTATATTTAGCTAGTAATCTGTTTCACCATATTGTAGGGTTATATAATTGTCGAATAAATAAGAGTTATATGTCAATTTACGGGAAGATATGTTATCCAGAGATTTAACGAGTTCAAGTGAGAAATCTTCTGCATGTGTAAAGAATTTATCTGCTGAGTCTTTTAACGATTTTTTTTATCAATAAGGTTAGTGATTTGGTATTAAACCTAGCATAAATGATTTTAGTACTTTTTAGATTTAAGTAATATAAATGGTTCCCGCAATCCATTTAATTTTAGAGAAGTTTCAGTTGAAGATGTGCATAAAAAATGTTATCCCTAAATAATAATAGAAGCTTGGGCAATTTTGGTATTAATCCTGTAATACTTAAGTTAGCTTCGCCTTATATTTTCCGCGCCAAAAACGAGCTGCTGGAATTAAATACTCCGATTCCCTCCCGTAAAGTCTGGCTGGGTGGGTGGGTGGGTATCACGGTCTATCTGTTTTTGGTTACATATCGTTACGGACATGAAGCTCTAAGTACATTAGTGTCCATGTAAGCAGTTCATCTGTTTGTGAATCTATTTTTTAAAACAAATGTTCACTGTGCATGTAATGAAAAACCGATACTCTATTTCATTGGCTTTCGTGTTATTAAATAATAAATCAACCGAGGCATATTTACACCACTATCTTTAATAATAGAAGAGTGTGCAAAACTCAATCTTACTTTAAAGCCGTCAGAGTTAGTTGCAGATTTTGAGACAGCTATTCATATTGCAGTCAGATCGGATTTCCCAAACATCAATATCAAGTGCTGCCGTTTCCATCTCTGACAAGTATGGTGGAGAAAAATTCAGGTTTATCATTGGGACCTACGTACAAAGACTGTAACTCGGATATTGCTAAATATATGTTACTTATTTGGATTAACATATTTAGACCTCACTGACGTCGGAAATTGTTTCGACGATCATTTCATTTCGCAGATGCCTGATTGAAAAAAAAAAAATTAAGAGCATTCAGTAACTATCTAACAGACAATTGCGTAGATGACGATGCCCTTTCCCACCAAATTCTATGGGCTGAAAAAATGCTACTTCAATTCGAACGACAAATGCGTGTGAAAGTTTCCAGGCAAAATTTAACAGTTGCTTTTACGCGTCACACCGCAACATTTTTGTGCTGTTAGATGTAGTACAATAGCAAAGTACAGACAAATACGAAAATCAAAATAAATTCTGCCGTTATCCATCCAGCTACAACTACAAAGACTTATAAACAAAAAATGGACTATTTAAATAATAAAATTGAACAGTTAGATAACGGAGAGATCAATCTTTCGCAATATTGCATTGCCATGTCCTACAAAGCCCTTTCCAATGGTTTTATGTAGAAGATTAAACACATCAAGAATATGGATTGGTTATTTCAGGTATATCCTTGACAGTCCGAAATCAGTCAATCGACATGACCAATTAACATGATTTTTAAACGCACCAAGGGTATGGATTGGTTACTTCAGTTATATTCTTTACAGTCCGAAGTCTGTGCAAAGTGTGACGGAATATTGTGTGTCTGGTTAAGGCATGGAGGGAATCGAACAGTCCGAATTCTGTGTGAAGTGTGACGGAAAATTGTGTTTCTGGTTAAGGCATGGAGGGAATCGAACAGTCCGAACTCTGTGTGAAGTGTGACGGAAAATTGTGTGTCTGGTTAAGGTATGGAGGGAATCGAATAGTCCGAACTCTGTGTGAAGTGTGACGGAAAATTGTGTGTCTGGTTAAGGCATGGAGGGAATCGAACAGTCCGAACTCTGTGTGAAGTGTGACGGAAAATTTTATTGTGTGTCTGGTTAAGGTATGGAGGGAATCGAACAGTGCGAATTCTGTGTGAAGTGTGGCGGAAAATTGTGTGTCTGGTTAAGGCATGGAGGGAATCGAACAGTCCGAACTCTGTGTGAAGTGTGACGGAAAATTTTATTGTGTGTCTGGTTAAGGCATGGAGGGAATCGAACAGTCCGAACTCTGTGTGAAGTGTGACGGAAAATTTTATTGTGTGTCTGGTTAAGGCATGGAGGGAATCGAACATTCCGAATTCTGTGTGAAGTGTGACGGAAAATTGTGTTTCTGGTTAAGGCATGAAGGGAATCGGACTACACCGAATTCAAACAACAAAAAATTGGGAGGGAATAGGGCTATACCCTTTTTGGAGATGGAATCGGAACCTCATATTTGGGAGGAATCGGTGTCCCCCAGTCTGGACTACGGGCTTGCCCAGCACGAGTTGTAAATACAAGGTGGATTGACCAGGATTTTAATTCGGACCTCCTGGTTTATAAATCCATGGTGATAATGCTCAACCATCGTGGAGGTGAAGAAAAATTGAATTTAACTACGTAAGTTGAAGTAGGCTTATCAAATTCGAATATACCATGTTGACAGCATCAAAGATTTCTGATACTTTTTGACCATTTGTCGGCTCAAGGTTCTTGCGATAATATAGCGCGACAAACTAGATGTCCCAGTCATTGCATAGAAGAGAATACAAGACAAGAATCGATTTACTATGCCCGAAAAACAGGGAGAGAAGAACATGCCGTATTTTGCCTTTGTAATCCTTGCTCTAGTACGTAGTAACATTTTAAAACTTGTGTAGTTAAAGTTGCATTGGCATCATTTAGATTGGAATTGTTGTGCACTAGGGGTTATTTTATTTTAAAGGAGTTGCTGGAAGGCAGCAGGATAATTCTAGAGTTTTTATTGCACGTTTTCCGGATATGATCTGAAAAACGATTTGGAATAGCGGGGCAATTACCAACACATCTTCATGCTTGAACAATCTTAGTGGCTTACTGAATCGCCCAGTAATTCCGCGAGTTTTTCCAGATCAGATCCCCAACGATTTAAATAGGTGGAAGCAATCCAACTACCTCTAAGTACCGCAGTTTCATTTCCTTACGCTCCAGCAGAAGAACAGGTTAAGCTTAATAACCCGAAAAGGACTGATATACCGTAAAGCGTTTACTTCAGGGATCTCGGCTAAGAAATCTGCTTGGATTATCTGCAAGAGAGAACAAAATGAAATAGCGAGCATAAAGGACGTCTTATAATCCCATTGCGCTAGATATACTTAAATATTTATTTCAGTACTTCATTAGCGATCGTGCTCTTTGCGGTATTCGATGTTGTTGATGTAAAAATGGTCTATACACAGTATAAGAAGATAACTGTGGTCTGAATTAATCAGTGCTGTCAGAATTATACAGCCCAGATTCCCTCCAGACTGCTAAAGCCCAGATTCCCTCCAGACTGCTAGAAAATTCCAGTTCAGGCATAAAAAAAATTCGTCCCCCTTAATTACTTACGGCTTTTAAGGAAATCGAAGGTTCATTGCCGCCCTCACATAAGCCCGCCATTGGTCCCTATCCTGAGCAAGATTACTCCAGTCCCTACCATCATATCCCACCTCCCTCAAATCCATTTTAATATTATCCTCCCATCTACGTCTCGACCTCCCAAAGGTCTTATTCCCTCCGGCCTCCCAACTAACACTCTATATGCATTTCTGGATTCGCCCATACGTGCTGCATGCCCTACCCATCTCGTCCCGCTTATCATAATTAATGAATATTGAGAACTGGTTGTCATAACAGAATAACGTCAATTTAGTAATTATTGTTGTGTTGGAAAGAGTGGGTGAAGAAAGAATGGTGCTGAAACTGATCAGAATGAGAAAAAGGAATTGGTTGGGTCACTGGCTTAGAAAAAACTGCCTAGAAAGAATGATGAAAGGGAGAAGAGTTCGGGACAGAAGAAGATATCAGATGATAGACGACATTAACATATATGGACCATATGCGGAGACTAAGAGGAAGACAGAAAATAGGAAAGATTGGAGAATACTGGGTTTGCAATAAAAGAACACTTATGTATGTGTGTATGTATGTATGTAGCAAGTGCGACAGACAGTGCTTATAGAAGTACTGCAGCAGCAGCAGCAGCAGCAACGAAGCTGTGTTGGAAAGAGTGGGTGAAGAAAGAATGATGCTGAAACTGATCAGGAAGAGGAAAAGGAATTGGTTGGGTCACTGGCTGAGAAGAAATTGCCTACTGAAGGATGCACTGGAAGGAATGGTAACTAGAGAAGAATTTGGGGCAGAAGAAAATATCAGATGATAGACAGCATTAAGATAGGCTGTATGGATCGTATGCAGAGACAAAGAGGAAGGCAGAAAATAGGAAAGATTGGAGAAAGCTGGATTTGCAGTGAAAGACCTGCCCTTGTGCAGAACACTATACATGAATAATAATAATAATAATAATAGTAATAATAATAATAATAATAATAATAATAAAAAGAAGAAGAAGAAGAAGAAGAAGAAGAAGAAGAAGAAGAAGAAGAAGAAGAAAGAAACTTATAAGCATTTAAAAAATCCTCAATTCACCAATTTTTGTAAGAAAACTATCGCCATCCCGTCAAGTATCTGGAATTCCCGTTTTGCGGGATTTTTCCTGCCATCTGACAGCACTTATTAATTCATTAAGATAGGCACACATTTCAAGTAGGTATTTTTGTTTATTGTAGTAGTCGTTATATTTTTGATTTTATAAATAATAAAATGTAAAAGGCAATGATATCTGCCATGTATTATTTACGTTTGTTTTGGCTCATACAAAACTCATTTTAGGGTCTCAGTGTGGCAATAGCCTTGCGAAATTTGTAACCGGCACAACTTCTAGTCTTAAGAACACATGAAACATAAGTGCTAACTGGAAAATGTAGGAATTAATGCAATTACGACGAATTTAACTTTCATCTGCAATATTAACAATGGCCAGGTGCATTAAATTTCAGTATTATTTATAACTGTTAATATACACGTAGCTAAGTGATCGAAATACTATCGTTAAATGTTATCATTTTCACAGATAACGCTCGTTTGTGGTATAACATGTTTGATAATCATCAAACGCGATATTGATTATGGTTGGTGATGCATCTAATTTCACAAACTATATTTAAAGTGACTAACTACATAAAACTCCGTAACTTCTAACACTTGTAAACTAAGATTATTGTCCGAATTCTCATAGTCAAATTTTACATTGATTTGGAAAGTATTTATAACTCCTCTTGCATATAATACGTTCAATATGCCTAACTGAAAAAAAATTGTCATTTTTGGTAGGTATCATTTCAGACTACAGGTCAGAATACGGTATTCAAATCAAAGATTTTGTCATCGATTTGGCGAATTTCATATACCTGTTTTAAATTTTGGATAAATAAAAATAAACGCTTGGTTGTCGAAACATATCTTCAAATTTAAATGTTTGTTAGGCAATAGCAAAAATTATAAGCGTTGATGCTATGGAAATAAACTCTCTTAAAACTGCTAAACATTTATGAACAATATTGTCAACACATCTTAATTGCCGTTCGTGGAACCTGGTATTGAATTACTTCTTTTTAAAACGTACTTCTCTAATAGTTGTATTAATAACATTAGCAATCTACTGTGTTCTTGCATTGTGCACATTGAGTGTCCCCATTTCGTTAACGAAGCGATCCTGAATTATGCTTACACTCAGCTTTCATTAATTCGTCCCCACTTCAATTCCTTTTATTTCAGGAAAGCTTTGTGCAAATCTGGACACTAATTATTCATGGCTGGCTGGTGCTTGGACTTCTTTGTGATCCGTTTGGCAGTGCTTCAAAGTCATCAATTTGCCTCTTTGTCGCGATTGATTTCTATCTCATCGCTCTGCTTTTACCAAGCTGAATTTGCATTTCGTTTCTAGTGCCATTTCTGTTACTGTATCCCGTCAGAGCGAGGTCTGCAGGATGGAATTAAGCTTTCGAAACCGTACATATCTATACCTTTATTTTCTTTTATCTGTGCTTTCCTGTTCGCAAGCTAGTGTAACTAATCACTTATTTTATGAAGGAAAATTATATTCACTAAATATCCAATGACGAAATTGTACAACCCTTTATATTTACAAACTGTATTATTTCATTATTGTTTTCTCACTATTTGTATAGTAAATTTACAGCTATTTACGGTTAAAATAATCTGAACATATTTAAAAGTAGTGAATGTTGGAACGGAATTGTGTGAAATGTTTGATTGGAAATCTGTAGCAAAAAAGACACTGAAGCCATTAGATGCTTGGCATTTCACGTTTGCTATTTTATACCTACAAGAGATACATATTACTCGACCAAGGCGAGTGGAGCGGCGGGCGTAATGTGAACTATCACGATGCGGTATTACGAATGCAGGAGCAGTAGCGCCACGACTCCGGGCTGCAAGGCTCCACTGGCCTTTGTCGAGTAATACCCAAGGAACATAACAACTAGGCCTATAGGCGCAATATCCTGGTGAAAGGTGAGAATTTCTACACGCATGATATAGGCTCGTTTAAATATATAACGAAAAAAGAAACTCATGTTGCTCAAATGCTTCCCAAACTCATTCAACAACCACAACCAAACCTTGTCCATTATAAGAAAGAAGTTGATATAGGACGATTGCTTGAAATCAGCTTTTAAGAGAACTGGTGTTAGAACACAAAATTGTGTCTAATTGACAATATTCTTGCATCCGATTTACTTATTGAAGCAAACGATGACGACTATGTATATGAACTAATGCGAGAATCGTCAGAATTGTGTGTGTACAAAATTACTTACATTCTTATCTCTATGTTGTTTTAGCAAGATGAACAAAAAAAAATCCTTAAAAGTGCTAAATATACGGGCCCGAGTTTAAATCCTGGTTGGGCACGTTACTTGAATCAGGTTTTTCCGAGCTTCCTTCCTCAATCACTTGAAGCAGAATTTTCCAGTAACTTTCAACTTCATCTATCATCTTCAATATTTTCAGGTCGACTAGAAGATGCAGCAGACGTGTTACAGTGATTCTCTTACAGATTTCATCTGGGCTTTAATAGAGGATTACGGCAGACCAGGGAGCTATCAGAACTGTGTAGAGCCCGATCGCAAACTCGTGGTGTCTGCGCGAAAGACGAATTGGCATCCACTTACATGGACTCGCCCAAGAGTCGTGCTGGGGGGAGGGTGTTTGAACAGTAAGCTCTATGAGTAAGCAGTCGCTCGCACACATAAAACCCCTTACTCCGAAGCCTCAGAAAGAAGTTCGCGCATGTTGGTGCCACGAGTTTGCGATCGGGCTCTAGCTCCCTCGGACAGATGACATCATAGTGAATTACGATAGCTACGGTGCTGCGATTTTCAGGTCAATATAGGATGAAGAAGGAAAGTAAACAACAGTTCTGGGTTCGAGTCCTACCTACAGTATGAAAGTTTATACCTTACCAATGACATGTCCTATGTTACATCAAATGAAGTGTCTGTTGATGATTCCCTGACTAGTTGAACCGGTAAATCATCTTCATTAAACAGATGCCAATAATATTTTTGTAACCCAAATTTAAATTTCAAGCCTAGAAATAAATTTAGGACTCTGCCACAAACCTGGAAATCTTCCTCATCTCAAATGCAAAGTCAGCAAAATCCACATATGAGACGCAAAAACAGTAATTTCCAAATGAAAGCTTTATTATATTGTTTAATAGTAGCTTTAAAGTAAAAATATTATTTGAAATTGCTTTTCTGATGTCAATTCACATATGCAAATAGTTATTGCTCAAATTTTCATTGCGTGAACACCTATAATAATTTTTTGCTTATACTGTAAAATTTTTCAAAGTGGAGATTGCTGACTTTGCCTCTAGACACCTCATATAAGCTAAACTGCAACAAAATTCGCTTAGTCTGACTTCGGTAATGTTCACATAATTAATTACAAAACAGCAAAAATAATATACTGTATAATGCACAAATAATAAACACAAATATACAACCTATGCATAAATATTAAAGCGAACTGTAAACTAGCCGAAGGTGAATGGATAAGAAACGTAATGAGATTCTAAATTTGGAGACAAAATAGAAACGAGTGGCCGGAAATATTGTTATAGATGAAAAGGCGAGACCTGGAATGTGAGCTGTGGAAGAGACGAAAGAATGAGCTGTCAGAAAGAGAGTTTGTTTCGTGATGGTTAATATTGTAGGAATCTACCGACATGAAAGTTCATCTCAGACTAAAACCTTTCTCCCCCCTCCATACGCATTGGTGATATAGCCACGGCACACGATAAGGTCACAGGACAGATCTAGAACCGAGAGCTCTTAGGAAGTTACTTGGACGGAAAAAGGGGAAGTAAGGAAATGTGGCAAGGGTAATGGGATAAAAGATCACCCTGAAAGGATCGGCTAGGAAGAAATGATCTCTGGAAGAGATAATAACTTTTAAAAGTAACGTCGCTAATCGATTCTCGAAAGCCCTGATAGTGAAAGTGAGAACGGCAGACAAAAGTGGATGTGTATAATCGTTTACGGTGTGAAAGTAAAATATAATATCATTTTACTCAATAATTGTGTTTGAAAGCTATTTAATATACGCCAGCGCAACATAGTTTCCGGAATATAATTCTATCCTATATTGATTCTTGTTTAACGTACGCACATAAATAATATGTGCATACATTATTTGTCACTTGGGGAGTTATTCGGTGTCGAATTTTGTTTAGGAAATCTGAATGAGTCGATAAATGGAGAGAATATAAATGAAAGAAAAAGAGTAGCGATAAAGGAGAGAGAGAGGGATTGTAAATAATAGTGTAATGAATAGAAAAGGTAAAGTTGTGGAAGGTATGAGGGTAGTGACAAAGGAGATTGCGATGAAAGGATGTCGGAAGAAACCATCAGCAAATTCCATTCAGGCGATAACGAATTCTCAGGCGGCGGCTACGTCATCAGGAAGACGATCAGTAATGACGTCACCCCAAGGTCAAGTCAGAAGTGCGAAGATGCAGAAAAATAGAGGAACAAGCAAAATATCAAATTATAACAGTGATGGATACCTTGGAGTTGGAAGGCAGAAGGGGAGAGAGAAGAATGTTGAATCAACGAAAGAAGAGAGTCGGGAAAGAGAAAGTGAAATAAGTGGGAGGAGTAGAATGGGAAGTAAAGCGAGTGTAAATCGAGTTGAATGCGAAACGAGGGGGCAGTAGAGAAGAAAAAACAGTTTATAATCTGAGGAAATGATGTATCAGTGGGATCAAATAATAGTAGGGTTAATTATGTAATGGAAAAATAGAATTGAATTGATGCACTTTTTCAAGGTTATGGACTTGTTTTGTTTAAGAAGTGAATTCTAAGACCAAGTTATACAATGTTCCAGACTACGAGCGATAATTATAAGTGTGTACATAGTGAAATTTAATAATAGATTGTTTTTCCGGAAATAGTGAACAAGGGTTTAGGCCTTCTATATTAAATAAGTTTAAATTTAATTATGTTATTTACAAGAAATAATTATTTATTTAGTTGTGAGAAAGATGAGAGTGAAGATGAATGAAAAAATTATATGGATAGTTATCAAGTGTAGCTGAGAATAAGAGAAGTGAAGGAGGACAATTAGGGTGACTATTTCGTTTATATGACGTCATTCCATTTTCTATCAATGAAGTGTAATGAAATTTTGAATTCCAATCAATCACAGTCATACATCATGATAATTTTTGCACTTCGATTTATCACTATCAATTTATTGCATGGTCGTTCTTTTGTTTAGTCAGTGTCGCCAACTGTTTTCCCGTAAATCGATACGCATGAATCCATTGTACTAAATAAAGTGCGAAATCCTACTTCCACATCTACGTCTTCATCTTCTAATTCCATGTACATTGTATCTAAAGAAAATGACACTATTTTATAATAACAATTGTTCATTTAGTTAATGTATTAATCAGATTATTTGTAATCATATTATAAAATGTTTAAATTAAATTATGATTTCAGCAGATAATCAAAATGTATTTCTGTTATAATAACAAGAGAAAAGCGCAGTATTGCAGTAGGCCTAATCGTTATTCATTTATTTCAACTTCACAATATCTGATTAGGTTAAGTATTCATAAATATACAATTATTAACATTTTGTGAGAGAATTTTAGAGATATATTATTTACTTTTTATTTTATTCACGAAATAGTCCTAATAAATGTCACTCGAGGTCTGAGATTACTATAGATAAATTGCGGACCGTTTTTGAAAAACTTGCTAACTGCAAAATTTGCAAAATTGAGATTTTGATGGATTCGTTAACATAAGGCAGGCCACTAAATTATATTAAAGGCATCTTAGTAAAATTTGATTATTTCTCTTCATTGTAGTGTGTCAAAGTGTGATCGTTGTTCCAAAACTTGCTTTCTGCTATGTGAGAGTTACAGCAAATTTTACTTACTACAGTGTTTTGTCTCTCCTGTAAAATTTAGTTTTTTTTTTTTTTTTTTTCAGTTAGCAAGTTTTGCAAAAACGGTCTTCATTAGAAGGAAGAATAAGTAAAAGGGAAGGGATATGAAAGACATAGTTAAGCGCAAGTATTAAGATTACGATAGTCTGTGTTTTAAGTTGTAAATAATGTAAGTAAGGGACTGCTGGTCCGAATACAGAAATATGAAGATCAGCAGGACCGAATATGTTGACAGAAATACATATCATATCACATGTACGTGAGGTTCTTTTAGACATTTCCCTTCTATTCAATATTAACGACCTGATTCATATGATCATTCTTTTCAGTGTGGAATTGTGATTGTTCTTCCCATTCACTTCTGCTCCCTGGCACTCGATGAACATCAATGGTGAGTAAATCCGCCAATTCATTACTTATAAAGCAAACACGAGAGTATTGAAAATTCTGTATTAATAGATTTGTAGCATGTACCATGTCAACAGTTGATTAGGTGGTATGTTTAGAGTTATAAGCGTCAGAAAATGTTAACGGAGGATTTTCCTTGGAACAGTAAAGTGGGAACAGTGTTAAGCCCAAACCATGAAGTTAAGAAAAACAAGAACTCGGAAAATACAGGCGCGGGGAAACAATGTGGTTATAATCTGATAAATTTGCAAAATGTCTCGCTCACTGAAATTTTTAGAATAGCTGCCAAACATTGCAACAAAAATATTTCAAGAATATTGATTAATTAAATCCCACTAATAACCAGAGAGTGCATTCGGGGTTTGTAAACTGCAAAGTTAACTAGCAGCACGTAAGGCAGTGCAGTGTATTGTCCTCATACAGCCAGAACCACAACTAACCTTGGCGATACAATCGTTTCAGCTACATATTTCTAGTGTTCCGTGAATGCGCTTTAAAATATTAAACCACCTATTTCTTACATTTCACATTAAGTTATTATGTTTATTTACAATATATACAATCCAGTGTGTTACAGCATTACACTACACATATTTACAATGAATATATATACACTAGTTGGTTCCAAGTTCTGTTATGTATACTGTAATATCTTAAATTGTACTACTTTCCCTTGCTTTGTGGTTGCACTTGTTGCAATGAACAATAATATATTCCATCAGGGATTACGAGGTAAACCTTTACGATGTTCAGTTAGGCAGTGGTTATACTGCCGAAAACTTTTCTCTACAACGCATGATGTGGTAGGCGCGAATTTAAAATATATCTTATAATTACAATAGCCCGTGTACATCCCTATTGGGCAAGGGCCTCTTTCGTTTGAAAGAGAGCTAGTTTCCGCAGTCCTGGTTAACCAGTCCGGGAAAGATCAGCCTAATGTATTGTCCTGATAGCTGTTTGCACTAGTTGGCTCCAGGTTCTTCTTTCTTTCGTTATCGTGGTCCATATTCTGGCAAAGGTCCTCCTGAGTTCGTCTGGCCAGCGGGTTCTCTGCCTGCCGGCGTTTCTCTGTCCGGCCCTGAGGTCCCAAACAGTCACTCTGTGTGCCCATATGCTGGGTGTTGTCTCATGATGTGTCCTGCCCACCACCATTTTAAACGGCTTCCCGTAGTCGCGACGTCTTTTAATCCTGTTCTCTTCCTTATTTCTGTCTTTCAATGTTATGCCCAAAAGTTTCCTTTCCATTTTCCTTTGACTAATTCTTATTGCTGCCTGCCGGCGTTTCTCTGTCCGGCCCTGAGGTCCCAAACAGTCACTCTGTGTGTCCATATGCTGGGTGTTGTCTCATGATGTGTCCTGCCCACTTCCATTTTAAACAGCTTCCTGTAGTTGCGACATCTTTTAAACCTGTTCTCTTCCTTATTTCTGTCTTTCAATGTTATGCCCAAACATTTTCTTTCCATTTTCCTTTGACAGATTCTTATTGCTTGCCTCTGCTTCTTTGTTAAACTTCATGTTTGAGAGTCATATAATAGGGCCGAATAGAATGCACATGATCATTATTTGGCCTTTCAAATTTATATTGTAGAATTTGCCTACTGTAAGAGAATGAGGAAATGAAATTGTAATAGGGAGGTAATGGTAAAAATGAAAGTTTGATTTTTAGCGATAATTCAACAATTTACTAATATAAAGGGTAGAACTGAAATAGCCTTGCACATTTCCAGAGCGAATAGCTCATGTTATATATAACAAAAAACTGTATCATATTGGTGGAAAGTTCATACCGGTAGTTCTTTTTTTTTTTTTCAGAAAAAAAGTTCCCCCCCCCCAAATATTTAACACCCTTTTATTCGGTAACTATTGCGAGTAGTGTCGTGACTCTTGTTCATATCGATAGGAACTCTAATAAAGAATAATTTATTCCTCTGGTGTATTTCAATATCGTGCACGGTTTTCATGTAAATTTAATTTTAAAAACCTCTAAATTCAAGCCATTACACGAAGCGAGCAAGTGGCAACGTCTTGGCAGAGAGAAGCTCACGTACCGAGATTGACAGAGTTCGTTGACATCTTACATCTGTATCACAAGTAGAGTGTGTTAGCGACGATGTTGCCGGACTGCTGAAACTTCGAACTTGATTTTCTGATTAACCGCACATTTAATCACAAAACGTAATATAGGTTTTCTATTCATTTACGTGTACCGTATCATCCCTTTCAATCTGCAAGATTATTTCCCTTCCACTCTGTATAGCTATAGAATTTATATTCAAATATTTTGATTGCGGTTATGCGCGTGTGTGAGAAGAAGCGGATAATGCATTCCTTGATGCAGTTAATTGAACTTTGAAGGTTTATAATGGATATATTTGCATATTTACGTCGTTATTACTTACTACGAAATTCTAATCTAAATATACATATTTTAATAGGTTATCTGCATACATTGTTCATATCTGAATAACTTTCATCCTTAGCGGATTAATTAAGATTTTTATTTTGGCAACGATGAGTTTTGAAAGAACTATAGAATCTTTGAAATAGAACTTGAAATTCATTTTTAATGAAGTACAACAGTAAATTTTTAACTAGTTATCCTTAACAAAAAAAAAAAAAAAAAAAAAAAAAAAAAGATGATGGACAGTGATATAAAGTTCAGAGTTTTACGAGGAAACAGAATTTGCAAAGCCTTATATGCTATAAATAAATATTACAAAGCACAGTAAGAGTTTAGAACTTCACGACTATCTCTCAGGTTTTGTGTTTCTCAGTGCTACGCGTTTACTCCTTCAAAAGGTAAAAATTCTGTCATTTATAATTATTTCACATCTCTTGGAAGTCGTGTGAAGGAATATAATCTACGACATCGGCTCCTTAATAATAATAATAATAATAATAATAATAATAATAATAATAATAATAATGGTTTATTTTAACTTGCAAAGTTAAGGCCATTCGTACTTCTCTTCCACTCAACCAGTATGATAGAAAATTACTACATTGCTATGAATATAACATAATTAATACAATACAATATAATACAATACAATACAAAGCAATACAATGCTACAATACAATATAATACATAATTAATATAATACAATGACAACTCTTTTTATCTTCACAAGACCAATAAAATAAGTATGTAATAATAATAATAATAATAGTCATACCTAAATTAAATTAAATTATTAAACTCGATCACAATTATAACTTCAATTTGACTGCGCCCGTAAGAAATCGTTTAGCCTTTTCTTGAAAGTGGTTATTTTCTGGCAGCCCCTAATCGTCTGTGGTAGAGAATTCCATTCACGGGGAACTGAGACAGTAAAAGAGGATGAATAGTGGGATGTTCTGTGGGCAGGAATTGCTAGGATTTGGCTCTCCTGTGACCTGGTGTTTAGATTGTGATTGGAGGATAAGTAGTTAAACCGGGAACGAAGATAATTTGGAATAGAAGTGCGGAGAACTCGAAACAGAAGAGACAGCGAATGAAGTGTTCAGGTTATTAATATAGAGAAAAGAAAGTGGCTAATGGAGTGTTATCTAATAGGCCGTTAAATCTTATTTAAAGCAGCGCTTTGTAATTTATTGGATCTTAACTGTAAGGATTCTTTACTTAAGAATATAATTACTAATTTATATTTTCTTTTTTTGTAACCTAGCATAAGAATGTTTTATTTTCGTTTTTATTTCTTTGAGTTTAGCTTTGTTCTATATTACTTTTGGTTTATAAAAATCGAGCGTAAATATGAAATATTACACTATAGTACAACAAAATATCTATTCTCTTAGAACGAACCTGAGAATCTCGAATACAAAGCCACTCTGTTAAACTGACCGCAGTTATCGCTTGAGTGAGAGTCCCAGAACAAGCAAGTTGGCTCTCTAGTTTCTGGTTGCAAGGGATTCCGCTCTGTAATTAATTGGATACATTCCCAGAGGGATAACAAGAATGTGGGAGATGGAATTAAAGCTACGAGCTTCCTCCAAATCCCGTGATCATCGTGGCTTCAATGCCTGTTATTACTTCATTTTGTGAATTACACATCGAGATAATCTATCTCCCCGCACAAAACATTTAATCAGCGACGCTTTTGTGTAATTCTTGGCAAAAGTTACATTCCCATTTCATTTATTTTATCCAAAACAGTAAAAAAATATTAATAAGTCTTTGATATGACTAACTATGAATTCAGCTTATTGGACTTCATATGTAGCCTATTGTTATTATTATATCCATTATATACTTTTTCGGAATGAGTATTGATACAGTGAATTGTAATTGTAATAATACCATAAAGAAGTTTTGTCTTCCCCAAGTGACCAATTTATTAATTTACATAATAGTTATTCATGTAACAAGTGGATAATCTTGATGATTATGGGATGAGTGAATGTTTGTCGCACGAAGATAGTGAGTGCGATAATTTTCACGAGTGTTGTCAACAGTACTCTCACTAGAGATTTTGATTTATCTAGAGAAAATCAAAACTCGAGTGGGATTTAATTGACTATTATACGATTAGAATTAAGTATATAACGATTAGAAGTAACGAAGTACTCCAATACAATAAAATATTAATTGACTTACGAAAATAAAAAACTGTCTTCAAATTTGTACCATCTCAACATTATAAATATTACGCCAATAGATGGCAGTAGTATGTTATGAATAGCTGTTTTCTTATCAGTTGTGCCAACTATGGAATCTTCATTGAACTCTGTGGACGGTTACTGGTCAAGAAGGCTTTGTTGATTCAGTTTCATTTTTATTAAAACAGTTGCATTCCACTTCAATTATCCCGATCCCAGTAATCAACGTCACTTGAAGATGATTTTCAATAAATCTTAGTATTAAACAATTTCTGATACGTGACTATTCATAATATCATATAGCAGAAGCTACAACATAACCTAAATAATATAAACGAGTGTTAGAAAAGTTTTAATTAGGGATGATGAAATAAACAAGAAAGATTTTAATTAACGATGATGAAATAAAAAAATAAACATGAATAATTTTAAAAGAAACAATTATTGAAAGTAGGTACAATTTTCAAACTTGAATATTTTAGTGGTTGGTGGTTCAGTTGATGTTATATTGGACGTGTGCGTAAAAGAAGTGAACTCGGTGATAGGCCTATACATGGTGTATCCCTCAACTTATTCAGGATTTCCGAGTGGTGCTTTTCATTTATTTGTAAATAGGGTCTCAAGGAAGATGCTTAGCTATGACCAGTGATCTTTATTAATTCTTGTTCTTGAATGCCAATGTGAGTCATATTTGAAAGTGCTGTGCATCGACTGGAGTGGTTTGTAATTTTCTGTTTTTTGACGTCCAGACCAGTGCAATTTGAAATGTTGGCAAACAAAGAAACAAATGCTAAGGTAGTGATAAAAATAAACAAATGCTAGGGATGCGATAAAATTGTGCGATAAGCAGCCATGATTGGTTGAAATACGTCCTTTCGTACCGTTTTATTGGTCAAAATTAGTGTGACGTAGTAAAAGTGTAATAGTCAACAGTAATCTCACTAGACGTTTTGATTTTATCGATAAATCTGCGAATGGAACACGAGCAGATTTATCTAGAGAAAATCAAAACTCGAGTGGGATTTAATTGACTATTACACGATTAGAAGAAAGTATATAAAGATTAGAAGTAACGAAGTACTCCAATACAATAAAATATTAATTGACTTACGAAAATACAACTGTCTTCAAATGTATTATTGTACCATCTCAACATTACAAATATTACGCTAGATGCATGCTAGATGGCAGTAGTGTCTTTATACAGACACTGTAATGATTACTATTCAATAAATCTTAATATTAAACAATCTCTGATACGTGACTATTCATAATATCATACAGCAGAAGCTATAACATAACCTAACTAATATACACAAGTGTTAGAAAAGTTTTAATTAACGACGATGACATAAAAAATAAACATGAATAATTTTAAAAGGAATAATTATTGAATGTACAATTTTCAAATTTGAATGTGATTGGTGGTTCAATTGATGTTATATTGGACGTGTGCGTAATAGAAGTGGAACTCGTTGATTTAGGCCTACATGGTGTATTCAACTTATTCAGAATTTCCGAATGAATAATTTTAAAAGGAATAATTATTGAATGTACAATTTTCAAATTTGAATGTGGTTGGTGGTTCAATTGATGTTATATTGGACGTGTGCATAATAGAAGTGGAACTCGTTGATTTAGGCCTTCATGGTGTATTCAACTTATTCAGGATTTCCGAATGGTGCTCTTCATTTATTTGTAAATCGGATTTCAGAAGATGCATAGGTATGATCAGTGATTTTTATTAATTCTTGTTCTTGAATGCCAATGCGAGTCATATTTGAAACTGCTGTGCATCGACTGGAGTGGTTTGTAATTTTATATATATTTTTGACGTCCAGACCAGCGCAGTTTCAAATGTTGGCAAACAAAGAAACAAATGCTAGGGACGCGATAAAATTGTGCGATAAGCAGCCATGATTGGTTGAAATACGTCCTTTCGTACCGTTTTATTGGTCAAAAGTAGTATGACGTAGTAAGAGTGTAATAGTCATAATAAAATTATCCACGAGGTGGATACAACACTTTATGGCATCTTGACATTATAAATTGTAGGAAATAAACTATGATCTGGAATTTTTTTCATAGTTTATTTCCTACAATTTATAATGCCATAAAGTGTTGCATCCAACTCGTGGATAATTTTATTATGACAACACTCGTGAAAATTTGTTAATATTCTGGCGTGAAAGACGTGGCAACGTTCAGCAGGCAATACTCTGCACAGACATAAGTACGCGTCAGCTGAGTTCAAGCTCTCTATCCATAGCTCTACTGCCATAGCTGACAAATTGTCTTCATATGTTCGTATCGATTAGTTCCGCCTGGCATTGGCATTGAGTAAAGACAAATGTCCATTTAAGCATGCATTTTTATTTTATTTTCTAGATATACGCACTGATTAATTGTTTTCGTAATTTTACTAACGATATAAGCAGTATAGCGCAAATAAAATAAGAAAAATATTTTTTTCTGGGAAAACTATCAAGTTTTGATCCTATGTTGTATAGACATTTTTTGATCCTGTAGACCGTCCACGACGACTGTGAAAAGGACGGCACTTATACCCCTTACACTCTGTATAATTTTCACCGGGTCTAGACTTATTTGCAGTTCGGGAATAAATACAATGCAGTACAATACGATATGAAGAGAAAATATATTTCATGCTCTTCATTAATTGCTTTCCTTATCACAGACCCATACTCTCCACTTGTAAATCGAAACAAAAAATGAAACACTGAAATCATCACAACTGTAGTTTCATTCCTGAAATTGGGTGACGTATTCTAAGTGCCGGTGTATCCTTGACATAGAACTAGGGTTACCAGATACTCATTAGTGGAAAACAGGACAAACTAGTTCAAAACAGGACAAAGTCCGGACACAAAAAACATTTGTCGAATTTAATTGATTATTGCTTGTTAAGTTGCATAGGCATATATTAAATAATTATGTGTACAATAAAATCAAATAATTAAAATATAGTTTAACAAAAAATTACAATCACAATACAGTACATTTTAATTCCAGCACTGTATACAGAAACATAGATCTATATGAGAAACACCAACCTATTTTTTTTAACCAAATTTTACATGTAGCCGTAATTACAAAAACTATTTCAGTTACCATATAGTTGCTGACAGATCACTGAAACATTGGCCACGGAAGAATAATTTTGTATGTTTACAGTTTTACTGATGCTGATTTTCAGGTGAAAAAGGATTAAATTGGCTCAACCTCGTATTACTGATGGTATTGCGGATCATGCTACTGTTATCCACGCCGATCGACCGATTTTACGGACAAAGAATGATCTGTCATGGTTTATTCGTGGCTTGTACTCGAAAAAGAATACTAACCATTGACGCAAATATTTGCAGCACTATAGTTACAATGTTGTAACGAAAGTTTATTAACCAGTGATGCTAATACTTGAAACATTATTCTACCGTTGCAATGAGTTCACACTCTGAATAAAATATATGGACGAAAAACTATAGTTTTATTCGCAGTTCAGAATTGTGTTTTGAAATGTAATTATAAAAAGTGAGATGATTGGGACTTTTCCATAAAAATACGGACATTTAACAAATTTTCAAAAATAAATACGGATGGCAGGACAAATCTTCAAAATACGGACGTCTTGCTAAATACGGACGTTTGGTAACCCTACATAGAACAGATATTTGTATTAAATCGTGAGAAAATATTATTTAACACTGGATATTGATATAAGTTTGTTAACAAAACAGATTGCTGCGGTCCCAATAGTAAGCAGACGAACGTCGTCTTTAATGCAAATACAGTTCGCAGGACTTTGCAGCTGGCAAGTGGAGTTTAAATGCGTCCCCGTTGAGTAGTGAAGTCGTGTGTGTCACGACCAGGACTCCTGCGGGGAACTGTTCTGCAATTGGGGATGGGGAGGACATCGCTCAAAGTATACACCAACTTTACTGTCACAGTCAACCGTATGTAGTGACCTTACATAAAACCTCTGCTACACAGAGCCAAGCTCGCCCTTATATTGCCTCCCTCTTTTATACAAGGCGCGGCTGTCTATAAACCTGCCTGCTGTTCCAAAACAAACATCAAGTACTTTAAGCTTTCAATAAAAACCTGTGCACACCTTGTCACAGAGGGGAAACACAGTTGTGCTTGCTTCAAGGCACAGTGTTTTGTGTCTCACTTTGCACTGATAGAAGCAGGGAAAATTATTTTTTCGGATTATTTTAAAAATAGTGTAGAGAATGTTCAAGACTAATATGAACTGTCTACCAAAAATGGAAGGGTATGGCTAACATTTCATGAGACAGTTCTTCCCCTAAGGACTAGAAACAATGCTCATTCTATAATGCTAGTCCAGGAATGACGTCTTAGAAAACAGGCTGAGGCGCAGGAAATAATAATAATAATAATAATAATAATAATAATAATAATAATAATAATAATAATAATAATAATAATAATAATAATAATAATAATTTTTATTTTAGTAGGTTCTTTTACGACGCTTTATCAACATCTTAGGTTATTAAGCGTCTGAATGAGATGAAGGTCGTCTTAATTTCCAGACCTTGTTACTATGGCTGAAGGAGTCACGCAATATAAACGAAACTCGGAAAGAAAGGATTTTAAAATTCGTTTTTATTTCCAGGATATACATAGGTCCTATAACTAAAGTAGTCACGCAATCTCAACAAAATTCGCAAAGCGAAGAATTTTTAAAATTCGTCTTAATTTGCAGAATAACTCTGAAGACTAAGTTATTAAACATTTGTATGATAAGTCATTTAACTGTAGCATAATTAATTGATACTGATATTGATAACGACTTATCTGAAATTCTCATGACGAATTGTAAATTAATATAGGGTAGCCGTCAGCATTGTTGTAACTAGAAACTTCAGTATTTGTAGAATGCGCCATATGTCCTTTTAACTCATAACAGTTCATATGCTATGAGTCCACATGCAAACTCGCATTCATTTACACTTCAAGCGACTCTTTCATGTTTCGCAGTATCTTTATACATGGTGATTCAAACTTGATATGCAACGACCATGGATTATGCATCCATTACCACTTCCACATCAGTGTATGTAGTTCAATTAAAGACTGGAACCTCTGCACTACTGTACATATACATTTTGTTTTTGTGTCACTTCCAAAAGTTATGAGTTATATTTAACCAATTTCAAAAAGAGTGCTCATTGCTGTTAAACAACGGAACACCATCAAATGCTCGTAGTAGCAACTGCACAGAGCTGGATGCGATATGTCTGTTGTGTTTTAATTATTTTTTGTTATGAAGAAATGTTGCATTGGATAAAATTATTTAATAATCAAAATTTAACTTATAGTTGCTGAAATATAGGTCATATTATAGCCTATATGAGAATTAATTTCAAAAAGGCTTTTTAAGAACTCTTCATACAGAATTGAAGAGATAATAGAATAGATTAAAATAAATAAAAAATTATTATGAATGAATTTTGTAATTAAGTGCACTTTTGATT
Organism: Periplaneta americana; assembly: GCF_040183065.1. Lineage (NCBI taxonomy): Eukaryota > Metazoa > Arthropoda > Insecta > Blattodea > Blattidae > Periplaneta > Periplaneta americana. The sequence goes on along the minus strand of NC_091122.1, from coordinate 134,647,277 downwards.
AGTAAATTAGACTGAAAGTCTGCGTAATTTGGCAACAGCGCATTGCCAGTTCACCCAAGAATACACACACGTACTCGGTCTGAATAGCAGCATTCCGTCCCTTCGTCACTGCAGTAGGGTTGCCAGATTTCCTAATGGCAGGAAATTATTATAGCCTACGTTTAATTTGCAAGAAATCGCCCACTTTATTTAAAAACTGCAAAGGTATAAATCATTTCTTATCATTTTCTCTAAAGATAAGTCTAAAAATCAGAATCGTAAGGATATTTGCTTCTTTTTCCAGGCATTGAATAATATTTACTTTGCCAGAAATACTGAGATGTGAACGTTTTGTGATGCCTTACCGGTATGCGGCGGCTTGGATAATCGTCACAAAAACAGACCACATTCTAATGTTTTTCTGCTTTCTTTAAACTCAAACGCATTCTACTATATCGGCGGAACAGTGTATTTGTACAGCGCATTAATGCTTGTGATTTTGTGAATGCCATTGTCGTATTTGCCACTAAGGTCATCAAAATCTTACCAACTTCGACTAATTGTTGTGGTATTACTCGATCACCGAGCACTGTAACCCAGTGCTGTAGTTGGACCGGTACGGGCCGGTACGCCGCACCGTCTAAAGTAAAAACTCGCTGTTACCGTACCGGAAAAAATATAGACTCGAAACTATATTAATAAATTATGTTTAAATAAACTTTATTATACTTTGAAATGGAGGATGTTAGCTATTTGAAAAACATTTTGATTTTGATATCTGGCATAAAAGTAACGGTTGGCATCTCATATCCTTTGCTTAAACGCTAGTCCATTCGTTGTTTTATCGAGTTTTTAGTCTGGCACTTAAAGAATAGTTGTGATTTGTTAGTTTCAAACTTGCATAATGCCGTGGTATTTCTATAAGTAATTAACACTAACTTTACGGCATAGCGTCTCAAGAAATCTGTTACCCTGATTCACTAATTTTAAAACTTGAGTAGATGCCTTCGCTTAACACTAATTTTATAATGTTGCGCCTCAAGAATTCTGCTGCAGTGATTCGCTAATTTTAAAACTCGCTCAGGCGTAATGCTAGCAATTTGCTAGAGGAGAGAAATATAGTGACTTTTCGTGCGTTCATGAATCTTAAGTCCAATTATTAATATTATAAATTATATTCAAATTTCAACTAAAGAATGTGAATGAGAATTACTTTACTAAGAAATTAAATACTCTTCTAGTAAAAGAGTTCCTAGGCTTTTGTTCCTAAAAAGTGTCGGGCCATTAGTGCCAGCGTTTAATTTCTTGCCTTATATGCAATTGTGGCTGCGATCTCGAAAGAGGTCTGCAGAGGCGGATGCATGACGGAGAAGTAACTTTGGAAAAAAAAAGTGCAGTAAGAGTCCATACAGAGTCTAGTCTGACCAAGGAGATTTCAACAGTACCCCCTAAAATTTGTTTCCAACTATAGGGCAGCGGTAACCACTCAACCACCAAACAATGCAACCACACGAGCACCAAGGAGGGGTCCACACCTGTGGAGTAACGGTTTGGCGGTGAAACCAAGTGGCCCGGGTTCGAATCCCGGTCGGGGCAAGTTATCTGGTTGAGGTTTTTTCCGGGGTTTTCCCTCAACCCAATACGAGCAAATGCTGAGTAACTTTCGGTGCTGGTCCCCGGAATCATTTCACCGGCATTATCACCTTCATTTCATTCAGACGCTAAATAGCCTAGATGTTGATACAGCGTCGTAAAATAACCCAATAAAATAAAAAAAACCAAGCAGGGTAACCATCAAAATAGGTAACTTCTCGGCTACGAATGGTGGGTGCAATCAGAATTAGGAGAGTTAATCTTGTGTTCTGTCAGTGTGTTGCACCATAATTTCACTTAAAGTACATAGGTTGGATAAAAAGTAATGGCAACACTGCTGTCACGTGACGATGGTGCGTTCGAGAGTTGTCAGCTGTGTGGACATGAACAAGTACTGTTAGATGAGTTAGTGCAGCCAGCGGCGACAGTACTCTATCAATCTACTGCAGTGTGTAGAACGCTGACTTTCATAGGGATAGTGCGAGCGCCCTAAGACCACGTTTACAAAACTAGAGCAACGTTCCTGGATCAAAATTGAAGTGACACGAGGTCGTAGTGCACAAGCATGTTTTCAGGGACTGCATGAAGCATATGCCGATGCAGCGTTGCCATATCGCACAGTGGCACGATGGGTTAAAGCGTTCCGGGAAGGCAGGGATGCCATTCAGGACAACCTCTGTACAGGACTACCCAGCGTGGAGGACAACACAGTTCAACTCCTTGCTTCTCTGTTGGATCCACCGTACTCATCCGATATTATCCTGCGATTACGATCTTTTCACTAAAGTGAAAGAACCACTGCGAGAGACCCGGTACAATACCACAGATGAACTTATCCGTGCTTTAGGACGGTCAATACGGAACATCAACAAAGATGGACGCGCTGATGGTGTATGACGCCTTCCAAACATTTGGCAAAAGGTAATAAATAAGGGGGGGCGACTATTTAGAAGGTACGTAAATGTTGTACCCCTGTGAATAAAGCCATGTCAGAAATATCGAACTGTTGCCATTACTTTTTATCCAACCTTAGTACATTTCAATGAAGCTGCAATGAAATGGCCTATTACAAAGTTTTATGAAGCTTTAATCTGGCGTCGTATTAGAATTTGATTAACATTTCGATGAAGTGGAGAATAAAATTGATTGTTTTTACTTGTTGTCGAGACAAAGGAAAATAATCGACAATGGAATGTGTTGTTAAAAGAGAAATAACAAATGAAAAGTGATTTTTCGTGTAATTAATATAAAAAGGAGAGCTTGTGTTAGTGGAGTGTTGCTGTGGAAATAGCATTATATCTAACGCATTTAACTTGTGAAATTAGATTCCATTTTAAAGCAGAATATATGCGTACCGGTACTGGGAAGTCTGCACTGGTAATGAAGTCCTTTCAGTTGCAGATAGCAGTTTTAATTTAGTTTCCAGGAAATGACCGCGTATGTCCTATTCTCCACGATAAAGCTCGCCTTTTGAGATAATGCAATAATACCATAATTTGAACCTATATATGCAGAAGAAAATGGATATGGAACAACGAAGTGCTGATTCCGTCAGTTGCTTTATGAATGGCAACATACTCGCCACTCTTTCTTCTAACTGATGTCCCTGCGATGTGACGTGGGAGGGGATTACATATAGAGTTACTATGACCTGAATTCAAAATGCAGACTAGCAGCTTCTGCAATTCATGGCTAGTTAGCCTCTCATATCGTGTTACATATCCTCGAATATTGTTTTTCCCTTTCTAGAAGGTCATAAATATGTTCTGTATTCATTTTATACATCCTGCTTTGATATTTGAAAAATAACTTGAGGGAAATATTATAACGTGAATACAAAAGTGGCCACATCTTCATATGAAATCGAGTTAAGGACTGAAATGTCGCAGGAATCGACAGTAGTAAAATTGTACACTTGTCACTCCTCCGCGCTTTTAGCCCTTGGCCCATACCCCCAGCACGTTTCTTGTTGTAACCTTGGCATCTTTTATTTCCAACCTCAGATCGTGATCCGAATATGGGTCATGGGGTTGTGACAGAGTAGTCGTGGGGACAGTAATGTTATGGAGAACTCGATAAATGTGAAAAAAAAAATGTATAGGCTCTATGGAAATTCAAACAGCTTTATTATCGAGTCTGTGTTTATTGATTTTAAACAGTGAAATAATAATACAAATAAAACCCATGGTGACTGCTATGTACCAGGTGAATAAAAATTTGGAACACTATTTGTCGCTTTTCTATTTTTCATTTTGTGTATGTGTATGTATTTATTCACACTACAAATGGGTAAATACCCGGTGGCAGTGGTAACTAATTACACTCAATAATGACAATTAATAATACACACAATTAATAACAAATTAATAATAATAATTACTACTAATAATAGATAATAATGGTAGTAGTAGTAGTAATAATAATAATAATAATAATAATAATAATAATAATAATAATGATAATAATAACAATAATAAAACTCATGGTGACTGCTATGTACCAGGTGAATAAAAAGTATGAAACACTATTTGTCGCTTTTCTATTTTTCATTTTGTGTATGTGTATGTATTTATTCACACTACAAATGGGTAAATACCCGGTGGCAGTGGTAACTAATTACACTCAATAATGACAATTAATAATACACACAATTAATAACAAATCAATAATAATAATAATAATAATAATTACTACTAATAATAGATAATAATGGTAGTAGTAGTAATAATAATAATGATAATAATAATAATAATAATAATAATAATAATAATAATAATAATAATAATAAAACTTATGGTGACTGCTATGTACCAGGTGAATAAAAAGTATGAAACACTATTTGTCGCTTTTCTATTTTTCATTTTGTGTATGTGTATGTATTTATTCACACTGCAAATGGATAAGTACCCGGTGGTAGTGGTAACTAATTACACTCAAATAATGGCAATTAATAATACACACAATTAATAACAAATTAATAATAATAATAATTACTACTAATAATAGATAATAATGGTAGTAGTAGTAGTAGTAGTAGTAGTAGTAGTAGTAGTAGTAGTAGTAGTAGTAGTAGTAGTAGTAGTAGTAATACTAATAATGATAATAATAACAATAATAAAACTCATGGTGACTGCTATGTACCAGGTGAAAAAAAAGTATGAAACACTATTTGTCGCTTTTCTATTTTTCATTTTGTGTATGTGTATGTATTTATTCACACTGCAAATGGATAAATACCCGGTGGTAGTGGTAATTAATTACACTCAATACTGACAATTAATAACAACCACAATTAATAATAAATTAATAATAATAATAATTACTACTAATAATAGATAATAATAATGGTAATAATAATAGTAATAATAATAATAATAATAATAATAATAATAATAATAATAGACAGGGTTTGGAATTGAACGGGTTACATCAGCTTCGTGTCTATGCGGATGACGTGAAATCCACAAACGATTAGGGAAAACAGGAAAATTTTACTTGAAGCAAGTAAAGCGATAGGTTTGCAAGTAAATCCAGAAAAGACAAAGTATATGATTATGTCTTGTGACCAGAATATTGTACGAAATGGAAACATAAAAATTTGAGATTTATCCTTCGAAGAGGTGGAAAAATTCAAATATCTTGGAGCTACAGTAACAAATATAAATAACACTCGGAATAAATATAGGAAATCTCTATTATTATTCGGTTGAGAAGCTATATAAATCTAAATCTACCGGTTGTTTTGTATGGTTGTGAAACTTGGATTCTCACTTTGAGAGAGGAACAGAGATTAAGGGTGTTTGAGAATAAAGTTCTTAGGAAAATATTTGGAGGTAAGAGGGATGACGTTACAAGAGAATGCAGAAAGTTACACAACGCAGAACTACACACATTGTATTCTTCACCTGACATAATTAGGAACATTAAATTCAGACGTTTGAGATGGGGAGGGTATGTAGCACGTATGGGGGAATCCAGAAATGCATATAGAGTGTTAGGAGACCGGAGGGAAAAAGATCTTTGGGGAGGATAATATTAAAATGGATTTGAGGGAGGTGGGATGTGATGACAGAGAGTGGATTAATCTTGCACAGGATAGGGACCGATGGCGGGCTTATGTGAGGGCGGTAATGAACCTGCGGGTTCCTTAAAAACCATTTGTAAGTAATAATAATAATAATAATAATAATAACAATAATAATAATTGTATAATAATATTAACACAGAGCATCCAAAATTAAATGAAGCACGATCACTTAAAATAACATTTAAAGTAATCTGATTTGTATCTTAACCCTAAGTTCGAACTAAAACCCACGAGTATGATATGTTCATACATGCACAAGTACCTTTCAGCACTACACTCATTTTGCTGTCAACTCACTCACTGCACTGGAACTACGACACATTTCACTGATACTATCCTGATTTCACTAATACTTAAAAAAACATTTCACTGTTCAAATATTTTGCTCTACCACTATAAACCATAAAACTTCACTGACACAAACACATTTCACTTAACACAACACACTTCACAGACATAACACACTTCCTCACTGATACAATACTTAAAATAACAAAACCCTTAAATAATGTGCATAATATATTACCGTCTATTAGTAAAGTCCTTAAGCCTATTTTAAATACTTTTTGGGTACTTGTAAAGCCTTTAGTAAGTCTGTAGGTAAAGCATTCCAGTTCCTGATAGTAGTAGTAGTAGTAATAATAATAATAATAATAATAATAATAATAATAATAATAATAATAATAATAATAATAATAATCCGTGGCGCTACACCCCGTGAAGGGCCTAGACCGACCAGCCGGCTGCTGGCCTCACGCCCACATGCTGAAGCAGAGGTGGACGATCATCCAACCAGAATGGAGGTATCGTGTGGTTAGCACGGTGATCCCCCCAGCCGTTATAGCTGGCATTCGCAACCGGATTTCGCTACCTATCGTAGCTCCCCAAGTGCATCACGATGCTGGGTGGGCACCGGTCTCATACACTGGCCGAAATTTCATGAGAAAATTACTTCCCCCATGAGGACTCGAACCAGCGCGCATTCCGTAGCGCGAGCCCTTAGGCAGGATGCCTTAGACCACGACTCCACGGCGCGGGACAGTTCCTGATAGTACGATTGAGAAAAAAAAAGTTTCCAATGTCCGTCCTCTGTCTTCTTTCCCTCAGTTTATGTGAGTGGTGGTACCTTGAAGAGTAATTTAGTGGCTGCAACCTATTTTTTATTTCACACGAAGTACTATTACGTAGGCTTTATGATCTTTTCATAACAACATAGGGTTTATACCCCTTTCATAACCAAGAATGAAAGTGAATCAAGTTTTTTACAAAATATTAATCAGCATTTTGCTGTTAACCCCTTGCATAATTTTAGCCTGTATGAAAAGGATTTGAACAATATATCAACATAATCACAATTAATATAGTGAGAATTGCAGATGACAGTTTCGTTATGGGCTTGATTTAAGCTTCAATTTCATGTTCTACCTCATAGTCAATTCCATTCCATTTTGTATGTCTCAACCATGTGTTGTGTAATGCAAAAGCTTCATTCACCAACCCATCATAATAGAATACATTGATCATGTGATTAGCAAGGTTATTGTTTAAAATGTTATGACTATATTTTATTCCCATAAATCTTCATTGTGTAACAAAACACGTTATTCCTGTGGCTTGTTAATTAACGTCTGTATCAAAATAGACGGGGCTTCCGTTCATAATGAAAATTGTAGGATTCAGTATATCGTGAGGGTTTTTGGCTTATTTATGACTATCACTGTATACAAAAGAAAAAATTGTTTCCGATTTCGGTCACGGAATATTCATTCTTTCAGAAATAACATTGTGGCATTAACAGGGATAGTTGTGTTGTAATTAAGTGCATTAGTTTGTAATATACGTAGTTTATTGCACTTGTGTTTTAGAGTAGTATAAACAAAAGAGAGGAAGTAACATTTTGGTAACAAATTATCATTAGGCTATCAAACTACATACTAATTTATTATCTTTTTCTACGCGTGTAACGTATTGGAAGTAATTTTAAACACAATGTAGGCATGTTGTTTATTAAGTCACGGTTGCTTAAACGTCGCTAACCGGAATTAACTTTTTATAGACGATTGTTAATGAAGTGAGTCCTTTATTTATTCATTCATATATTCTTAATTTTACTTATTTATTAATTAATTCACATATTTATTTTGTATAAAACTGAGCTAGGATTGTGTTAATTTGATTTAGTGCTTACCTTACATCACAGAAATAGATATGATAATAGCTCGAAATATGTGGGAAAAATAATATTTGTAACTAGATACTAGAGATGAACAACGAGAGAGAATGCAAGACTAATAGCGCCAGCAAAGGCGAAAACCCGCACGACAGTATTGCCTATCGTTGACTGCTTGCAAGCAAACATTCAAGACATCGGGACTTCGGGAGTGATCAACTCTCGAACGTCAAGCAGCCTTAAATCGTCATAGCTTTTTTATACCAGACTGAACTTTTATCTGTTTTGTTAACTGTTATGTGTGTATAAACAATCAAGTAGCCTATTTGAAACATCATCTCTGTCTTACATTGTAGTAATCCGTTCACCAATCTTTATTTAATTACTAGGCCCTTATTAAAAGACTAGGAATTTTTTTTCGTATGTTTGAGATCAAGTATACAATCTCAATTAAAAAAAAAAGCTCTTTATTTAACGCTATATTTTATATTTCTTGGAAATTCAAATTTATTTGAGAATTTTTTTTATTTATACTGTATAACCATAGGTAATATCTGATAGTAGAACCAGAACATTTTGATAACTACGATACTGTTTTGTTTTGTCTTTTTGTATCAATTAAACATCTCTAATGTTATTTACTTCAATTATGTATGTTATCCAAAGTTACGAAATCTTTCCACGTCGACCAGACATTATTTTGAGAATGATGAGCGAGACTCGAAGCGCACAAGAGTTACGAGACGAGAATCGAAAGACAAATGCAACGAACACAGCGAGCGAGAGCGGCAGTTAGTTTTGTTCATCTCTACTAGTTACTCATTTTGCTATTTTCTGGTAAGGCTATTTTGTCTATCCTCCATGTGATATCATTCGCAACCAAGCCATGAACTTCCTCATAAATTTGGTAGTTTGCAAAGGAAGTTCTTCTGCAGTACCTCTGTTTTCGCTACACTAAAACGAATTGCAACTCTCACTCGCGACCTTTATTTGAGTCCTATACTCTCGTTTCCATTTCCAACATGTAGTATTATGTTGTCTTTTCTGAATTTTTGCACCCTCGACTGCCCGCCCCTCTTATTACATTTCTTTGGTCGCGATGGAGGTCTATTTTGCTCCGAATTGCTTGGACATGTTTAAAATTTTCACTAATATTCTCAGAAACTGGGTCTCATAACTCTAATAATTTAACTACCGGTACCAGTTAAAAGTTATTTCTACGCGTGAAGCGTTGTCTTTAGGCTACAGAACGAGGTACTGCTCGCTTCTGTATCTCAAGTCATACTGATGCAATCGTCTCTGACTCATATCGCGGAGCTGCGCCGAAGTCTCTAAATACTGTAATTTTCGCCGCGTTCCCCTCACCCTTCACGCAACTGCTCCAATAGGTTTACATATTAAGTAGCGATCTGTTCTCTATCCAACCTTAAACAAATCAATAAACGTAGCTGTTATAGTTTCCGTGCAGTAAGATTTCCAAATTTTGCACATTTTGGGGAATCTGAAACTCTGCACATACCTCCTCACCCACACTCGAGGAAGGACTTCAATTCTACGAATATTATTCCAGGGAATTGGAAAAATCTGAGACACGTAAGCAAAGCAAAGACGTATAAAACCTGGAAATAACTAAATCCCTACATTGCAGTATTATGGACACAGTCATACTTAAAATACTGCACTTCCTCTGCGTACAATTAAAGTAAACTAAAATCACTATTATACTTGCAGAAAAGGTATTTACTCTACTATATTTCGACTAGGTATTACAATTTTACTACGTCATACTACTTTTGACCAATAAAACGGTACGAAAGGACGTCTTTCAACCAATCATGGCTGCTTATCACAAAATTTTATCGCTTTCCTAGCATTTGTTTGTTTTTAGCAGTACCCTAGCATTTGTTTCTTTGTTTGCCAACATTTCAAACTGCAAATTTTTTACGGTACTATAAAACATGCTTTGCGACCATAATTTGTTCCAGCATAGATAGTTGACTGAAAATAGCGGCTCTGTTCAAACATTTTGGTGAAGGTAATATCAGTGAAATATAATTTTAGTAAGTCAATTAATATCTATTTTATTGTATTTGAGTACTTTATTTCGTCTAATCCTTATACTGTATATATATATATATATATATATATATATATATATATATATATATATACACACACACACACACACACACACACACACTCACTCACACTCTCACTCTCACTCTCACTCTCACTCTCTCTCACTCTCTCACTCTCTCACTCTCTCTCACTCTCTCTCTCTCTCTTTTTTCTGTTTTCATCACCTCATTTGTTTCCTTGTTTTCCAACATCTCAAACTGTACTATAAAACATGCTTTGCCATTATCATTTGTTTACAGCATGGACAGTCAACTGAAAATGGCGGCTCCATTCAAAGTTTTGGTGAAGCTAACATTAGTGAAATAAAATTTCAGTAAGTCAATTAATATTTTATTGCATTAGAGTACTTTATTTCTTCTAATCTTTATATACTTTCTTTTAATCGTGTAATAGTCAATTAAATACCATTCGAGTTTTGATTTTCTCTAGATAAATCAAAACTTCTAGTGGGATTACTGTTGATAAAAATTATTTCACTTCTGCTATACTAACAAGGGAACCGTTCCAGGTCGTGGAGCTTGAATTTAATGAAAATGCATATTTAAGCTAATTTTCGTTCGTTAAGAAACGCGGTGATAGTCACTCGTTTCACTTTTTCCTCGTTTATGAAATATAATGACTTGAAAATCGATGCTCCTTATGCCACTTCTTGCGCGCAATCGGATCCTCATAGTTCCGCGACACAGTATCACAGTTCTCGCATTAATGCTCGAGTATATTTTCTTGTTGGAAGTTCGCTTTGTCGGGTAGTATTAATCGTCGTCATCCAAACAACAAACCATTGTTATAGAAGATACATTAACGCCTTGCAATAATATTTCTTTTCACAACCATTGATATTAGTCAATATTTAACGTTGCCAGGCTTGCATTCAGGCCTCTAAGATTAACTTAAAGTACAAAGATAGTGGTCGAAACATAAAAATAGCTGTAGTTTGACAATAAGATAACATATCATATAGTAGGCTTATAGTATATGAGCGTATTCCGAATCTCAGCGCTGAGCAATCTGATGGCATCACGGTGTTCCGAATTTCAACGATGACGTCACTGATGCTCCACCGATGTCGCACCGGTTCCATCAGCTTGCAGAGATGGTAGCAGTAGTATCCATCAGTCCCATCAGTGAATCTGATTGGTTCTTGTATAGGGCGGGAATTAGCAGACGAATGACATCGTGCACTGTTGTGTCATGGCGGTGTGTTCTGCTGTATTGTTTGTAATGAGCATAACGTAAAAAAAATATGTTAAAGGCTTATGAACGAAGTTGTCAACGGACCAGTTATTACTACTGGTTCAAGAAATAAATTATGCTCTCTTTTCTTTGAACAAGATGACAGTACGGAAATTTCTCAAAATCTTGCTAGTGTAGCACAGACAACTTATAAGTACAACCGCTATGTTAGCCTTTGAACCTTTTAGCAGTTTTGTTCCTATTTCGCTGCAGCGTGACGTCATTGATGTCCACCGGTCCGGTGAGATTCGAAATACGCTATATGTTTACGTGAACATTTTGATTGTTTCGAGGTCCTAAATGTATCCTTAAGTGGGTACTTTCAAGTTATATAAAATAAAATACATTGCATATGCAAACGATATGAAAATATTGTAATATTTATTAAATATGCTTGCTTTTGAAATATACTGTACGTTATAATTAAACGAAAATGTTAAATTCATATTGAAAACATAATCTTGTATGATAATTTCTCATTCCTGCCAAATGGGATGTTTCTGTTGTGCGTTATTTACTCACATTGCGAAGTGTTTACCGTTTAGCTTAAGTCATTAACTGGTTTCATCAGCGCATAAAAGTAATGCAATTCTCCGTGCTCGCTAAGTGGAGTAAACTTTCATTGAAATACATTTTATTTACATTTATCGCGTTTTAACATTTACTTGAAACATAAAATAGAATGGTATTCGAGAGTCCAGGAAATGTTATTTATGTATGTATTAAATTGTGATGACTTTGAGCTAGGATTAATAAGTAGTAAAAGCTAATATTTTTAGTCGGTATAGTTTATAAACATGCAACCCGTGCCCCCCCCCCTCCACTCCTTATACTTGCCATTCTTGTCATTCAGTACTTCCATTAGTTAGCGCACTACTTACAAAACAGCAGGAGGTTTAAAAGCTGCATTGTCTAATCCTTGTGAATTTTCTTGCATTTTGAGTCTTGTCAACCGGGCTTAAAACCTTCTTAACCGGCATCACATCGACTCAACTATACTCGGCGTCATTCTTAACTCTTACTACATATAAATCCTAGCTCTTGATGATAGAATATATTTTATTTTCACCTATACTGAAGTCTGCAAGTTTCCTCAATTAGCTTAGGAAGAATATAGTGTGGGAAGAAAAATTTGTACATTTGTATAATACTTGGTGTTAATATTTTCCTCTATTTTATACAAGATTATTAGCATAAATTTTAACATTCGAAATTTTTTTTTTCAGAAGTTGAGGGTAACTAATTTATTAATTATAATTCTCGTGCATTAATAATACTGATGAGATAGGTATTCATAAAGTAAGGAGACATCGCCACTTTTTATGCCAGATAGACATGCGCGCGCATACAACTGGCGATCCAAGCGGGAAATAACTAACACTACGGGAAACTCAGCTGTTTATGTTATGGTGAAATATTTATTAGAAGAATGAGAGTTTCGGAGGGACCTTATTGTTTAGGCTTTAAATTGCAGCAACAAGAAAGACGAAATCCAAAATTGCAATTTTTCGCTATCTCCAAAGATAAAAGAAATCAATATAAATTTTAGTGTAGGCCTATTGTCTGACGCTTGGTATGTGTTCTTAACGTGGTTAAGTTTAAGGTTTTTTTTTTTTTTTACCTTTTTATGTCTTTTAATTGTGAAGTTAAATTCTGCTGTAATTTTAGATGTAAAAATAGGTTATAAATATTCTGCGAGAGAACTTGCTAAGATAAATACAAACTATTTTAGTGCAAATTGCCGCCAATGCACGGAACAGATAGTTAATGAATTTCAATAAAAACTTATTAATTATAATTGCTATAACCGAACAAGATAGCTCAGACGATAACGTTTGAAACTCGCATTCGGGAGGCCCCGGGTTCGAACACCGCAGCCAACTAATATGACTTTTTTAATGGTTTTCCTCAGTCACGAAGCCAAAATATATCGGCTTGGTAGCCACCGGCGGGCGTGGCTCAGTCGGTTAAGAAGCTTGCCTGTCGGTCGCGGGTTCGATCCCCGCTTGGGCTGATTACCTGGTTGGGTTTTTCCGAGGTTTTCCCCAGCCGTAATGTGAATGCAAGATAATCTATGGCGAATCCTCGGCTTCATCACGCCAAATATCATCTCGCTATCACCAATCTCATCGACGCTAAATAATCTAGTAGTTGATACAGCGTCGTTAAATAACCAACTAAAATAAATATCGGAGAAAATTTACTCACCATGATTTATCACCTCCTTATTCACCAATATCATACACATTAAAACAAAATCCAAATCAAGTATTGAACACACAATGTTCATGTAATATGTAGGCCTAATATGAAATATAATAATTGAAATTAAATGAAAATTACCAGAAACATTTTCGAATACTGGGAACTGAATTAAAATTTTTGATTGATGTCATCACAATAGTGGGAGTACTGCCAGCTAAATACATTATTTATATTTGTACTGTAAAAAAAAAATATACCGCATTGTGTTGTCCTCTATAATGGCCGTTAACACAGCAAAATATGCACTATTTACCAGTTAGGGAGAATTTGTACGGCCGTTCATTATTGTTTATTTGATGACAGAATGTACTTTGTTCAGGACACGAAGCCTAAAATGTAAGGGCGGCGTACTGAAACGCGTATGACACTATAAGCTGTTATATTTGATGTGTAAATTCCATTTTATTCAAAATGTTATCCATTTTGACGAACAAATGCAAAAGCCAAGCTTTTCAGTTCAAAGCAGGATGTCGCTATTCAATGATTCACGTTAAATTTGTAACGCCCGGGTGGAAGTGACATCAGTCACATGGTCAAGTCTCCCTGCGTGCAGGTTGGCGACTATACATCGTTCATTATCGATACAAACTCGATAGACTCTCCTGATTAAAGTGCCAATCAACTACCGTGATCTGAACTGACACATCATTACGTTGAACAATCCTGCATCCAGCATTAAGTTTAAAATGTTGTACCAATTTTTTAAGCTTTCTAAAAGGACAATTTGAAGTTTCAATACATAAATAAAACATTATTGTTATCGTCAAATTTAGAGACTCGACTGTTTACCATACGAACTAAAGAAAATAAAGTCTGTATAGTATTTGTATTTACTGCTACGAACTATAATCAGTGTTGCCAATGCAGAGGTTTTTCCGCTAGATCTGGCGTTTTTATTTGTTTAGCGGGTAAAATTTATGAAATTCGTATTGCTGAAGTAGGAATTTAGCGGATTTTTTTAGCACTAACAGCAGGAAAATAATTTCACTTTACATTGACAATATAGCAATTTAGCGGTTTCTGCACTGTTTCATAGCTGGTTTTAAGAATCATGTTGGCAACACTGACTATAATACACAATGAATACACACAATAAATATTGCACTTCTCTCTGACCAAGCGCGTGTTCGAGGATAGTTCCTATAAATAATAATTATACACTGAAATGCAATGTAAGAAAAATTAATTAAAATTACAAAATTCAATAAAATAATTATGACAGGGATTATTAAAATATACAAGAAAATCAAATTCAGAATAGAATTAAGTTTGAATAAATGTGCACTGATATTAAGAGAAAGAAAAATGAAAAAGAAACAAGGAACTAAATAGTAAACAATTTGTTTAATTTTATTCTAAAATTTATTAAAATTATAACTGCCTAGGTGTGGGTTTATTATCATTGGCTCGCAATTCTGGCTATGTGGTTGTGTAACATTTACGTAGGTTCACGTAAATGATACTTCAGATTTCTTCTGGTAGAATAAACGTACGCTCTTTCTTTATATTTTGACGATTTTTTATAATAATTATTTTAATAATTGAATTCAAAAGTTTACCAAATTATTTAACTCACATGTAATAGTTGCGACAAGTTCTACATTGGACAGACAGGCAGATCATTCCAAACACGCTACAAAGAACACATTAAAGCAATAACCAGAGGACACAATACATCCACATACGCCGAACACATAACTAATGCCAAGCATACATACAATAATATAAATACAGACATGGAAATCCTACACGTACAACCCAAAAACCAAAAACTCAACACACTAGAAAAATATGAAATATACATACACACTAAAACACACCCCGATCAAATTCTCAACACACATACCAATTTCAGAAAACACACACTATTTGACTCCACGTTTCAACACTTTCAACACGCAAACGCACCCCCACAACAGGCAGCGAAGTTCGAGATGACGCCAAGATCTAGTAGGCTCTGAGGATGGTGTGAAAGCACCGAAACAGCTGTAAGCCACAGTTGCTTATGTAATTTAACACGAGCAAGTTTGCCAATCAACCAATCATTTATATTGTTAGTATTGCACAATAAGTTATTTTCATTCGAGGCGTGGACCAACATCTTTGTGTGACGGAAGAATTTTTAGATATCAACAATATTATTAATAACTCGTTAAAATATAAAGTAGGCTATCAATAACGTAAAATATTTGATAGATAGATGGATTTATTGAGCAATATTATACATACAGATGTACTACATTATCAGAATTTTCTCTTAAATCCAATGCACGAGTCTTTTGACCGTACGTGCTATGTAAAAAAGTCCTACTTTGTAGGTTTCACCCCCCTCGCCTATGATTAGATCCAACCACTCTCCAAAAAAAAAAAAAAAAAAAAAAAAAAACACACACACAGTAATATGAAAATGGCACAAACAAATATATCCTTACCTAACATACAAACAGGCATAAAAGTGTATAATTCAGTAGATACCATTATCCCTTCATCAGTTCGCATCATAAACTTCAACAGCTGAAGTTCTAATCTGTCTCGCTTTCAAGAGGAACAATCCAGTCTTTTGTTCGCATTCACTATTCCCCATTAGGTCAAGACATGCAAGAACATAAAATACAGGGACATCATTTTATTTTTACTTCAGTTTTTATTGTACCTGAGTTTTTGAATATACTTCACTCCCACCCCTTCTACTACTGAAGTTCAACCGTCCTCCACACAGATCCAAGACCGCATATACAGTCATAGTAGCCTTACGGTCATAGTAAACAGTACGTTCCAAAAATATGTTCGCGATTTCCAGTGACGAAAGAGCTTTCAATATTGCATCATTTTCCATTTGCCTACATCGCATCCCGGTTTCCCCCACCTGCTTCTATTCGCCTCTCTGTAAATGCTAGTTGCTGAGCTGTCTTAGCTCTTTTCTGAGAACATTAATTTCTGTTAGGAATTGGACGTCTACGTAATATTATACCCATACAATTGTTTAAATAAAAGGGCCTCGTTAAGTAATTAACTGTCACGTGATTTTCTCCCTTTCTACGACGCTGTGACGTAACCACTTGGTCAGACAGTAGATAGCATGTCTGAGTAATTTCATCTTTTCGGATCGGGCAGAAGTGAAGATTGAATTTACAGTACGTAAGGTCTCTCTTATAGAGTAGGTATAGAATTATTTCAACATGAGTTACTGATACGAAGTACGAACCTGGTAATTGGAATACGTACAATAGTCTATAGTGCGATAATATGCACATTAGAACTGATGCCTGTATCGAAATGAACGGCCACCATTTTCAAAATTGTGTTTAAATATTCATATTATGATTATTTTTCAATTTAACTTCTTTCTCTATATTGTACGCTAATGTGCTGTAGACAGTATAATATACACTGCATAATGAATACGTCCGCATGGAAAGCTCAGTGCGTGAGTAAAAACACTCATTGTTAATACTGTACTCTATTTTTATTAAACAAAAACCTAATGAAAATTATCAAACTCAAAATCGCGATATTTCCTAGTTTACGTAAATGGATGAACTATTTTTCTTCACTCCTATACCTAGTAAAGTGATTTGTTTGTATATTACGTCAATATCATCGAACTCCAGTCGTGGAAGGGGGTAGCAAACGGTGTTTCCGGTTCTTAATCGTTGATCCAAAGGCATAGCCAGGTTAATATTAGAAATGTTAGTAAAAATAAAATGATGTCCCTGTATAACAAATCATAAGAATATAAAAAAATAAAATAATATTTCTTTCGATGACTTTAGATCTGTCAACATCCACAGACGTTTTTCTCTCCTAATTCATCATAATATAGGCCTATGACCGCGTGTCTAGCTTTGTAGTGTCTTGAATATTATATTTGCTTGCTGTAATAATTATATTACACAGTAGACATGTTGTACGGCCGTTAATTATAGATATGAAGTATCCATAATGCTACTGACTACCCCTTCTTTTGCTAGATTCCACGTTCTCTGTAGTGGTGAACTTATCACTGATCCAGTACACCTGAGAGGTGATCTGATCGCCTGCCCAGTCAAGGCACGGAGCAAGCAGCGGGTGCCCAACACCGATTGTGCTCTTATGCCAAGCTTTGGATTAGAGCAGCCGCGGCGAAGATGCGACTCACGAGCACATTGTGGTTCGCAGTGATAGCTGTGCATTTCTACCTCCCACAACTCCCACCCTCTCACTTACTGGAGTCAAGCTCCGTTCCATTTGTATTTGCCTCTGATCTGCGAGTGGCGTATCGTCGCAATGTCTCTCTCCAATACATGTACTGTATATCTACAAAAACGAAAGTTTCAAGTAGGATGGGAGGACGCATTTTTTTGCTGCCGATATGATGAGAATATTAAATGTATGATTAGTTCGCAAGTATTACAAGGTTGTATAACATGAAACGGCATTATACTACATGTCACCCACATTATGAAACATTGAAAGGTAATTGTTGTTGTTATTATTATTATTATTATTATTATTATTATTATTATTATTATTATTATTATCTCTGTACGTCGACCCTTTTTCAGCAGATGTACGAATGATGCGGTTAGATCTTCAATTTGAACTCATAGATTTACAATATGATGTTGCAATGAAAGCTAGATGTAAGGACTTGACAGATGTTGAACTTTTCAAATCTTTGTCAAAAAATAAGTATCCGAAGCTTCGTTCTTTCGCTTGCTCTGTTGAAGCCATGTTCGCTACAACTTACGTTTGTGAAAAATTATTTTCAATAATGAAAATAGTTAAAACCAAATGTAGATCACTACTGACAGACAAAAACCTTCGTGATCAACTACGTCTGGCAGTAAATGACATAATTCCTGATTTTGAAACTCTGTCGCAGAGACATTCTGAAGACAGTTAATTTCAGGTCGTGGTAATGTGGCCTATGTTTTCCTGTACATTTCTCTTTTCGTTGTACGTACGAAACATTAGTTTGTAGCCTTGTACTGTATAAAATTATATTTAAATGCTGGACGTAAGGAAAATGAAAATCCGTTACTGAGTCAGACAGTTACTTCATTTCCCCTTCGGGTGTCCGCCTCCCTCCACAGGTGCTATGCACGTTGCAGGTTACACAGTGGCTCGGCGCACGAACTCTTCTTCGCCACGGCTGGATTAGAGCATTTCTCACATTGTAACATTAGTTTTGAGACGTTCTGTAGCCTGGTACTGTAGGGTAACAATAAACAACGCAGATCAATACTGAGTAGACAGGATTCTGTGAGATTATCTCGTTCCCTGCTACGTGTTCCCGGATAAGAATTTTACTATGTTGTGTAGATCTCTTACATCCCACTAATGAAACTGTCCCCTTTACTTCACTTCTCTTCCCGAGTTCACAAACAGACCACGCTCGCAATTTTCCCCTTTAACGTGTCAGCTAGCGCTGATGAAATCCCAGAAACGATTTAACCTCGAATTCGCAGTACAAAAATTTAATTGAAAAGGTTTATGTTGAACCTGATTACTTATAATCTGTAACACAAGCCACTGTCTCTTAGTACTGTTAATTCTGTTATCCGAATTCCATCAGATTGTACAACGAAGTAATGTGACAGTGGTACGAACACCAACCTCTCTATACGTAACATAAAATGTGTTACTTTGAAAATAGAATTACGTCTTTGTTTTCGGTACAGTAGGTTGCCAACCACTGAGTAACTATGTCCAAAACAAGTGCAGCAAAGAAATCGCTTATAACTGAGCTGCGGATTTATGCCTATATGCCTATTTTAATCCTTAACCTGAAGGCGGAAGATTTTAGGTTACATATCCATTTTAAGACATTGTGAGTATTATATGCGAATTCTATAGTGCCTATAATTGTCTATTTCACTAGTAAATGCCTATTTTCTTATAAATGCCTAAAAGTTGCCTAAATATCCGTATTATATATTATACTTGAATTTACTGACCATTATATCGATATTTTTAAAATCTGTAATTTATTTCTTTTTTATCTAGCAGAGGGAAGTTATATAGAACTATCGATAATTCTGTGTGTTACGTTTTACTGCCACCAGAGCGCGGAGAAATCGAATAATTTAAAATCAACCAATAAGAAAAAATTTATTTCGAAAGCCGCATGAATCATTGTGGTAGTTGACTGGAGTAGTTGTTTTAAACTGTGTATCCCTTTTGTGAGTTTGTGAATTGAGTATGGAGTTAAGTTTTCTGCTGTAATACGTGGAGTATACCATAGAGATATACTTACTTACTTACTGGCTTTTAAGGAACCCGGAGGTTCATTGCCACCCTCACATAAACCCGCCACTGGTCCCTATCCTGAGCAAGATTAATCCAGTCTCTACCATCATATCCCACCTCCCTCAAATCCATTTTAATAGGTATTATCTTCCCATCTACGTCTCGGCCTCCCCAAAGGTCTTTTCCCCTCTGGCCTCCCAACTAACACTCTATATGCATTTCTGGATTCCCCCATACGTGCTACATGCCATGCCCATCTCAAACATCTGGATTTAATGTTCCTAATTATGTCAGGTGAAGGAAACAATGCGTGCAGCTCTGCGTTGTGTAACTTTCTCCATTCTCCTGTAACTTCATCCCTCTTAGCCCCAAATATTTTCCTAAGAACCTTATTCTCAAAAACCCTCAATCTCTGTTCCTCTCTCAAAGTGAGAGTCCAAGTTTCACAGCCATACAGAACAACCGGTAATATAACTGCTTTATAAATTCTAACTTTAATATTTTTTGACAGAAGACTAGATGACAAAAACTTCTCAACCGAATAATAACAGCATTTCCCATATTTATTCTGCGTTTAATTTCCTCCCGAGTGTCATTTATATTTGTTACCGTTGCTCCAAGATATTTGAATTTTTCCACCTCTTCGAAGGATAAATCTCCAACTTTTATAGTTCCATTTCGTACAATATTCTGATCACGAGACATAATCATATACTTAGTCTTTTCGGGATTTACTTCCAACCCTATCTCTTTACTTGCTTCAAGTAGAATTTCCGCGTTTTCCCTAATAGTTTGTGGATTTTCTCCTAACATATTCACGTCATCCGCATAGACAAGAAGCTGATGTAACCCGTTCAATTCCAAACCCTCTGTGTTATCCTGAACTTTCCTAATGGCATATTCTAGAGCGAAGTTAAAAAGTAAAGCTGGTAGTGCATCTCCCTGTTTTAGCCCGCAGTGAATTGAAAAGCATCAGATAGAAACTGGCCTATACGGATTGTGCTGTAAGTCTCACTAAGACACATTTTAATTAATCGAACTAGTTTCTTAGGAATACCAAATTCAATAAGAATATTATATAAAACTTCTCTCTTAACCAGTTATACGCCTTTTTGAAATCTATGAATAGCTGATGTACTGTACCCTTATACTCCCATTTTTTCTCCAATATCTGTCGGACACAAAAAATCTGATCAATAGTCGATCTATTACGCCTGAAACCACGCTGATGATCCCCAATAATTTCATCTACATATGGAGTTAATCTTCTCAAAAGGATATTCGACAAAATTTTGTACGACGTCAACAAAAGTGATATTCCTCGAAAGTTACTACAGTTAGTCTTGTCCCCCTTCTTAAAAATAGGTACGATTATGGACTCCTTCCATTGTTCTGGTACAATTTCCTTTTCCCAAATTGCAAGTACAAGTTTATAAATTTCTCTAGATAATACGCTTCAACCCTCTTGTATTAATTCTGCTGGAATTTGATCAATACCTGGTGACTTGTACTTTTTCAGATTTTCTATCGCAATTTCGACTTCAGAAAGTGTGGGTTTCGGTATAAATGGCTCAGCAATTTGTATTTCAATTTCGTCCCGATCATTTCTACTTGACCTATGTATATTTAGTAATTGCCCAAAATAGTTTTTCCATGTGTTAAGGATTGAATGCGAGTCTGCAAGCAAGTCACCATTCTCATCCTTGATCACGTTTACCCTTGTCTGATATGCATTTTTAAATTGCTTTATACCCTTATATAAATCTCTAATATTTTTATTCTTACTATTTGTTTCTACCTCATTCAGTTTTTCCTTCAAGTAATCTCTCTTTTTATTCCTAAGTGTACGACTTGCTTCCAGTCTTTCATTGAAATAATTATCTCTATTCTCCTCAATTGGATCCTGTAAGAATTTCAATTTTGCCTGTTTCCTTCTATCTACTGCAATGGAACAATCTTCATCAAACCATGGTTTCTTTTTCTTAGTTTCATGATAACCTATGCTCTGCTCAGCTGCAATTTTGATATTATCTCGGATATTGACCCACACGCTATTAACATCTAACTCTTTCTCAGCTTCGTCGGAAGTTGCTAAAGCAGCAAACCTATTTGAAATTTCAACCTGATAACGTTGCTTAGTTTCCTTGTCCTTTAATTTCAGAATATTGAATCTACTAATTATAGCTTGTTGCTCTACTCGCTTGGCTACTGATAGTCTTAGAGATATGCCAAAGCAAAAGTCATCAGAAGCACTGATTGGAAAATACATTGACATTACTCTGTTCCCACTGGTTTGGTCTCCAACTGAGATTGATCCCTGAAGTATTGCCCCATCACTTCATGTGAAGTGGAAGGGAGTTTCTCCCAATTTAAGAACATTCTTACAGGCAACAGACATCAGTTCTCATTACAACATTTGGACGAATATTAATTATTCATTGCCATAATGACATTCCTATAGAAAGTAGTGTATAATGCTACGCTATGTTCGTGTTAGAAATTAAGAATTAGAAATTTGTTATTGCCTTTTTAAATGCCTATTTTAGAATTTTGAATGACTATTTTGGCTGCCTATTTCAACTGTTTTAGTGCCTAAAAATCCGCAGCTTGCTTGTAACTTTTGAACATAGCGAAACGAAAAATATACCACCGTGTATACAAAGGAGTCCCGTAACCATAAACATCCGCACGAAACCGGTCGGACCCTCAAGGCCGGCGATACGATCGGAGCAAAATAGGCTGGCGATGGGCAGGGCATAGTTGCGCCACACGGTCAGATAAAATGCAGCATATAAAAAAGGGTCCCTGTTTTGTGGGCATAGTTGCGCCCCGTTCCCATCAGGTAGAGAAAAAGGCATGGCATAGTTGCGCCCCATTCTCTTCAGGTAGAGAAAAGGTCATGGCATAGTTGCGCCCCGATGAAATAGGTAGAGAAAAATACACTACGGAAACTCGAGCCTCGTAATCAACCAACCATATTGATTTCTTATTCGATTTATATTCATTATCGATACCGTTAAAATGAACACCATGAAGTTGGCAGTACTTTATTAACTGTTTTTCTACTGTTTATGCAGTGATTATCGATAGTCTACCGTTAAAATGAACACCATGAAGTTGGCAGTACTTTATTAACTGTTTTTATACTGTTTATGCAGTGATTATCAATTGCCTACCGTTAAAATGAACACCATGAAGTTGGCAGTACTTTATTAACTGACATATTCAAATGAGTGAGCCGTTGGAATATGGGGCCTTAGCAGTCTTGACATTTTATTAGTGATTTTCACACCGTCTGTGGCGTATAGTGAGGTTAATTTAAAATGAATGTTAAGTTTAGTGAAAAAGGTGAAGAGTTAATAATTGGTAATGGTTCTAAGTTTCAATTTTCGAAACCCTGTACCGTAGGGTTAAGATATCGATGTACAAACAAAAAATGCAGTTCATTTATTGTGTGTGATCAATAAAAAGTATTATTTTAAATAGCAAAATTGATCATACGCTAGGCCTACCTGATTTCAATGTAGCTATCTCTGTAATATTTTTAAGTAATTTATTTATTTTACGACAATCACTTTCGTGTGTACTATGCTCATCAGGGCGCAACTATGCCATGTACATCCTGCTACCTGATTTCTTCGGGGCGCAACTATGCCATGTCCCATCTGCTACCTGATTTCTTCGGGGCGCAATTATGCCATGCCTAGGCCTCCCAATTGACCGCGGGGCGCAACTATGCCATACCGCTGGCGATCATAAGCGCCAATTTTGGGTTGGGGTAGATGTCATAAACGCCAATGAAAGAGCTGCAGACGTAGTACCTACATATGCGCCAATCACTGTATAACAAAAGCGCCAACACAAGAAATTTGTTGTCAGGAATTATTGACATTAATTCCACAAACGCTCCCTCTACTTCATTATTAGGAAGGAATGACAGTCCAAAGCAATATTTAAACCATTTGCCGTTTTCTGTGTTCTTTAAATAATCATATTTTAGGCCTAAATAGTTAACTTTACGAAGGAAAGCCTGTCCTAAATGAAAACTGCAACATCTTATATCAGTTTCGGGTAAACTCTAAGAAGTCAGTCCTACATGTGCAGATTTTTCGAAGTCAAGTATCACTGTTACAGATGAAAAGTGCAATCCAAACGTATTGCGTGCTCTACGTATTAGAATCCACATCGCTTCATAGCACTGCGCCGACATACAGAGAAGGAAGGAAAATCCTAACTGAAAGTAGACACCATTTTTTATTCCGTGCACCGTGTACAATTTCGAAAAAGACTTGGGACATGCATAGAAAGTTCCATCAGCTAAAATATTGACTTCGTCATTGCATGAAAATTGTAATGAAGTCTGTTTCAAATTTTCAAGAGCAACAGGGATTGATATCCTCCTTTTTCTATACATAGCCATTCGAACATTCAAAATGGCTGTCGAGTTCAATGAAGTATTTTCTACTGCACATAACTCCCGTCGTATTATTTTGCTGGATTTCTCATGTAACCGCTCCTCTGCTTTACACTTACAAGTATTTCGTAAAACATGGCTGTCCAATATGTAGGCGGTAGATGTTTCATGTGAATGGTTTTCACATTCACTTAAAAGAGATACTTGTATCGTTGGTTACAATTGAAGGGTTCAGAGCCATAGTGGGCCAAGCGCCATTTATTAAAAAACTGAGAAAGCAAGGGTTAAAGTTAAGTGAATACCATAGTTTAATGAAGATTGATACATAATTTAGTTTTAATGTGTATACTTTATATTACTTACTTAATTACTGGCTTTTAAGGAACCCGGAGGTTTTTTGCCGCCCTCACATAAGCCCGCCATTGGTCCCCATCCTAAGCAAGATTAATTCAGTCTCTACCATCATATCCTACCTCCCTCAAATCCATTTTAATATTATCTTCCCATCTACGTCTCGGCCTCCCCAAAGGTCTTTTGCCCTCCGGCCTCCCAACTAACTGTATACTTTATATTACTTGCCATATGTTTCCATTGAATTATGGTAATAACTCAATTTTAACTCTTGTTTTCTACGGTTTTAGTAAATGGCGCTTGGCCCACTATGGTTCTGAACCCTTCACTTCTACCTGAACACGCTTTAACCGATGATGGTGCTTTTGTAGCATTGCCAATGGCGCTTTCGTTATGTGGTTATTTGGCGCTTTCGTAACCAATATCAAACAATGCTTGGCACAAATGTAATCCACTGGTAATGTATAGTGAATGCTTGAAAATGCAGGATTTCCTAAACGTTTCCACGTTTCCATTGCAATAACTTCATAAATATACATTTTTGGATTTCAGTATTTCGGGTTACATCGCTACATCCTATGGAACAAGCTCCTGCGATATTTAGCATTAACCCAAGAACACTCTAAACATCACAGATAAATAAATGCCTGTCATTTAGATAACATAATCAGCACGTTTCATAGACTTATTTAAATTTGCCAGTGTGTTTTCTATGCATAGCCCGTCGGGCTAAACCCACACAAAACCTATTTCAATCTCTTTCGAACTGGGCGCAAATTATACACCTACGTAAAAGCTTATGTGTGGATGTTGCATAGATATTTCACGTACAGATGTTTTGTAATTTAATTTCTTCCTCGGGCATATACCTATAATTAAAATAAAGCACGGTAAATTACTCTTTTTAAACATTTTGAATAGCATTACAAAGTGGTTTACTCAATAAAATTCTTACTTCAAAAGTCTGAGTTTCGTGTCTCGAGGCTGAATGGAAAAATCCTCTGTCATTTTGTTTCTTTACGCTTAGATTTCCCAGGAATAATTATTTTACATGGTAATTTTTTATTCCATTATCTTTTAAATGCATTTAGAAATAGCCTAGGCCTACACATTTTATAAACGTCTTTACATTATATTTCCCATACAAATATTTTACATGACCCATTACACTTTTACTACGTAATACTACTTTTGACCATACAGTGGTACGAAAGGACATGTTTCAACCAATCATGGCTGTTTATCGCTACAATTTTATCACTTCCCTAGCATTTGTTTCTACCACTTCCCTAGCATTTCTTTGTTTTTATCACTTCCGTAGTATTTGTTTCTTTGTTTGCCAACATTTAAAACAGCAAATTCTTTACGGTACTATAAAATATGCTTTGCGATCGTCATTTATTTACCACATAGATAGTCAACTGAAAATGACGGCTCCGTTCATACGTTTTGGTGAAGCTAGCATTAGTGAAATAGAAATTTAGTAAGTCATTATTTTATTGTATTAGATTACTTTATTTCTTCTAATCTTTATATACTTTCTTCTAATCGTGTAATAGTCAATTAAATTCCACACGAGATTTAATTTTCTCTAGATCAGTGGTCGTCAGTACTCGCTGAAATGGGTAAAGAATAAGGAGGGAGTCGCAATATGCACCGCCGTGCAAGAGAAAGCATACCTGCCAGCAGCCACGGGTGCACGCTGGTGCTATAAGAGACCTGCGGGTAAGAGACGCTAGCCCGAGAGTGCACTATGCTGATGACCGCTGCTCTAGAGAAATCAAAACATCTGGTGAGATTACTTTTGTTAATTTTTTATTCCATAATCTTCTAAATGCTTTAGAAATAGTCCTACATATTTTATGGTCGGCTTTACATTAGATTTCTCAGAAATAATTATTTTACATGATAATTTTTTCATTCCATTATCTCTTAAGTGCATTTAGAAATATTCCTACACATTGCTTACGTTAGATTTCCCAAAAATAATTATTTTACATCATAATTTTTATTCCATTCTCTTTTAAATGCATTTAAAACAGGCCTACACATTTTGAATGTCTTCACATTAAATTGCCAAGAAATAATTATTTTAGATGATAATTCTTTATTCTATTTTATTTTAAAAGCATTTAGATATAGAGCTACACATTTTATGAACATCATCACATTTGATTTCCCGGTTCCAGCAAATATTTTGCATAATGTTTGTGTCACGTTTACAATTTAAGAATATTTTAATACTATTACTACTACTGTTATTATTATTATTATTATTATTATTATTATTATTATTATTAGATACTGTGATCGTACCATCAACACAAGTACCGTAGTAGTACTAGCACAAGTAGGGTATCACCACTACTATACCTGTCTTTTTTTTTTTTTTTTCGAATAATGTGACATGACAGTAAAGCGGCCATACTTGAAACTACAGCGCTACGTTGCCATTTTGGGCGACTACGCGTTCAGCTGACGCAAGGTACCAGCTGACATTAGATGGCTGATATGAAAGTATTCATTAATAATTATTGATACCTCCTGATTGTTCTTTCTTCACTTGTGAGGGTTTGGAAAGAATTCGAAATATTCATCACTGGGAAATCCCTGGTCACATGATCAGTAATGCGTATGTGACCATTACTTAAGACAACACAGTACTGATGCAAAGGAGACAATTCGTTCAATAGCAGGGAACTCATATTTACACTTTCTGCCAGTAATCGAGCCCGGACCCGCCGATCTTGTAGCTAGGGATGTCACAAAGGCCTTAAATATGCCTACTATAAAAAGTGAAATGGAAATACTTATTTGAAGAAATATGTATGTTACTGTATTAGCTATGGATTTTCTGACACACGTGATGGGAAAACTGCATTGGAAAATGTATTTGAACATACTCCAGTCTACTAAATCGGAGTACCAGTTACAGTCAGCTCTGGATATAGTGAACTCGGTTATAGTGAACATTCGGCTATAGTGAACCTAAATCGTTGGTCCCGACCTTCAGACATTAAAAAGTGCAATATTTCCGTTTATAGTGAACCCTCGCTTCGGTTATAGTGAACCTAAAACTAGAACGTTCCCAAGAAAATGTAATTTAAAAATTACCAAAATGGTCATTAAGGAAATCCTTTCTCCTATAAACTTCCAAGAATATGTTCAGAACAAAATCTCAAACCTTCTACTCCTTAAGTGCATTGAAAGACAAATGAATTGTTCAGCTTCCTGGACAGCTTGAAACATGTTAAAGAGAATAGTGTACGCAGTGAGGGATAAAGGAAGGATTGTAGTTCTGACTCCTTAAAAGAGGTTATTAGAAGAAAAGGAAGAAAAAGTGTTTTCTTTTGTAAAATACCAATGGGTAAATACAAGAAGGATTAGAGTATAATGGTCCTCAACTCTTCCTCTCGCGTCTTTGTAAAAGTGAATCCGGGGAAATTCCAAGGCCGAGTACACAGTAGCATACCTGTAGTGGGAAGAAGTGCGAAATCGGTCAGTGCCTACTACCTACATGGCTAGATTAGATTCAAGTTTCGAACTGTAAACATCAGGATGTCGAAGCGTAAGGTGTTTAAGTTGGAAGATAAAGCGAACGTTAGTACTGATATTGAACGTGGTCTGAACCCAAACTGTATATATAGCAACGTCAGTTGTATAAAAACAGACACTTCGGACTTAATGAACCTCGGATATAGTGAACGAAATATGCTGATCCGCAGAGGTTCACTATAACCAGAGTTGACTGTATATAGATATTTTATGACTTAGAGTTGAGCATTCATCGAGATGAAACTTTTATATGGGCGCAGAACTATGAAAACAATAAAATTGACACTGCTATAAAACGAATATAACTCATCTTTATCAAATTCGTACTAGAAAAATGGAATGGATGAAACTATATTACCTGTGGACGATAATAACTTATTATTGCTGTAGGAAACAAATGTATGCACCATTGAAGCAAACTCCTTAATCTAAGACATTAAAAATAATGCACATGAATTGAACAGAGCAGTAAAACAAGATCCTAAGGAATAAAAATCGAATGACTTTGATGTAATTTCTTTAGAATTTAATCATGCATTGGCTTGTTATGTCTGTATAGTTTCGAAACAATTTCTTAGAGCCTACACCTAGCTGCATAATCAAGAAAGTACCATTCTTGATCTAGAAGTGTCGTCTTTAAATAGCGTCGATTCAAAAGATTTGATGAAAACTTTGTGTGCGCAGAGATAGTTTCAAACCTGTTACAAATTAAAAAAAAAAATTGAGGGATAATGTAGTTCACCTCCAAGTATTGTCTTCTGAAAACTTATCCCCAATACTGGAACACGGCGAAATGATCTACCCCAATCCGAAGAGAAAGATAGGAGAATGATATCATTGCTAGCTTTCAGAGAACTAGAAACTAACCATTAGTGGAGTTTCGAAGACAAATGAATAAAAAATAATGAAATTATTCCAATTGGCAACATTTTATCATCAGTATCCATAGTAGGTCTAATTTTATGTACACTAATAAAGAAGATAAAAAATTGTTCACGAAGCAGGACAGATTTTGTTTAGGAAACACATAGGCCTACTGTGATACTTTAAGACTATGGGTCGGTGAAAATAACGGGGGAGGGGGGGATCGGAAAAAAACATAAACAAATGGAAATTTTGTTTTTAACCCTAAAAAAGTAAAATAATGTTTCTGTTTTCTAAATCTGTGCTTATTTTGGCCCTATGATAATTTAAAGCCCCTCAGGACGAATGTAAAGGGACCAGCGCGTGCATGGAGCTGCAGCCCTTTAAACTGACACTCAGCTGTCATTCTGACAGACTTTGTTCTTCATTCTAACTAATTTTATTTTTCATTCAGTTCATATTTCGCACTGTTATGTAGGAGAAAAGTGTGTGTGGTAGACCTGTATAGAAAGAAAAGATATCGATGGTATATATCATATACATGCTGTACTTTGATACTCGTTTTCTCGATTTTCCAATTTTCAACATTTTGTAACATTCAAAATTGGCTAATGAATGCAGTTTTTCTCCAGCCTCAGTGAAATTTTCCACAAAAGTTCACAAAAACATGTGAAGTAAACTGACACATGTGTTTTCTTCTGCTATTGAAAGTATTAAAATCGCCATGTATTGAAGATGTGATGATAAATTTAAAAAAAATTAACAACTAAAATATAAGTATTTTTTCTCAAAAAGTAATTGAAAAAATATGAAAAGCATGCATCAAATTTTACATACATTTATCAGGAATTAATTAAATATAAATTTAAAGAAAAATTATGTAAACTTTGAAAAAGAGGACAATTATAATTCAGTATTAATAGCAACAAAAATTAATTATAAGTAAACTAATTGGAATATCGAAATTAAAATTTGTGTACTGCATGTCTACAAAGTAATAAATACATGGTAAAAGTTTAAGATTAATTGGTGTAAAAATATGTGTGTGTGTCTAATGCCTACCCACTTCCCTTAACATGATTCGGATTCTACATAGATGGCAGGAATATGACCCATTTTCAAATTGCATACCATTTCGGCGGGCCACTTTATGCGTGATATGTATCTGTGAAGAGTTATGTCATGACTAGGTGAGTGTATGTATAAGTGTTCGTGTAAATGTATTGTAGAGAATGGGTGAGGATGATGGTGAAGGCGAGGAAGGGAGAAGGGGAAACCCGGTGCCGGCACGTAGCCTAGTCCCGTCGAATAGCACCAAGGGGGCCACCAGACTTAACGTCCCTATCCGACGGACGAATCACTATCAGCAGTGACATGTACCTTCTCTTCATATGCACTGCGGAGAGATTTGGGAAAATTTCTGACTCCTCCGGGAATCGAACCCGAGCCGGCTGGTCTGGAGGCAGACGCGCTACCACAGAGCTAACTCGGCGGACTATTAGTGCGAAAATGTAGAAGTTAGAAATTTCACAGTTTCATAGTCTTAATCTTCGTAATCTCTGAAGTTAATGATCTTCATATTTTCTCCTGGAGATCTGTTATGCAGCAACAAGGATTTTTATGTGATGAAAATGTAATAAATGAGTCGCTCTCCCCTTCGAAGAAAACAGGGTTCGAAATTTTATATCTAAAAAATCGGTATCTTAAATCCAGATTCGAACCCGCGCACCTCGGATGTAATGATGAATAGAAGAAGCACTTGGCCACCGAAGACGCCACCGCATACCGCGTAGGCCTTATGTTAATTTATAATTTGTTTTATTTTATGCTCTGTGTTATTGAAGGATAAAGCAACACTTTAGAAAGAACAAAGGCAACAGTGCGCAGCTGATTACGATCAGTCGAGGTGATTGAAGGCTCGAAATTGTGAAACTTTTTTTTTTTCGCTGCTACATTGTTTTTTGTTTCACGTTGCAGCTGTAACACATGTTAAAGTCAGCTTGTTGTTCGGTTCTTGCAGTGAAAACAGGGATTGAAGTGGAGGGAACAAAAAACGTTTATTTTTATTTCCCTGGTTACTATGGAGAAAGTTCAATAATTGGATCCACTGGGATGCACCGATTTCAGTTTTAAAACTAGGAAGACTTCCTTTTAAAAATGACGAGTTTTAGATGCGGTAGTGGTGTAAAAATCGAAACTTTTCCCATCTGCGCACAGCTACAAAAACAAATATCACTGTGGTTTATTTTTTTCCTTCAGGCATTAAAAGAGCGAATTCATGCTATTAAGATTAGGCAGATGAACAACTTTTTTTGTTCTGATAACCATAGAGACTCTCACAACCAACTTAGTACAGTCTCTGCGAATAGGAAACGAAATTTCCTTTATTTAACGATATGAAGAATTTCTCTAGCGCATTTTGAAATGTCATATTGCAGCAAAAATTTATGGAAAGATATTTCACAAGAAAAGCTCACCAAGTGATAATGAATTTTCACAACGATTTTTCCCCCATACTTCCCATTTGAAATAAGAAACCTCCCTATAAATTTCTGCATCCGGAAAGGACTTAGTTTTCGAGATATGATTTTTTCAAAATCTTCAATCCAGAGCTATAACAGCTAAAGCAAACAGTGCTGTGTGCTAGACATATCAGGCAGTAAATCTAATATAGCTGCATATCGAACCGTCAAAATCTCCTTAAATAATACACGTTAAAAATGACATCAGATAATAATAATCATGAAATTGACTATGGAATAGTCTATGAAGAAATGATAAAGAAATGTAAGCAGACTTGAAACTACTCTCTGTTCTGATAGCGGAAATCGTTGTATAAATACTCAAAACACAATGTAACTTTGCACCACGAACATTACAGAAAATAAGTTTCTCCTGGCTTAGTTGCCTCATAAGTGGTGTCTTATTGGTATCACTTGTGAGGTTCAGACCTGTCTTGAGCAGTTGACTGAACAATAACAGTCAGCCTTAGAACAGTTCTGTACATCAATGTAAAAACAGAATTCTAATTATTTATCAGGTTTGTTGTTAAGGTACCCGGCTTTATATGAGACATAGTTAAAGATATTTACATACCTTGGAGATGCAAATTGATTATGTGTTAAAAACTTTAATAATTTTATCTCATTATCTCTTTGAGTCCACACCTGTGGAGTAACGGTTAGCGCGTCTGGCCGCGAAATCAGGTGGCCCCGGTCGGGGAAAGTTACCTGGTTGAGGTTTTTTCTGGGGTTTTCCCTCAACCCAATATGAGCAAATGCTGGGTAACTTCCGGTGCTGGACCCCGGACTCATTTCACCGCCATTATCACCTTCATGTCATTCAGGCGCTAAATAACCTAAGATGTTGATAAAGCGTCGTAAAATAACCTACTTAAAAATCTCTTTGATACAATATAATATTCGTGTCAAATAACAAAAGACTATCAGAGAACTGTGTGTGTATCTAATGCCTACCCACTTCACTTGCGTGATTCGGGTTCCGCGTACTGCGGATAGATGGCAGGACTGTGATCCATTTTTCAAGTTGCACACCACTTCGGCTGGCCACGTTATGCATGATGGGTATTTGTGAAGAGTTATGTCGTGTACTAGGGTGAGTGTGTGTAAATTTTCATGTTAATGTAATGTAGGGAATGGGTGAGAGTGATGATGAAGGTGAGGAAGAGAGAAGGGGAAACCCGGTGCCGGTACATAGCCTACTCTTGTTGAATAGCTACAAGGGGGCCGCCAGGTTTAACGTCCTCATCCGACGGACGAATCACTCTCAACAGTGACATATGCCTTCTCTTCAGATGTACTGTGGAGAGATTTGGAATTTAACCCGGACATAGTGGTGCACAATTTAGTGATTAGAAGTTGGGCACCGCCATTTCTCCTAGTCTCGAGGTAGAAATTTTACATGAAAATTTCTGACTCCGCCCGAAATCGAACCCGGACCGGCTAATCTGGAGGTAGAACGCTACCACAGAGCTAATTCGGTGAACCGTGTCAGAGAACTTCCGAATGAAATTTTTCCAAGGCTTAAGGGTTAGGTAGGCCTACAGTTTACAGCAGTAACATTTTGGAAATATTCAACATTTTTTTCTCCATTACTGTATCTTGTACAATGATGAAAATTAGTATGTGTAAAACACTGCCCTGCTCCTATATGAAAAAGATATTTTTACGATTAAAAAAAAAATATTTACATTTTTACAAAATTCAGTTCACTGTGCAGTGATAAGCGTTTCCCACATAACTCAAAAACTATCCAACATTCTGTGATGAAATTTTTTGAGTGAATTTATGCATGTCATATCTACAATATGATGCAAGGTCACTTCTCTACGTTTGATAGATTGTTGATAAAAAATAAATTCATTTAAAAAAATGGTCAAATATCAGTGTTTTCTTGTAACACAAATTAAAAAAAAAATATTATTTATTAAGGAATGCAGTTGAAAGAGCATGATATTGTAAACATGAGTTTCAGCAATAAAATAAAAGAGCGAGAAGATGAAAAAGTTAACAAGTTTATGAGTTATGAGGGAAATATTTATTCACTGCACAGTTTTTTTTAATTTTGAAAAAAAAATATATATACAATTTTTTTAAATCGTAAAAATATCTTTTCGGCATGGAAATGTCACGGAATCTATGGCGAATCTCGTTATCACCAAGCCCATCGATGCTAAATAACCTCGTAGTTAATTCAGCGTCGTTAAATAATGAAGTGAAAAACAGTTGTACGAATATTCGTTAAGTCTACTGCAATCTTCTTTTCGCGAGTAACTTCTGTTCTGCTATAATGTCGTGTATTTATGCTGGAAGCAAAATTCATTATAATTTTGCATGTTATTGTTAACGTTATAGTTAAAATTTTAATTAAAGCGTGTAATTATATACACATCAAGTAAAGCCTTCTGGAAAGGGCAATATGTTGTAGTCTTGGATTGCAATACCGTATATTTGACGTGAAATTTTGTTGTAATTTCCGTTAGTCAATATTCTCGTATACACTGTTCACATAAATTTTTCATTAAAAATCCATCCAATGCCTTCGTATACACGCTACTCCTACTCTCCCTAGCTGATGTTGAACTATTAACCCTTTGTGTAGCAGATAATTTTGTTTCATTATTATTATTATTATTATTATTATTATTATTATTATATTGTTACTGTTATTGTTATCTATTATTATTACGTTGGAAGTGGAAAATTATATGTAATGGACAGGAGCAAGGCGGTGAAACTGAAAGCCAAAGGTCAGGGCGCAATACCGGTTATGAGTAAAACTCTCATTTTGAAATCGTTAACATTATGTGACGCGTGTAATCGTCAAACACACCGTGCATTTAAAAGAGAATACAGTCAACTCTGGATATAGTGAACTCGGTTATAGTGAACATTCGGCTATAGTGAGCCTTAATCGTTGGTCCCGATCCGCATACATTAAATGTACATTAATATTTCCTTTTATATAGTGAACCCCCACTTCGGTTTTAATGAACCTTAAGAATTGAAGTTATAAAAGTTACATCCTGATAAATTCTTATTTGAACTCAGACCTTCTTGTATAAGATTGAAAGAATGTGTTGAGAACAACATAAATGAAGGTAAGAATCCCCTCCCAGTTTCCATTAAGTGACCCGGGAAATTCCAAGGCTGAGTACAGTCACACTATAACAGCGTTTGTCATTTCTACCTGATCAGTCTGTTTCTAGTGTTCTAACAGTGAATGTACTGTATAAAAATGTCGAAGCGTAAAGTGTTTTCTTTGGAAGATAAGACGAAAATAAAATTATAAGTGACATTGAACGTGGTCTTTCGCAAGCGGATGTGGGTCGACAGCATAGTTTAAGTAAATCAACTGTAACAGTATATAGTGTAATCCATTCCACAAAAATGAAATATTTTAATTACTGTATGGTATTTTATTTTCTTGTTCACAATTTCATTCATTTCTGTCATTTAAGGTTAGAGGAGAGATAATTCGGATTTAGTGAACCTCGGATATAATGAACGAAATATGCAAGTCTGCTGAGGTTCACTATATCCGGAGTTTAGTGTATATGTTTGAACATGTGAACTAACATATTATTGTGAGGCCGTCAAGTAAAATTTTTATATTTGTGGTTAAAAAAAAAAACAAGAATATGACCACTTTTGCAAACATAATTGCTAACCAATTGCTCTACGAAAGAATATGACTCCAGTATTTAATTCACTTTGATTTCGATAGTCTATCATGATGTGAAGACAATTGTACAACTTGTATATAGCTCTGCGAACATTCATTCATTCACAGTGTTCAGCCCAAGGGCAGGTCTTTCACTGCAAACTCAGCATTCTCCAATATTTCATATTTTCTGCCTTTCTCTTTGTCTCCATATGATCCACATATCTTAATGTCGTCTATCGTCTGATATCTTCTGCCCCGAACTCTTCTCTCGTTCACCATTCCTTCCAGTTCATCTTTCAGTAGGCAGTTTCTTCTCAGCCAGTGACCCAACCAATTACGTTTCCACTTCCCGATCAGTTTCAGCATCATTATTTCTCCACTCACTATTTCCAACAGCTTTATTTCCTGTTCTGTCTGTTCACTTCACATGTTTCATTCTTCTCCATATCCACATTTCAAATGCTTCTATTCGCTTCTCTTCATTTCGTCGTAATGTCCATGTTTCTGCCCCAAACATTGCTACACTTCACACAAAGCACTTCACTAGTCTGTTCCTTAGTTCTTTTTCCAGAGGACCTAACATATTATTTTATTTATATTATTTACTGTATTATGTTGTGAAAATTTGTATAATATGCACAGTGATAGACTAGAATCCATACACCGCTGTGGTCTAACAGTTAACATTTCTGACCGTGAATCGAGCGGGCTCGGGTTCAAATGCTGATTGGGATATAAGTTACCTGGTTGAGATTGTTTTTTTTGGGTTTTCCCTTATTCCATTAAGAGCAAATGCTGGATAACTCGGCGTAAAATAAACCAACTAAAATAAAAGTAGACTAGAATATTTATAAGTGAAATATTTAAGTATCATGCATACCCGACGTCAGAAACGTCTGTTCACAACATTTGCGACCATATAACTTGTCCATTTCCGTGTAAAGATTCGGATTAGAATACTGATGCGCTTATTTTTTCATATAATCTGTTATTTACCTAATTCAGTATTATTTTTTCTGTGATTTACGAGTGTCATATTCGATATTTCCAATATTAGGATAATAGTAAAGAGTCACATGATTTACAGCACAAGTATAACAATTTATTATTCAATATTTCCAATATTACTGCAATGAATATACAAAGAATATGTTATTTATAGCACTCGTATAAGAGATCTATGAATAGATTTACTCTAAACTAAGAATTAAATGTAAGAACATGCGTATATCATCATTTGACGTGCAATTTGCCGTATCTCACGTGAACCACATGTTAGAATTTTATAATTTCAACGCTATCATTTTGCCCACCACAGCGGCCTCCAGGGGCTCGTTTCACAATCCTTACAAATTACAAATTAACAATTTACAAATAACAAGTAAAAGATTACAAATGCTTGTAAATTGTGTTTCACAATGCTATCTTATTAGTTTGTAAAGTTTGACGAACTTTACAAAATCAGCTAAAGAAATTTACAAATAGGGATTATTGGTTACACAATATCGCCAACGACAGTTTACAAAAATCGCTAAGGAGCAGAGGTAAAGTCACTGTATTTTTACTACTATCGATACATATGTTTATATTTTGTACTAAAATAGATTATTCTAAGCTTGCTGATTCATATTTCACAAACAGAAAATATAAAGTATTGTTAAAGAAAATTAAAAGTATTTAGATTTTTATATATTGGCGACAATGGAGTTTCATGTGATGTGATTGGTCGAGTATACCAATACGTCTTTTACTTAAACGACCGAAGTTAGCACCAAATTCAGTCAAATAAGTAAATAACAGATTTAGTTCACGTACAAATATGCAATTGATAAAATAATTGCGATGTCTAACTACAAAATCAGGTTCATTTTTTGTGCTGATCCATCAGTATTTATTAATGTTGCATCCATAACCTCACAAACATTAGTGATCCCAGCAGCAGCATAAGAATTCTGTGCTATAGTAAATAACATTTTGGTGATCAAAAAACTGCCCCGAATTTAACTCTTAACAACATCAACTGCACTGTGGGCACTTTTGCACACTGATATCTTAGAAATTCCGTGCTTATCTGCTAACGCACAGAACTGACAGCTAGTATTCACAATTAGTTGCAATATCAAACTTTACACATCTCACAGGTATTGTAGAAAATGTGCTAATTTTACAAGTAAAGTTTGGACGTTTGTAAAATTACCCTTCATTGTGAAACAGAATACTTGTAAAGTGAGCAAAATTTAATTTGTAAAGATTTGATTTCCTTTGTAAAGTTCAACATTACAAATAAAGATTGTGAAACAGAAGTTTACAATTTACAAGCAAAGTTTACAATTTACAAAGATTGTAAACATTGTGAAACAGGCCCCAGGTCAGTTGGTAGATAAACTGGCTAAGGGCTGGAAGAACCCGTGTTCATTTCCGAGTGTTGGAGGATTTTACTCTGTCAGAACTTCCAAATCTGCCTCGGGTCCACTCAATCTCATTTACTGGGTCTTTCTCGGGAATAAAAGACGACTGGAGAATGATTCCGACCACATCGCCTCATTCTTGTGTAAAACACGTGTATTTAGGCCTGATACCGGATCAGCGAGCGTGAGGAGAGAGCGAGTTAGTGGAGGGGAGAGTAGCATGCGATTGTTCCTCTCGCCCGACTTAAGGCTGGTTCACAATAAACCGGGAACGAGAACCAGAATGAAAACGAGAAGCAGAGGACGTGAATGGAATATTTTTGATTCACAATAAACCGAGAACGTAGACGACTATGCATATCGATATGCATGCCAATAACGATATGTAAAGTCGATATTACGCATTCTGATGTTATTTGTGTATAATTGACCAATGGCGTTCTCTCATGAGTACAAGGCAGCCAACATAAACACAGGTTAACCAACTTCGAAATTTCAACTAAACATTTCATTATACTTGCTTTTTTGAAAGATGGGACATGACAGAAGCGTTGCGATCGGAAAAACAACTGAATGTCACATAGCATGGTAGGCCTGTTGCTATGGTAACAACGGTTGAGTTGCCAAACTTACAATTCCCATGTGGCGAGTGCTTAATAGCTCTCTTGGCGACATTTATTGTGCACACAATGTTAGCATTGATACGTTTCGTTTTTTAGTCTCTGTCGATTTTTGTATCGTTTTCTTACCTTCGGGTTAATTGTCAATGAATGTTTTAACGTCAGCAATCTTAACGACAATTGCTAGCTTTCATCAGCTGGCAGCGTGGTAGTCCATATTGGCAACATGGCACTGAAGTTCCAAGCTCGGTCGCTTAACTGTCATGTCCCATCTTTCAAAAAAACAAGTATAGATACGGTACTATAAATATGTCCATGCGTCTTTATTATCACAACCTATTTTAAGTCTATCATAACGTAAAATAATTAGAGAAGAAACATTTGTAATAGAAGAAAAATGAACACAACAGTAGTTATTGAATTGAAGCATGAATATGTAGTGTGTAATACAACAAATACAGTAATAAAATATGATTCACTTACGATCAGTGTTCAAAGATGCAGCTATTGAAAGCCACGTACTCTCCTTCATTTTCTCATCTTTATACGAGGCGCGCCGCCTATCGTAAACGTGAGGATTTTCCTCAACACTCAAAATTAGAATCTCATCAAATAAAACTTGCTCCATGATGCACAGCACAGAACAAAATAATGCATAGGTTATGCCATGATCTTCTTGCTACAAGATATACGACAAAATAGCTTTTAGGTGGCAATAGAATTAATCTAGTGGGCTGTGATCGGAAACGTGAATGCCAAAGTTGAAACTTGGCCAACACTCCGTTCCCGATCCCGGGCTCCGGCAAGCTTTTCGTTAATTGTGAATGCTCACATTTAAATGTACACAATTTAACAATTTTACCGTTTTCGTTTTCGTCCCGATTCTCGTTTCCGGTTTATTGTGAACCAGCCTTTACTGTGCAGCGGGACGTTCTAACACATATAGAGATCTGACCGCACTGAATACCGTTCCACAACTAAATTAGTGCCCTTCAAAGTGAACATATTCTGACAGTGGACTCATCGAGATCTTTCACGTTTCACAGAAATACGCTCACTCTCTATTTTCTGACATATCCTCAGCATTACGCAAAAAGCTCTCTGCATTCTGTTAGATCTTCTCTATATGAATCGCCCGAAATTTTTTCTGTCTGTTTTATTGTATACTGATTCTTACGTTTCATTAATAATGTGTTGCTGTCATCTTTCATCGATATGATACCTCTAGCGGAGCCTCTACTTCTAATGTCCTTTTGAAGAGTAACAAGCTACTTTGCTTGAATATTTCGCCTCCGTTGTTTATAGAAGTTATCTTTCTTATTTTGTTAGGACTCAGGTTTAGCTGACGTACAGTATCGATGGAAAAATGATTGCTGTATAGAACTTAATGTGTTATTGTTATTACTGTACTTACTTTTAAGACTTTAATCATTCTTCGTACATGTCGTAAAGCGGAAAATTTAAATGCAAGACGTGTTCGTTGGATTGGTTTTGAATTAAAAGTGTACTCTTTACTCGTGTTTTCATTTGAAACGATTATTTCGAATTATTGACTGAGGAATACTCAAATTTCATTCAGATACTATTTATTGAATTCGTCTAATGATTTCATACCATATTTTTAACATTTATTTTTAATCTGATCACTTGATCAATCCAACTCATCTCCTTTAATTCAACCTACAGTGTAATGCACATTTTTGAAGACAGATTTAAATACAGGTCGCACCATTTCTCTTTTTATACTTAATCTTAACTTCAGTCACCGTGTTTGCAGTAGTGGTATTCAAAGTTCAAACTGTTAAGACCATGATTTGTATGAAGGGGATTTTGTGTACAGAAAGTGCAACAACATAACGAATTAATAAACTTTGGAGCGAATTTACACAAGTGATACACAGTGAGGTAATGTATTTGCTTAGTGGTGGTAAATCAGTAAAGAATCTAGGTATTTATATGGATAAAAGTTGAAATAGGAACCTTCAAGTTGCAGAAACCTGCAAAAAAGTATTCTCATTAATTCACTCGTTTAGGGGATTGAAGAATTTTCTACCCTTTTCCATGAAAAAAAAATGACAGTGCAAACACTCGTGATGCCCCACTTCGATTACTGTGATATTCTGTTTACTGATCTAAGCATTTCTTTGGCGCAGAGACTACAACGTGTTCATAATATATGCGTCCGTTTCGTCTGCAATATTCGCCGGGGTGATCACTTAACACCATCCCTCGAAATTTTGTCCTGGCTCCGTCTAGAAGATTGTAGGAAAATCCACTGTTTTTCCCTTCTCTTTCACATATTGCATTTCTCCACTCCTGTCTATCTTGCGTCTCGTTTTCAAAATTTATCCACCCATCATAATCTAGACACACGTTCACAACAATTCTCAATATTATACATTCCCTCCCACCGAACATCCTCATATTCATCTTCTTTCACTGTGGCTGTTCCTCGGCTTTGGAATTCCCTACCGAGTAATGTCAGAATAGACTAACGAAATATTTTTCTAACAATTCTTGTTAACAATAATAGCTCTTTAAGGTTTCTCAGTGTTTAATGGTTATATATATCACAGAATAAATATTTAAATTATCTAATTATTATTATTATTATTATTATTATTATTATTATTATTATTATTATTATTATTATTATTATTATTATTATCATCACTATTTCTTACCAGTGTTTATTATTGTCACACTAACATTACTTATCCAACTTTCATTATTTATTTCATGTTGTTTTATGGTCTAGATATTAATGTAATAACTATGGAGCC
The DNA here is from genome assembly GCF_040183065.1 of Periplaneta americana. Classification (NCBI taxonomy): domain Eukaryota; kingdom Metazoa; phylum Arthropoda; class Insecta; order Blattodea; family Blattidae; genus Periplaneta; species Periplaneta americana. The sequence goes on along the minus strand of NC_091122.1, from coordinate 134,606,399 downwards.
AATTGTATTCAATTAGAATTAGAGCCTGGCTGGGCGGAAGAGAAGGCCTACTGGCCTTAGCTCTGCCATATTAAATAAATAAATAATAATAATAATGATAATAATAATAATAATAATTATTATTATTATTATTATTATTAGTAATGCTAACAGTAATTTATGTAACGACGTTTTCAACTGGAGAGCTTATTCAATATCGAAATTCGAAAAATAAACACGAACTCTGTCTGGAATGGCCTATCAGAATCAAGGTTGTCTTAAGTGTCGTATATCGATGTCATGGAATCCACAGCTTTACTTCCTTCCTGAGGAAGCCATGTTAGAAGTTTTGTCGTCCTTCAAAATCCTTCTCTTTCCGTCCGGTTTGAATCCGCGAATCTTGGATTCAGCGCCTAGTATGATGATCGCAAGTTCACAGACGATATAATTTTCTTAATGCGAGTAACAGTTTTTGAAATGTTTTGTTATGTGAGCAGCAAAACATTAGCAAAATTTCAACAGCTCCTGGGTACTGTAGAAAGAACATTAATTTAAAAAGTCAAACCTGATAGTTATAAAATTTTACAAAACCCAGACAATTCCGTCATTGCTGTAAGGATACGAAATATGACCTTTCACATGAAACCAAATCACACGTTTAGAAGCTGCTGAGATGAGGATATTACGACCTTTTGCATGATTTACATAATATGGCCATAAAAGAAATGAGGGCATCAGGCAACAGCTACATATTACAAAATAATGTAATACATTATCAAGACATAACAGAACTGGCACCAGCGTGCATCAAGAATGTATCTGCAGACTACACTTACGGAATACAGATTACCTAAGGAGAGAGATATTGGTTGTGCCAAGAAGTGTTGAATTGTGTTGCTGTTTTCAAAATTCACGCACGCAAAGAATTTGAGTACAAGCCATTTTCATATCTAATACGATATTTCTAGTATTTGCATTCAGTCCGTATACTATATAAAATTGTTCATTATTTTAAAAATACCTAATTTGGAACAGTTGTTTATATATTATTGTATTTTCGAGTAAACCTTTACAGCAAAATTCACTATTTCTAGGGTTTTATGAGAAAAATTAGTAGGCTTACCGGTATTATTTTTATCGTAGTTGTTTATTTTATTTTATATATTTGATATTTTTTGTCTCTCCCACAATTTCCAGTTTACCTCAGCAAAGTTTGGTGAATATATGTTACACATTGAGAAAAATATACATTTTTTGTTTAATGTTAGCTCCTATACGGTAGTTAAGAACATACAGAAAGAAAGCATTTTTCTTGAAACTCTCAAGATTACAGCATGTTTGGTCTTCTATTGAAGTGACCTATCAATAACATAAAAAAATATGATGGTTTATGCATAAAAAATGAAGTCATTTACTTTGTAATATGATCATAATGCTATTTTAACCTGGGCCACTAAATTGATCAATGTTTCAGAGCATTTTCCAGAATTTACAAAACAATAAAGTTATCATCATCTTTCATCATCATCATCATCCTTTTCATAAATGAAAGCTCCTTCGTCAATTACGTGTGGCAGGTTAGAGGACGTATTTAGAAGCAAGAGACTGTTCATTGCACTCAACATATTTATTCAAACCAGATTAGGCCTAAGTAATAAATAACACCAAGACTTTCAACATATTTTTGTTTATCTTTTAAGAAAAACAAGGTCTCCAGTTTGCTCAATCTGACCACTTCTTAGAGTTTCTTCATCCATTACATATACCATCAGTAAAAAAAAAAAAAGAATTAAATTCGACAGAATGAGCCAATACATTTTATCAAGATCGTCTAGCCTTATAAGTTATAACACACACTTTCTTCGAATTTATAGCTTACAATAAAATATTAATAAACTAATCAGCTGTTTGAACGAAAAAGTTTGTTTTAAAGAATATTACTTTCAGTCTGTTAAATGTACATTATAATTGGTTGATTTGAATTAAAAATGGAAATAGTGGCTGTTGTGTTAAAACTGAAAGTAATTTGAGTGAAATAAGTTGACCTGGGGGAAGTAACTCAAATTTTAATCTAACAATCCATAAGGAAAAGTGGATTTAGCTTAAAATGAAGTGTACCAATAAATTAGGTAGTCAGAAAATATGTGATGGGAGATATAACTCATTTTCGATAATTTTGGAGAAAATAGATTTTAAATTATGAGGACGGGAGAGGCCAGCTTGACTAATCCAAGTTGTTATTGATGTTGAAGTTTGTGTGAGCAGTATGTGTCGCCATTTGTTTAAAATATGTTTTTGGTAACATACCAAAAATTTGAGAGTAAATTTTTTACTTCGTAGAAGATGAAGTAATTGGAACTAAATAGGGAAAAGAATATTTATAGAAGTAATGCTGTTTGTGCGGCAATATGAATTAAAGCAGATTAGAAATTTTTAGTTTAAAAAATTTCATTATGTAATTATTTAACATGTTTTAGAATACTAAGAAGCACATTTAATTGAACAATTCATAACATTTAAGAAATATAGTTAATAATTGAAGTTTTCTATTTCTGATTTATGGTCACTTCTAATGCGAGTACACTTTGAGAACGGTCATAAAAGTTGAATCATACATGGAAAGCAATCTGGTAACTAATGCTATTAACAGACCTGCAGACTGTCTTGTTGTTTTGTTTTTCCGAGCGCCCGAGCTTGTGGGTACGAGAAGTAGCGTTCCTCAGGTAGGCTATTGGGTGTCTGGGGTATAGTTAGACCGTTTTATCTCCGGGAGTAATAAATATCTGAAGATAGTTGTCTCTAAGTAGTAGGGCCATTTAATTCAGAGACAAAATATAACACAAAAAGAGATTTCAAGGGATGAAAAAGGAACATTAAGAATAATAAAAAAGAAACAAAGGGAAGAGAATGCACTTGATAAAGAAGAAGACAAGGAAAGTGAGAGTGAAAGAGAAAAAAGAGAAAATAGAGGTCAAATAAGATTAATACCAGGAGGACAATGAATAAAAACAGAAACAAGAAAAAGCTGAAGTTGAGAAAGAGTAGAAAAAAGGTAAGGGATGAGAGTAAAAGTTAGACAATAGGAAAAAGGAAGAAAATGAGAAGAGTGAAAGAAGGGAAAGAGAAGAGAGATAGAGAATGAAGAGAGGAAAGGGTAATTAAACAAAAAGATGAGAAGGAAAATAGAAAAGGACAAGGAAGAGAAAAAAATTCGGTGGGGAAGGAGAAAAAGAAGACACAGGAAAAGGAGAAAGAAGATGGTGAAAAAGAAGAAAAAGAAGAAGGTGGATAAGAAGAAAAAAGGAGACGGTAGAAAAGGAAAAGGAGACGGTGGATAAGGAGAAAAACAAGTAGGTGGTAAAGGAGACGGTAAAAAAGGAGAAGGAGACGGTGGAAAAGAAGACAAAGAAGTCGGTGGTAAAGGAGACGGTAAAAAAGAAGGAGACGGTGGAAAAGGAGAAAAACAAGTCGGTTGTAAAGGACACAGTAAAAAAAGGAGAAGGAGACGGTGGAAAAGGAGAAAAAGAAGTCGGTGGTATAAAGGACACGGTATAAAAGGAGAAGGAGACGGTGGAAAAGGAAAAAGAAAGTCGGTGGTAAAGGAGACGGTAAAAAAGGAGAAAGAGACGGTGGAAATAGAGAAAGACAAGCCGGTGGTAAGGGAGACGGTAAAAAAGGAGACGGTGGGAAAGGAGAAAAACAAGTCGGTTGTAAAGGACACGGTAAAAAAAGAGAAGGAGACGGTGGAAAAGAAGAAAAGCAAGTCGGTGGTAAAGGACACGGTAAAAAAGGAGAAGGAGACGATGGAAAAGGAAAAAAAAAGTCGGTGGTAAAGGAGACGGCAAAAAAGGAGGAGACGGTAAAAAAAGGAGGAGGCGGTGGAAAAGAAGAAAAACAAGTCGGTGGTAAAGGAGACGGTAAAAAAGAAGGAGACGGTGGAAAAGGAGAAAAACAAGTCGGTGGTAAAGGATACGGTAAAAAAGAGAAGGAGACGGTGGAAAAGAAGAAAAGCAAGTCGGTGGTAAAGGATACGGTAAAAAAGAGAAGGAGACGGTGGAAAAGAAGAAAAGCAAGTCGGTGGTAAAGGACACGGTAAAAAAGAGAAGGAGACGATGGAAAAGGAAAAAAAAAACAAGTCGGTGGTAAAGGAGACGGTAAAAAAGGAGAAGGAGACGGTGGAAAAGGAGAAAAATAAGTCTGTAAAGGAGACGGTAAAAAAGAAGGTGACGGTGGAAAAGGAGAAAAACAAGTCGGTGGTAAAGGAGACGGTAAAAAAGGAGAAGGAGACGGTGAATAGGGAAAAGGGAAATCGAAGAAGAGGCGTGGAGATGAGAAAGAATGGAAATAAGAAAAGAAAGAAGAAAGAAAATGAGAAAAGAAGAAGACGACTTAGAGTTAGAGAACAGGAAAGAAAATTGGGAAAAGAGAAAAATGTAGAGAAGGATGTGGAGAAAATAAAAGAGAAAGTTGAGGACTAAGAAGGAAAGCAATAGAAAAAGGGAGAAACAAAAAGAAAAAGTGGAGAAAAGTAGAAGAGAAGAAGGAAGAGGAGAGAAATGGAAAGGGAATGAATAAAATATGAAGCAGAAGACGTAGGGGAAGAGAGAGTAAAATGAAATGGGAAAACAAGTGAAAGATGATGATCAGGAGGAGGAAGAAGGAAAAGAAAAGGAGAAGTGAAGTTGAGAAAGATTACAAGGAATGAAAAGTGAGAAATTGAAGAAAAGAAAGAGGAAGGGAAAGAATTCAAAAGAGTCGGAGAAGAAAGAAATTAAAAATACGGAGTAAAGTGAGGAAGAGAGGAGAAAACAACGGAAGAGGCAGATAAGAAAGAAGGAAAAGAGGAGGAGGAAGCGGATAGGTAACTGAGAAAGGAAAGGATGAGAAGAAGCGAAATAATTTAGACACTGAAATATTCCTTGTTGATGTACGTTTGTAACGAGTTCAGTAGACTTGGCGTCACATATAATTGTCTCACAGAAACGTTTTCAGAATAATATTTTGATCGCTTTGGCTTAGTTCCATATCAATTATTACAAAGCGAGTCAGAACTCTTTATAACACCGCGACACCAGTTTAACGATCGTGAGCCGCCAACAAATAGCGAACTTACATCGAATCGTTTTGGAAATTACGTAAAACAATTTTATGCTTGTCACGGATCCGGGGTTAGCTTGTTTACTTCTGGCTGCATGCAACGAATTTTAAGGGTAATAGAGTTCAGCAAATTCTTCCCTTCGCAAGGTATGTAAAGTCGGAAACACCGTGTCTCGGATTTATACCCGTAGAAGAATTATATCCTTGAATGAATTTTCTCTCATAGCAGTATTGTCGTTTCCGTCCACGTTAGAATTAAAGTACGGTATTCTTTCGATTTAATGTGAGGCCTTGATGTTTTAAATCAGAGATGGGGATTCGTGTGTATTTGCACTCGTGTGGACGGTTCTGAACGTTGCCTAAATTCTAGGCGCTCTTCACTTCCTTGTCTCGCTGCAATCAGTGAATTCAAAAGCGAAGTAAAATTCCTAATCAGTCAGTGTTTTATATAAAAAGGGATTTTTTGAGTCAGTTACAGTATGGCTAGCACGAGTGATGTTCAGCGATGCTCAGGGTTTCTACTGAATCCTCTCATGAGAAAGTGATTGCTTCCGGAGATAGAAACTGGGGCACAATGTTCAATCTGTGAAAAAATTATTACCACTGTTAGAGAATTCCATTATAAAACATACCATATTAGTCAGTAAGAAATGTCGTAGGAGTAGATTGCAAAACCATACTGAATGATTTTTGTAATGATAAACTTCGGATAGAAGTACTGTAAGTTTATTTAATTATACTGTATGTTATCTTAAATATGTTATGCATTATTAGAGATCTTGGTTCAAGAAAATTTTTTATTTTATTTTAATTAATTTTTCAAAGAAGAATTTCTGTATTTTATGCTCGTTCTAAGTAATATAGATCCAGTTGAGATATTTACAATGAAAGAAACATGCCTATAGTATAAATAATTTCATTTTTTATGATATTAAATATACGTGGTTCATTTCATTTCGTTTTTACCGGAACAATTAGCTAATCCTTAATCCATCCTCACCTCTTCAATTAAGAACCGGTTCCGTGTGCGTTAAATACGCACACTTTTCAGTATTGCACAGTGCATGCACGCAGTGCAGGAATCTGGCCATCACTGTTTTAAATGAATACAGCTGGTCATGATTAACTCATGTCACGATATAATTATATACAATGTAGGTATGTTCGTATAATGTATAGGTGAAATGAAATATGCATACTCCAAGCTACAAGGTAGAAGAAGATACAGAGTACTACAGAATCAAACAATGTAACTTATTCGTATCTGTTTAGCAGAAAGAGAAGAAGATGATCGCCACGAAATAAACGAGGTAAATCTTAGAACCAGTGCCACAGCACAACTCTCATTTTAGAGGAAGAAGATGTAATTGAAGTCTTCACAACTCAGAACTTATCTTTCCGAGGAAAAATGTTTAATATTTCGTGTTAGTATCTAGGAGATTTCTCAGAGCACAATTTCTAGAGAATAACCACAAAATATTTTGCTGTGATTTGAATATTTCCTTCGCATATCCAAGAAATGAGATCTGCAGCAGTTGTAATTCATATTCTGTAAAAGTAGCAAGTCTAAAAACTGAAATTTTGGGTGCAGAAAAGTAAAAATTGGGAGCTGAATTAAGGAAATTGATGACGGAAACCGTTTTTCTCAAGAAAGAAGCAGAAATGTTTTGTGAAGGGATAAAAAAAATGCAAAAAAATATTTAAAGGGAATCTTGAAAGAGAAGCTATAGGCCTATGCGTGGACTATGGCAAGAATTTGCAGCTACACATTTCAATGAATGGTGCACCGTTGTCTTTCTACACTGGCGATCCTGGTTCGAATCCTGGGTGGTCTCATTATGACCTATGATTATTTGAAATCACACAACGATTTGGTTTGTTTCAATTTATTTTACGACGTTTTATCAATTGCGGTGCGCGCGGTAATGTTGCTGTTAAGGCGTAACGCTGCACGCTGGAAGGTCTTGGAAATTAAATTAAATTATGGTTTATTTAACGACGTTCGCAACTGCAGAGGTTATATCAGCGTCGCCGATGTGCCGGAATTTTGTCCTGCCAGTAAATCTACTGACATGAGCCTGTCGCATTTTAAACACACTTAAATGCCATCGACCTGGGCTGGGATCGAACCTGCAACCTCGGACATAGAAGGCCAGCGCTATACCAACTACGTTACCGAGGCCGAATGGAAGGTCTTGGATTCGATTCCCGTTAAGGTAATAGGTTTTTTCCATTGATCTAATCCTTCCAGCCATACCCAATCTAACAAAAAATGAGTACCAAGTTAAAGGCAGCGGGCACGTAGAACTGACATCCCTACTGTTATTAAATGCCGATTGTCTGTAAAGGTGGGAGCCTTAACCTCTCGCCACCCTCTGGGCCGATTTGGCCTGTTGGCTTTACTATATCAACTGCTACGATATCTGGCATCTGAGTAAAATTAAGGTGATAATGCCAGCGAAATCAATCCAGGATCCAGCGCCGAAAGTTACCCAGCATTTGCTCTTAATGGGTTGAGGGAAAACCCTGGAAAATCCTCAACCAAGTAACTTGTCCTAACCAGGATATGAACCCGGGCCCTTTCGTTTCACTGTCAGACATGGTAACCGTTACAGCTGTGATAATGATACTGATTATGATGATGATGATGATGATGATAAAGAATTCTCAACAATCATGGAAAAACAACGTGCTTTTTTTAAAAATCTTTTTGCGTATGTAAAATGTAATAAAAAACTTATCCAGTTTTTTTTTTTTAACTTTGGAGAACATATTGACACACATATTTTGTACTCGTACACCGCAAATTTCTTTTCCCCCCTATTTGGAATTACGTTTTGTCTTCCCAGAATTTAAATTCCGAGGTGGTAGCAAAGCGGCTTTAACTTCTATATATGGAGGTTAGCCCTCACCTCTCTCGCTGCTGTTTATTGCGCGTCACGTATTAGACTTCCATAAATGTATGTCCCGCATTATTTTTATTTCGTGTCCGTGTGTTTATGTTGCTTTGTACTATTTTCCCCTCCGCTTGGCTCTTCTTTATACGAAACCCCATTTCATGGTCTGCTGTGTTATAAGAATTATATCACTGAAACGTTTTGTATCGTTGTGCCGAGACTAAAACCATAGTGGTCCATGATTCTATCTAGAATTTTCTTCTGCTAGTGAACGCATTTCGTACATGTGGCGCCAAAGATTTTTCATCATTGCGTATGTGTGTTGGCACGAATTCAGAAATGGGTTTTGGTGTTCAGAAAAGAGCAGAGATAAAGTTATTTTATGTAAAGAAAATGGGAAGACTAATGCTTTTGGAAGGCAGAACTTTGGTCGGAATGAATTTTTAATGAGTCTGTTAACAGCAGTTAAACTGATATCGAAAGAAAAAACGCTCAATAGAAAAGGATAGACGCTCGGAAATTGTAAATTAATTTTCTTCAAAATAAACGGTTTCCAGTAGTATAAATCCGTACCTTTATATCATGTCTCCTTTAATATTTTCTCACCAAAGCTGATGAATAATATTTACTGGCAAGAGAAGTTGCAGTTTTATTAATTCGTAAGTAGTCGCGACGGGAGAAGAGTTCGGGGCAGAAGAAGGTATCAAATAATTCACTGAACAACAAGAATTTTGCTCCGACTTAAAACAATATGTCCCTTATGGTTTGATGTGCACTGAATCCGAAAATGCATTTCTTTTCTTCGAATCACGTAAGGTTTCTATGATACACTATGATTTAACTTTTCGATAAGCGCTCCCCCAAGAAACATTTGGCGCGAGTTGGGAGTATAAACCAAAACAAAAGCTAATGCATTTTATGAGTTTATGACTTATTTCCGATTTCTTATAGTTGTTGGCATGCTTCTTTGTACTTTTAATAAATGAACAGATATTTGTCCGTTCTATTAAGTAAATTTCATAACAGTTCAAAGTGAGGTCTATGCAATGAAAAAAAAAAAACAAGGGTGTGGTTTTCACTATGTAAAGGAAAAGTTATCAGTTTGAGTGAAGGCAAATTAAAAGAGGACATTTTCATCGGGCCACAAATTCACGAAGTTATGGCTGACCCTTTGTTTGAGTAAAAACTTTCCGTTACAGAAAGAATGGCATGGCGCGCTTTCAATGACGTTCACTCAAATTTCTTTGGAAATTCTAGGGCATCATAGAACTTGTTGTGGAAACCCTGTTAAGTGCATATGACAAAATGGAGTGTATATGTCTATCAAAATACACTTTTGTATTCTCATTTGGATTTTCTTCCTCCTAACTTTGGAGCGGTAAGCGACGAGCATTGGGAAAGATTTCGTCAAGAAATATCTGAAATGGAAAGGCGATATAAAGGAAGATCATCATCCGGCATGCTTGCAGACTATTGCTGGTTCCTTGTAAAATACAGTCCCGGGTCTATTTATAAACAGAAGTCATCAAGAACATTATTTGAAATGTAAGTTCAAATTCCGAGGTTTTCTCATACGCGTGAAATATTTTTATTGTTTTGTTTTAAATTATGTAACAGCATTTTTGTATCCAGGCAACATTTTTCAAGTATTATGAGGAATTTTTAATCCCTAATGTGTTGTAATTTTATCAGTAGCAGTGAAAAATTAAAAACAAATAAGTTTTGTCATTAAATTCATTTTCCCCGGAAAATGGTATGTGATGGGGCAATCTGGATTTAGAATTCAGATTTAGGGCACACATATTAGTAATATTCACCTATTTTTATATCGGAGCAAGACAAAAAGTAAAAATTTGTTGTTCAGTGCATAGACGACATTAAGATATATGGATTATATGCGGAGACCAAGAGGAAGACAGAAACTAGGAAAGACTAGAGAATGCTAGGTTTGCAGTGAAAAACCTGCCCTTGGGCAGAACACTATGAATGAATGAAATAGTCTCGCGGGGTGTTGTCAATACCCCAGTCACATATACGGAGCTGTTAACTACATGTTGAGTAAGCCTATACTTCTGAAACTTTCAGTACCTTTCTTAGAATTGGTGAGGTAACAATAACCACAAACATATTTGAAATCGGAATTTGCATATTAGAGATAATAACGGTTTAAGTGATGTGGGGTGGCGAAGTGTTACAATAATGCTCCCATTTGAAGTAGTGATAGTGACTAAACTGACTATACTTAAGTAACAAATAGTAACAGTACTGACTGTACACACATAAAATCAAGAATGTGGTCTGGAAAGTAAGATAAAAAGTAAATTGCGATTAGAAGTGAATAGATGTTCAAGTATTACATGTGAACCAATATTGAAATATTACCATTACTGTACATTAATTATAACATTATAGTAGGTATTAAAGTATTTCATATAGTTGTATAAATAAAAAAGAGCGCTATTTTATTGTTCACTAAAAAAATAAGAACCCATTATGCAGGGTGTTAAAAAGTTTCCAATATTTTAGGAGGTGATAGTATGCATCAAAACAAGAAAATAATGCCTAATAAACATGGTTCCTACAACACACACTTTCTGAGATCTGAACACTTGTTCATAGGAGGTGCTCAATGTGAGCTACTCTTAATGTTACAAAATTAGGCGCGATTGCTTGAAAGGTTAATCCAGCGGTAGGCATTTTTAATAACTGGTTTGAACTTCATGAGATGTTTACACTATTTAATACTAATATTAAGATACTGAGCTAATATCACAATAGGAACGAAACACTCCATGAAAACCTGTAGCACAACTACAATTCTCTGGAAGTGAAATATAATAATAAAATACTAATAAAATTACAATTACAGTGTTATTACTCAATAAATAAATAAATAAATAAATAAATAAATAAATAAATAAATAAATAAATAAATAAATAAATAAATTTAGCCTGATAGATCCCGTAAGGGCAAGGGCCTCTTGATTGACAGGGCTTGGCTCACTCGTTAGGTGAGCTGGTCATTATTATTATTAAACAGTAATTTACGTAATATACTTTTTTCCTCCCATCGATTAAGGACACCGTTGATAGCTAGGCTATGAATCAATGTAAGTTGTGCAACCACGCTCAATGACGCCATCTCCTGTTATTACGGGAATGAGAGCTCCGAAGATGAGTATAAAATTAGCCGTGCCGCTGGGCCTCTCTCAGTAATATCTCGGCATCGAGAAAAGCTACAGTTCTGCAATATTAAAGTGATAATAGACACGAACGTTACACTTCGAGTGAAATAGCCTATAGTAACAAATTTGTTGTAAACTGGAACTAATTTTTTAATGTCGCTTTATATGGACAGAAAATATACTGTATGCCCTTTATTAATTACTTAAATTAATTCTCTTATCATCGACCCATGCTCTCCATTTGTAAAACGAAACAAAAATAAAACATTGAAACTGACGCAACTACAGTTTCATTCCCGAAACTGGGTGACGTATTATACAGGGACATCATTTTATTTTTACTTCAATTCTGAAAAATCATTTATACGGAATATCATAATACCCCCCCCCCCCTTTTCTATTCGTTAGTGTGTGATTGTTACAAATATATGTACAAATTTATTATTTCTTAAACTTAAGCTCCTAGTTCACATTTAAATTTGGCTCATCTATCTTACTGTAATCATTACTATTCTTATATGTGTGTTATTCTGTGTTTTTGGCAACCCAGGATGCCTGGGCAGACTATTTCTTGAAATAAATTATATATTGAGTTTTTAAATTGTACTTCACTCCCACCCCCTCTACAAGTAAACTTTCAACCTTTCTCCACACAGAACCAAGCGTATACAGTCAAAGTCGCCTTACGGTCATAGTAAACAAACAGTACTGAGTTAGTGAGTATAGTACGTTCCAGAAATATGTTTGCTTTCAATATTGAATCATATTTTCGCACAGGTACTGTCTTCCGTTTGCCTATGTCACATCCCGGTTTCCCCCCACCCCGCTTCTGCCCGTCCCTCTGTGAAGATTAGTGGCTGGGCTGTCTTAGCTCTTTTCTGAGAACATTAATTTCTGATAGGAACTGGACGTCTACGTAATATTATACAACTGTTTAAAATAGCTTAAATAAAAGGGCCTCGTTAAGTAATTAACTGTCACGTGATTTCCTCCCTTTCTACGACCCTGCGACAAAACCACTTAGACAGACAGTAGATAGCATGTCTGAGTAATATTATCTTTTCGGATCGGGCAGAAGTGAAGATTGAATTTACAGTACGTAAGGTACTCTTTTATAGAATAGGTACAGAATTGTTTTAACATGAGTTACTAGTACGAAGGACGAAACTGGTAATTGGAATTAGGTACAATAGTCTATAGTGCGGTGATATGCAAAAAATAACTGAAGCCTCTATCGAAATGAACGGCCACCATTTTCAAAATTGTGTTTAAATATCCATATGATTATTTTTCAATTTAACTTCATTCTCTATATTGTACGCTAATGTGCTGTATAAAGTATAATATACACTGCATAATGAATACGTCCGCATGGATAGCTCAGTTAGTGAGTAAAAACACTTATTGTTAATACAGTACTGTATTTTGATTAAAGAAAGGGCTAATGAAAATTATCAAACTCAAAATCGCGGTATTTCCTAGTTTACGTAAATGGATGAACTACTTTTCTTCCCTCCTGTACCTAGTAAAGTGATCTGTTTGTATTTTACGCCAGTATCATCGAACTCCAGTCGTGGAAGGGGGTAGCAAACGGTGTTTCCGTTCTGAACCTTTAATCCAAAGGTATAGCCAGGTTAATATTAGAAATGTTATTAAAAATAAAATGATGTCCCTGTATATCCGTGTGTATCCCTCATACAGTGCAATTATTATTATTATTATTATTATTATTATTATTATTATTATTATTAACTTAGTGTTGTTATAGCGTTGTATGCATCGCAAGACTCGCTGTAACTCACAAGTCAAAGTTTTTAAGTCGAAAACGTTAACTTTATGTGACTGCTGTACTTTTCTCATATAAGCTTTTGAGATGTTATGTAGTTGGGCGCGGTATTGACATGCACAGCCTATGAACGCCACCAGCTGATACGCGTTTCACGTCACTTGAACCCTGTGCCGGCTCCGTTTACGGCGTGCGACAGTTGGACGCTGTAAGGCAGCAAAATGGATTGCCGTATTGAATTAGAATGCAGCTATGGTTATTTATAGAACGATAAAGACGCTTAAAGGTAATGGAATAGAAAGTAGGGATTTCCGTCGAAGTTCTTAACCCACTTGACAGCTTCTCATATTTTTTACTTACTTTTATTTTTCGTCCCATCTACCGAAGGAACGGATCCGAAGTCTTTCTGAACTGCACCTGAGGAAATAGGAATAAGATGAGTGAAACCTGAACTTTTGATTTTCAGCCCGAAGATACCATAAAGATGACTGAGGCAGGTCACGCAGCGGTCACCAGAATTGACTGTGTACCAACGAGTTTCGCAAAATTAGTCTCCCTGACGGATCTTAAATGAAATGCTTTCCCGCTTTATGGGCACCGATTCATAGTCATGCACTTTGCACAGAAAATTTATTTATTTGGCTGGTAATCTCCATTTACACCCTTAGGTGACCGTGTGTGATATTGTCTTAGTTGAGATGAAAAGTTATTGAGAGGGAAAAATACGATAAATTAAATAGTATCTAGGAATAGGCCTACATTTGTAAGATTTAGGAAATCTGAAGAACCCTGGAAATGAACCTTATTCTCCGACCTTGCCCATCAGAAATACCTATAATTCCCGAGAATACCGGGAATTGAACCCAAATGAGCTGGCATTTTAGCATTGGAGTAACAAAGGGATCACTAATTTTTCTCTACATTGAATAGAGTCTCCATTGTAGTTCATTAGTAATATTTCGAGCTTTCAATTCAGGATATTTGTCTTTCTACTACTGGTTATGAAGTGGACCTTTTCATGTCCTAGACTCTAGAGACTGGATATGTCTCCCTTGTCTTTATAATCCTGCATTGTCCCAACCTGTGGTCGTATTTTGTACTAATTACATTATTTTCAGTATTTCCGAATGTCTTGTCCTGGGCGGACAAATTTTATCCTGACCGCAAAGCGGTAATTTTGGCCATCAGTGGGCGCGCTCCTACACGCTGGATATGGAGACATCGGATATCGGCAATTCGACAAACCACAAACTGTTAATTTATGTATTTTACGCAGAGGGCCCGGGTTCGATTCCCGGTGGGGTTGAATTTTCTTGGTTGAGGTTTTTCAGGGTTTTTCCTCAACCGTAAGGCAAATGCCAGGGAATTCGGGCCACAACATCCTTGAATATCACCGGCCTCATTCATCACCGAAATAATATTCATAACAAATCAGTAATACATACACATTCGCCATCTAGTTCTCAACAATAGAACCAGTCTCAACAATAGTACATAGGCCTTCGGATTTCAAACGAAAAGTTTAACTCGCGATGTGATCAAAGATGTTAAAGCGAGTATAAATAACAGCGATGAAAAAATTTAAGTATTGAAAAATCAGGAAGGAGATTGTATGCTTTTTTGTTACAAACATTTTTCATACCTGCTCAGAAATCTAGAAGTGACACGCTACTCGCTACATGTCCTTTTAAGAAATGAAGGGTATTTCTTTTTCGGATATAATTATTATTAATATGTTATCATCGAGCCCTCTATTCAACCCTTAGTGACTTATCCTTTGCGGACTTTAAGGGGTTAGGTACAGCTTACAGCAGTAAAATATTTGGAAATATTCAACATTTTTTCCTGCATTACTGTATCTTGTACAATAATGAAAATTGATATGTGTAAAACATTGTTCTCCTGCTATATGAAAAAAAATTGTTTTTACGATTTAAAAAAAATATTTATATTTATATTTTCCAGAATTCATAATGGTGGTAGTTCACTGTGCAGTGATGAAGCGTTTCCCTCATAAATCATAAACTTGTTAAATTTTTCATGTTCCCTCGCTTTTATTTTATTGCTGAAACTCATGTTTACACTATCATGCTCTATCAACTACATTCCTTAATAAATATATTTTTTTTCACTTTGTATTAGAAGAAAATACTGATATTTGACCATTTATTTTAATGAATGTATTTTTATCAAAAAATCTATTAAAGGTAGAGAAGTGATCTTGCATCATATTGTAGATATGATATGCATAAATACACACAAACAATTTAATCACAGAATGTTGAATAGTTTTTGAGTTATGTGGAAAACGCTTCATCACTGCACAGTGAACTGAATTAAAAAAAAAAATGTAAATAATTTGTTTTAAATCGTGAAAATATTTTTTTTTCATATAGCAGGACAGTGTTTTACACATACTAATTTTCATTATTGTACAAGATACAGTAATGGAGGAAAAAAATAATGAATATTTCCAAAATTTTACTGCTGTTAGCTGTACCTAACCCCTTAACAGATACAGTGTGCAAAATAATGAATATTCTCTGTAAGAACTGAAGAATAGCATTCGGGGAAACATTGCCTCCGTTTCTCAAGAACTGCAGCGAGTGATACGTTATTTCTTAAGAAGATGCCAAAAAGACTAGAAACAAAAGGCAGATAAATTTTAGTTTATTTTCTTAATTTGGGCAAGTAAACGATGTTTGAACTGCTTATATTTAATAAATATTTTGCATTAATAGTTCGTGTTTTGTTGAAGGACTGTCTCCGTAACCAGTGTATGGGAGCGCGTCGCCGACAGAGAAACCTGCCACTTTGCGGTTGGGAGATAATTTGCTCATTTCGTTTATTAGTGAAAAAATCCGAAAGGCAGGTTCAACTGCAAAGAATCTTAATTGCTTTTACATAATAGCTAATGAGCATTTACGAAGCGATTCATTGTTCGATTTTCTGTACATCCTGGGAAATTTGTTTTTGAAAAACGGAGTTATAAGGTGAGTTTTATGTTAAAACTTAGGTTTCCTTGCCATTCTTATTCCACTAATGCTTCAGTAGTGTCTCATCTCATTATTTTTTAATCGTTTCAACAGCTGAAAAGAAATCAAACTAAATAATTACTATATTCAAAATTCTCAGTGAATCCATGCAGAGAAAGACTGAAGTAGCGTGCATTTGCGAGAGCGAATTGGATGTGCGTTCTTAGTGCAGAATATTGATAACAAATTTACTAAGATGTTGATCGTAAATAAATAAATAAATAAATAAATAAATAAATACATAAACAAATGAAGTGAACAAGTATACAAATAAATTAACAAGTACATAAGTCAATATACTGGGTGTTAAACAAGTATTTATTATTTTGAGAGGTAATAGTATTCATCAAAACAAGAAAAAATTCTAAGAAATATGAGTCGTAAAATTAGTATCTTCCGAGATATAAGTACTTGTTCATCAGCGTAATAGGATATGTTCAATGTCATTTTCATTCGAAAAGAGCATTCAATATTCTGAGCGGTAGTAATATTCAACCCTATGTCTTAGGGTTTCACATATTGCTAACCTTTTGTTTACTTCATTTCAGATATTGATTTATTGAAAAAAAACAATCGTGGTATCACAAATACATAGACAAAGTAAAAAAAATCAAGATAAGCAAACTAAAATATTATATCAGCACTAGTTTCCATAAATTCATGTGTATCATAAAAAGGGTTTTTGATTAGCCAGTCACGAATAACACATCTAAATCTATTAAAATCAACAATATATGCACTACAAGCAAGTTTATTGAACATAGACAACCATTATTTAGAATTGGCTA
This sequence comes from Periplaneta americana, assembly GCF_040183065.1. NCBI lineage: Eukaryota > Metazoa > Arthropoda > Insecta > Blattodea > Blattidae > Periplaneta > Periplaneta americana. The sequence continues at coordinate 134,589,632 of NC_091122.1, read as the reverse complement.
ATCTAACCCTAGAGGTCACAAGGTGGTAATTATGTCTTGTACCATAATGATGAATCTTGCTATGTGGATAATAACTGTTTAAATTTGACTTAATCTTAATGAAACAATGGAAAATATACAAATTCACAACAGTTAAAATTATTTCAGAAATAAACAAAGGTCTACAGTGAGCATCGAAATCAGAATCAGTCAAAATGCGTGTTGCCTTTTTTTTTTTTTTTTTTTTGCAAAAGAAGTACTTGATCAATTTTCTGACAATTTCCCCACAAATGAATACCATAAGTAATAATCAGGGAAAGGATTTATATGTAAATACATATTTACTTATAAAGCTAATATAATTTATATTTTGCATTATCTTTATGTTTCACAATGTGTAGGGTTGAAAAATCCTACTTTTATTTTCCATATTTTTCCATATTTTAGAGTTTAGTACATATTTTCGTTAATTTCCATATATTTTCCATATTTCATATAAAACAGTCCATATTATATTAGGTTTAACAATAAAACAAAACAAAATTCCATTAACTTTTAAAAATACATTTCAACAATAGAGATTTAAACACATGTTCAGTAATCCCTTTAACATCAGAGTTATTTGAAAATTAGCAGTCCTATCAACAATGGGAAAGTAAGTTACAAAACTGTATTAATTTAATTTAAAATTTTTAACAGACTTCAGTTGTGCAGCTCAACAGTTAAATGCCAGTCAGAGTACACATAGGTTCAGTTTTGTAAATCATACTATAAAGACGGTAAATATGCCAAAAGTACGTCATTCAGTCAATTTAAAATCAAAACTAACAAGTTACATTTCAGAATTTAAAGAAGATGGTTTATCAACTGACAATAAAATATTATTTTGTAATTTGTGTCAGTGTGCAGTATCATCTACACAAAAGTTCCTGGTGCAACAACACATTACAACTAGTAAACATCAGGCCAACAAACAACTAAATTCCAAGCAGAGACAATTGTTTTTAACACAACCAACAACATCGAATGTAAGATCTGAGTTTAACATCGACCTGTGCCGTTCTCTCATCTCTGCTGATATTCCTCTCTACAAACTAAAGAATAAGGTCTTCAGGGAATTCCTTGAAAAATATACTCAACATACAATCCCGGATGAGTCAACACTTAGGAAGACGTATGCTCCATCCATCTACGATGAGACAATACAGAAGATAAGAGATGAAATTAAAGATAGTTCAATTTGGGTTTCCATTGATGAGACTCCCGACAAAGAAGGTAGACTTGTTGGTAATGTAGTTATCGGTTTGTTAAGTGAACAATATTCTGAACGAATTCTTTTACATTGTGATGTTCTAGAAAAGTGCAATAACAAAACTATAGTTAAACTGTTCAACGAAGCTATGGGTATCCTGTGGCCAAAGGGTATTATGTACGATAATGTGTTATTCTTTATTAGCGATGCTGCCCCTTATATGGTCAAAGCTGGACAAGCATTATCTGTTGTATATCCTAAATTAACTCATTTTACTTGTGTGGCGCATGCATTTCATCGTGTGGCAGAAGTGGTCAGAGACAATTTCCCTAAAGTAGATTTGTTGATTTCATCAGTGAAAAAAGTATTTCTCAAAGCTCCCAGTAGAGTTAACGTGTTGAAAGAAATGTACCCTGAAATTCCATTGCCACCAAAGCCAATTTTAACTAGATGGGGTACATGGCTAGAAGCAGTTGAATATTATGCCGAACATATAGACTCTATTAACAATGTTCTCCTTGCATTGGACTCTGAAGATGCAGTCTCAATTGATACTGCGAAAACAGTTACCTGTGACATAAGTGTGAAGAATGACTTAGCTCACATTCAGCATACATTTTCATGCATCATAAAAACGCTCAAAAGTCTCCAAAATAGGCACCTTTCACTATCTGAAAGTTTTGAAATTATAAATAGTACTGTGGAACAACTGAATCGTGGTAGAGGTAAAGTTGCAGATGCAGTAAGAGCTAAGGTGGACACTGTACTTTCAAAAAACCCTGGATATGAAGAACTACAAAAGGTTGTTGCTGTGATGAGTGGTGAATCAACAGTGAAGATTAACTTGGACTTATCCCCAGCAGACATTGTGAAATTGAATTATGTACCAGTTACTTCTTGTGACGTCGAACGCTCTTTTAGTCAGTATAAATCTATCCTCAGAGACAATAGAAGAAGATTCACTTTTCAGCACTTGAAAGAAATGTTTGTAACTTGTTATGGTAACAGACAATAAAAATTGTGTTTTGTTGAAACTACATTGGAAGATAAGGTACGTCCATTATATTTTTTGTTTAGTTTGATTAAAATGTACCAATATTTAACGTACATAGTCATTTTTTTTATAATTTTAAGTCCATATTTAATTCCATATTTTGGTAAAAATCCATATTTAATTCCATATTTTGGTAAAAATAACTACATATATATTTACATATTTCATATATTTTTAGTCCATATAAATCCGTTCCCTGGTAATAATACTTACTTACTGGCTTTTAAGGAACCCGGAGGTTCATTGCCTCCTTCACATAAGCCCGCCATTGGTCCCTATCCTGAGCAAGATTAATCCAGTCTCTATCATCATATCCCACCTCCCTCAAATCCATTTTAATATTATCTTACCACCTTCCCGTGTTATGGGCAATACTATTAAAAAAAGCAAAATACGAAGTTTTAAGAAATTCTTTAGATACAAGGTATCTAAGTCTCCTTAATAAATAGATTACTCTTGACAATCTAATGCACAGGTCATTAATATGACCTTCCCATGTCAACTTAGAGTCAAGAACAACATCCATGATAGACTATTGTATACCCAAAAAGAAACGAGCAAAGAACTGACATAAGAAGATATTCTATTCTTCTAATCTGTTGTTTAGTACAAAATTTAATTTTATGACCCATGTTTATTGGTTTTTTCTTGTTTTCAAGAACACTAGCAGCTCTCATAATATCGACTGTTTTTTTATGCAAATCACATTGGATTTCTTCTGTGATGTAAATGAACAAGTACGCGTATTTCAGAAGATATTAATATTAGAACCCATTTTTATTCGACTTTGTTTCTTGTTTTGATGACTACTAGCAGCACCAAGGATATTGAATGCTCTTTATATTTTAACAGAAATCACATTGAGCATCTCCTATGCTGCAGGCACTCATATCTCAGAAGGTATTAATTTTAGGACACATGTGTATTAGACTTTGTTCTTGCTTTGATGAATATTACCACCTCTAAAAATATTGAATTATAATTATAACACCCTGTATATGTAGCTACAAAGAAGCGAGTAAGTAAATAAGTCAATAAATACGAAAATAAATGAATTAGTAACTAAATGAGGAAGTAAGTAAATATATACATTATAAAAATATTTGCAGAGATAGCTCACATTTTGGTCAGTTGGTAAACTGGTGCAAATGACATTGGATTAAATTAATTTTACAGTGAACAATACTGTATTACGCAATTATATATGAATTACACGAATTGGATTGTAGACTGTGTTGTGCAAAGTACCTAGCAACAGCTGTGTTCTTCCAAAATTTTCAAACCATGATAATCAAAATGCCCTTTATCTTTCTACTTAATATTCACACAAATGTTTCGCGTCATATTGGATGTGTCAGCACATCACGTCATCAGTTTCTGCAAGATGTTCTTCTGTTTTGATACCCGTGATCGTTGTCCTCGTGTGCTCTTCTGATCAGTAATATCTGGGTGTACCTTGTCTCCTCCTCTTTATTATTGGATCTCACATTTTTGTGTACATTTCATTCGGAATGACATCTTGTTTGGCTCGCGCGAGAGGAAAGGTCAAGTAGAAAGATGGGACTGAATGGAATGGGACTGGGACAGTTTTGCTACTGATGTGGGAGCCGAAATAAAGAAACTAGACGGGCATAAACAGACCAAGATACACTGACCGGGATACGGAAGTTAAAATGTTGAAATTCTTTATTTATTTTCTGGAATTTTGAATATTTTGTCTTTATTCAATTCATCAGTAGCGCCGTTTACTGCCTTTGTGAACAGATTTGTAAATAGCGTTGAAAAGAATTCCCATCCATTGAAGAAAATAGAAAATGAGGAAATATACAGGGTGATTCACGAGGATTTACCGTCACTTACGGAGCTTATTTCCGAAGAGCAAAAAATTTCATGTAAACATTTGTCCTAATCTCAATATTTTCAAAGTTACATTAATTTGAAGCTATTAGTAAAAGACTTCTTTTCTTTAATTTTAAGGGTAAAAAATATTACTAATAAAAAATGAATAATTCAGAAGTGTCATTTCTTTAATTAGCTAGTGTTCTGAATCTAAAAATGTGTTGTTAGTTGTTTTGTACAGATGTTATTTATTACGACTTTAGGAACTTGATTCTTTACAGTTTAATTGTGCATCCTAATGTACAGTCTTAAAGAATTTACAAGAGTGTCGTGATTTCTAACAATTATTGTTGTGATAAATACGTAAGAAAATGTAATTTTGTAGTTAAAAATCGAAAAAAAAAAATCTGTACGAAGCAACTATGGAATTCACAACACATTTTTAGCTTCAGAATACTAGCTAATTAAAGAAATGATACTCCTGAATAGTTCATTCTTTATCTGTAATATGCCTTTACCCTTAAAACTAAAGAATAATGTTATTTTACACACAACTTCAAATTAGGGTAATTCTGAAAATATTGAGATTAGGACAAATATTTTTGATATTTTTTGCTCAGAATGTCTTCGGAAATAAGCTCCATAAGGGACTGTCAATCCTCGTGAATCACTCTATATATAAAAATAATATTACCCTCCATGTATAGATGCTTACTAATTCAACCGAAAATACTCAGGCGAATCAGTAAGCTACAAATCGAAACAGCGACCTACATTTTTTTAATGAGCTATCACAACTAGATGGAAGTATTATCCGGATTTTAAGAAGACCGATGTGGACACAAGGAGCACAAGCGAAACAACGAAGCAGCAGTTGCAAGATAGTGGAACCTCTGCACGAATGTCCCATTGTCAAGCAGCGCTCCGTTGTGCGATTATTCTGGGTAAACGTTCTGACAGCAAATAATATTCATAAAGAAAATGGTGAGCATTGCATGTCATGTCACGTTATAAACAAATGAATACAGAAGTTCTCTAAATGGTCGACAAGTATCGAACACCGAGTCGGTCAGCCAGTGGAGATTGCCACGGAGGCAAATGTGCAACAGGTTAGCGTCTCGATCAGAACTGGTAGGCTGAAGGGAACGATATATTGGCCCGGATAGTAACAGATTATATATGGTGGGAGCATTATTATCAGCCCGAGACAAAGCGTCCGTCAACGCTCGGATCAAGTCGCTAATGGCATAATCTTATGAGATGCTGCCATCTTGCAACTGCTGTTTCTTTGTTTCGCTTGTATGCATATCGATAATACTGCCAAGCAGCGATGATAGCTTCAGGTGCCTCATTAAAAATGTAATTCACTATTTCAATGTGTAACTTATTGAATCTCCCATAAATGTAAGAGCATTACTGTCATGTCCGCACAGAATAAAAGCTCAGCAAGCCTTAGATTATATCAGTGATTTTCAAACTTTTTGAAGGCGCGATTCACTTTTGGGCGAGTCTTTTGTTTACAACCTACCCCATATTGCACCGGTACTTAATCTCACCCGAGAAATACAAATCCCTGTAAAATCGAAAACAACGATAATTTTACTCAAAACCAGTGGGTACCACCCAACTTATATTGTACAAGAGGAGGAATCGAAATATGTAAATCTATTTTTCAGTTCTCCTTGGCTTCTCAGACTGGCCTTCCTTTCTGATAATTATGTTTTTTGAACATACAAACACTTACAATATTGAAAGCCAGATTTGCATAATATATACGTCACTGTAGGTACGTTAACAGAAAGCTGCATTTCGGAACAAAAAAAAAACCGAACTGGATCTACATGCGTCGATAAAAACGTATTAAACGTCAACATAAATCAAATTTGAGTGCATTCAGAACTATTAATGAAACTACAGCCTACTTTATACATAAGAGTGCATAATGCCACCGGAATGGTCTAAGGCAGCGGTCATCAGCACAGAGCACCCTGGGGCTAGCATCTCTTAGCCGCGAAGAAGACACTGCACTGTGGTGCATTCGTAGCTGCTAGCGGGAATGCTCTCTACCTCTTCCTGCTGCACGACGGGGCATAAAACGTTGTTCCGCTTACCCTTTACCCATTTCAGCGAGTGCTGACAACCACTAGTTTAAGGAAAAGAGTGTCTCTCGTGCTTCGAGGCTTTGCTCGGGTCTGGTTCAGACTTCCAGATCCCACCGACTACGTGGTTGGATTTATTTACGAGGTTTTGATAACTGTAAGGCGAATTCAGGCCTAATACATTACGAATCCTCCAAATCATATCGTGTAAATACCATCTTGCTATCAACATTTCTATCGTTCATAACAACATTGTTGATACCAGAGGTCTGTATCGGAAGTTTTCGCTCGAGCGCCAAGTAGTTCATAGCATAATCCGATAGGTAGCGCACATGCATGATGGGTAAAAATGTCGCGAGCGATAAATCCTCGAACGGTATAAGCCGAGCGTTAGACATTCGTTCTTGTTACAGTAATGAACTGTGTAGTAACATCATAGATGTTTATCATTTCAAAACTTGGCAGTGTTTAACTAACCTCTCCATAGCACGACTACAAAACTTGCTTTAAAATGTAATATAAATGTTGTAGGTAAATGTTTTTTTTTTTTTCCCCACACAGGAGTGATTTTGTTTTTGCCACATCTGATAGATGTTATTGGGCGTAAATGTAATTATTATAAACGGAGAACACAATCACGACAATGCAAGAACCATATCAAGTTTTCTAGTAATAATAATAATAATAATAATAATAATAATAATAATAATAATAATAATAATAATAATAATAATCTCTAATAATTAGTGAATCAATCTTTGCGTCTGTAACAGTTGTGCAGTATGATTATTCGTTTTATTGTATTTTCTGTGACGTTATCTCTGTACTAATATTGCTATTTTTTTTTTTGGTAGGTTATTTTACGACACTTCATCAACAGCTTATGTTATTTAGCGTCTGAATGAGATGAAGGTGATAATGCCGGTGAAATGAGCCCGGGGTCCAGCACCGAAAGTTACCCAGCATTTGCTCGTATTGGGTTGAGGGAAAACCCCGGAAAAACCTCAACCAGGTAACTTGCCCCGACCGGGAATCGAACCCGGGCCACCTGGTTTCGCGGCCAGACGTGCTAACCGTTACTCCACAGGTGTGGACAATATTGTTATTAATCTAGGCTACTACTATATCAATAATATTTTGTAAAACGTTTCTACATTGTCGCAGTATATAGGCGGAACTCTATGTATGGACCTATCATATTATAGACTTATGTGGTAAATCAAATATTGATATCGAAGTTTTTCATACTATTTTATTTATAACTTTATGTTACTGTTTTGGTACGTTGCATTGACGGTTCCATTAAACTTTTGTCATAAACGCAGAAAATAAAGCCTTATTTTTACCGTGTGAGCAAAACATATGTGTATCTTGTCTGTCGCCTTCCATACAAGATAAGACATGTCGGTGAGATGATCTTGTACTGTGCTTCTATTTATTACGAGCGTATCACGACCGATCTTATTTCACTCGAGGGTGCGACACTCGACCGAGTTCAAGCGAGCGATTTAACTGCAATACTTGATACAGTAGGGTTAAGTAACCTATTAAAAAGGAAAGGTCTTTAAAATTTTATGGCAACTGACGTTCTGATCATTAGTTGCACTCGGGCATGGGTTCTATTTCCGCTTGGACTGATTACCCAGTTCCCCACTCCCCCTGATTTTAAGGCGAATGTCAGGTAATTCAATTCCTCATATCGCCAAATAACAACTCAGTATCACTAATTCTGTCGACGCTAAATAACCTAGTAGTTGATACAGCGTCTTAAATAACGAATATTTCGTTACAGTTGGTTCATTACTTTTCACTAAAACGCTTCTTATTCATTGGCCTTCTTAGACATATTTCTTTCTTGCATTAACTTTCCGATATTAATTTCACACTCTACCGATTGACAAATATTTATTCTCCTTCTGAGAGTCTGTAACAAGTTAACCTTTGAAGCATTATATTTCAAACGAGTGTACGTATAAGCTAACAGAGTTCCTTCACGTATCGTCCTCATGCTCATTTCATCTGCTAAGCTATTACTCCAACATGCTTCATGTGTACAGCGACCTTATTTCTCCCTTGCTAATGCTATCCCTTAATGAGATATGTAGATTATTTCTTTCTATTTTCCGCTGTTATTCCAGCGTGTTATGTGGTGTTTTCCCGGTAGAGATAACATTTTGCATCCGTATTGCATAACTGGGAGTACTCTTTTCTCTAATATCTAGTTTATAATCTCAACACTAAAAAAAAAATGTATAATCGAATGCTTTCAAACACTGTGCCAGTCTAATATGTTTATTTTAATGTTCTTACAGTGCTTTAACTTTACCTTTTGAATTCGGTTTTTCAGGAGAGTCCCTTAAAAATTTACTGTCTAAATTAGTATAGTACTTCACTGTAACTCAACTCGAGTACTTTTTTCCCCGTCAATATAAACAGTGGACTATAAGCAGTATCATTAATTTGAGTAGGTCATTCTTTGAGATATTTCAAATAAAAAGATTCATACAATTTTGTTTTATTTTTATTCCTTTTCGAGATAAAATTGTTTTATATGAAACATTTCATAGCTCAGTAAATTTAAGAGAGCAGTGTGTTATGATAATAATTGCTTGAAATAATTTTAATTTTGTCCTTTAAATGTGCGGAAATTTGATTCGTACAAATTTAACATTTTAAAATTCCTTTTCAGAACAAAAAGTTACATTTGTTCGGATCACATTTCTGCACATTTAAAGGGCAAAACTAAAATTCTTCCAATCATTTATTATCATAACATTCTGCTTTCTTAAATTGACTGAAATATTGGAAATTAAATCAATAGCTTTCCACGCTATGAAATGTTTAATATATACTCTCGAAAAGAAGCAAAAATAAACAAAATTCTTTTTAACTTATTTATTTGAAATATTTCAAAGAGTGACCCACTGAAACTAATGACATTACTTAGGGTTCACAACGTAAGTCTATACTTAGTTGATAATTCTTAATTTAACGTCTCTTTTCGAATATATACCTATATCATGATTCCACAGATAAACGCTAATATAAGAATGAGGTTATTTAAAGTAGACACGAATGTAGCTGGCAAAATGAGGAACTAAATCTTTTCGGAATTAAAAAAAATCCATGGCACTAATTTTCTAACCTACGTATTGTAAAGCGGGAAATAAAATTGTATTTTGACAGACATTTAAGTTTCAGTTTTTTTACTCTTGTTAATAGGGAAAATGAATTAAATAAACAGCAATTTAAGCTATTTTTGAGTGATTTAATGGGTTTCTTTTGCAAATTCATACCAGAAAATCATGGTTTTGCCTCTAAATATGCGAATTAACCTTATTCAGTATTACTACGAATGTAATACAGATTATTTCAGCGCACATAGAAGATTCAGAACGCTAAACGAATTAACGTATGGATCCTGCATTGTCGTTATTGTGGTATCGTGTAAAATGTAATGGCATTTCGCAAGATATTCTTCGGAATTCTGTTCATTTCCAGAAGAGACTCTACTAATGATAGAGGAGAAAAATGTCGACCACATTTGAACGTCATTTAATTTGTTTCAACCTGAATAAACCCTATTTTTTAAGAACACAATTGTACTATTTTTCTATAAACCTATTTCTTAACAAATTAACGAACATTTTTTCTTTACTTTTAATTAATAACCCTGTAACCTTATAAGTTCAGAGTTATGGGATGTTTTGCATTTAAGAGATCTGGGTAGTGATTCCTGTACGATTAAAGAATTTCAGTACAAAAGTTTGGTTCAATATTTCTAGGTTTTTAGTGCTCAGAGTGAAATAACAGTCGCCATTGTTATGCCATAAATCATTCTGAATTCAATGGTATAAACTACAACTAATTATTTTCTCATCAAAGTGCAAAAAAAAAAGTCATAACTAATAATATGTTTTACCGTTTTGCTAAATGTCATTTACCTCAAATTTTGAGTGTACATTACTTGCTAAAATCTTCACTCATATCACTTGCATATTTTTTAAGTTATCAAGTAATGTATATTGTAAGTTTTAAACCCATATTTAGTCAAATATTTCACCCACAAGGAAAGAGAAATATCTAACTATGATTAATAATTCTTGCTATTTTTAAATGCATATATGTTATGTGTGTGATATTCTTAAACTAGTAAGTCTACTTTGTAGAACACAAACTGCAGAAAACACATTAAAATTTTCATGTACTGTAGATTCAGTAGCTTCAGAGAAAAATGCACTTAAGTTTGAAAAATATAAACTTCCGGAAAACCACATTAAAAAAGATGTAGTCTATGAATTACAGGCGTCTCCATATTTAAAGATACCATTTAAAGGACTTATTTTTCTGGCTGTCATATACATGCATTATCAGGCAGTACATTTCACTTGACGATATGTGTCAGAGGAAGAACAATTAGTTGTATACATCTGAAGTCTGATTAGTGTAATATGTAGCTAATTTTCGATGTATGCAGTGGAGGAGGAAAGGAACTGGCCACCCTACCCCATTATCTCCTGGCCTAGTTACCTCATAAGTGGTGCCTTCTTGGTATCACTTGTGAGGTTCAGACCTGTCTTCGGACAGTTGACTAATCAATCTGATGAGATACCCCCCACAAAACATATTTTGTTTTAAAGAGCATGTGTTATACTTAAAAAAATGTTCATTCAAAATCACTCCCCAGTTCCTTTAAATATGTATTATAAACAGACAGCGGATTTTCGGTCCCGATACTAAGCGCTAGATGTACGTAAGTTGTAGGGAAGTCATTTAATTCCTTGCTTTGCTCCCCCCGTAAATAAATGGATGTAACGGTTTGTAGCTGTGTAGGGACCGAAAATCCGCTGTCTGATTATAAGGTATGCCGGTCCTCAAATTTTGTACTGAAACATTGTAGGCTCTAATCCTTTTATACTTATTCTGAATACTCAGTTATATTTTATGTTCTCATATTATGTCTGTTTTATCTGCTTTCACTTAATAATTTTACTCTTTATTTTTCGATCACTTTAATGGATTACGAAAGTATGTCTCTCTGAAGAACCACTGACAAAATAATATATATTTATGTTTTTTATTTATGCTATTTTCTCCATTTCTAGTACCTTGCTTAAGTTTTCTCTTATTTATTCTGACTTCCCAAGTAGAGTTTATTTACAAGTAATGATACGAGGTAATGAAGCGACAGTGGTGTTATAGTGAAAGGAGAGGCTGAAACAGCCATTTTCTCCACCACAAATCTTATAAACTAGAAGTGTGTGAGAGACGAATCTATCTGTTAACATTTCTTGCTGTTTTCTTGTTTGCGGCGTCAGGATTATTTAATTCTAGTTTCAGCAAGTGATATCATCGTAATTCTCTGATGGTGTTTATGAGGTGCCAATGTAACTACGTTACGGCCGGTCGTAAATCTCCCATCTCCTCGTTTTAGTGTTGAGATGAACTCGGAAAGTCGCGACGATCCGAACGTCTGTGTCTCATCGCCGCGCCTCTGAGAATTTCAGTCGTAAGTCTTCCTATGATCTTACATTAAATATACAAAACTATCTGTTTAAAACGTTGAACGTGACTTGAAATCACACTGACTTTCTAACTGGTACCGTATCATAGAATTAAATGCGTTCAGTTTATTTACAGGTGATCTTAAAGACATTTCCATCCTAAATACAGTAGAGTAAGGAGGGGTAATTTGAATAATTTGAGACATTTTAACATTCTTCTTGGAATATACCCACATTATCGCTAATATTAATGTGAACTGTTGTACTTGTACTTAAAGAAGCAATAGAAATTTCATAAAATGAAAATAACTGTAACTGAAGTCACAGTATTGAGCTATCCGATTTACCCGCAAAGTTAAATGTGTGGGGTAATTTGGATATATTGTAAAAATTGTCTCTTTTGTCACCGTATTGAAATCTTCTACACACACCGACAACAAACGAACTGCTTTCTTCCTTCTGCTCCAACTGAACACTCGTGGTACCAAGTTCTGCAACTCTGACAACGAATCCAGTTCTCCTTTTTGAAAGAAAGGTCAGAATAATATCTTCTGTTGCAAATTTCATATTTCCAGTCATCTTCATTGCTGTCATGCCCTCGATCGTTGTCACTTGATTCTTCCATCACAAGCTTCCTTTTCGCATCCACTTGAGAGTGCTCGGTCCTGGATCGTTATTTCTTTCTTTTTGTCTAAGATCTTTCTTTTTCCTTTCATTCTCTCTCGAAAATAAATGCTTAGTAATAAATAACTGATTATATATTACTAATAGTGTTGTAAATGTTATACAAATTGTCTCGTGAAAGACTATTCAAATTTCCCCGCTCGTCGATAAAACAGAATTTGATTATAGTACGAAGCTCATGTACTAGAATGCGTCACAACTCGGGCTACCAACTGCTGAGATATCCATGAAATGCTTACAGGTTAAAAGACGTGTACTACATTATCACAGATTTTATAAAAATTTAAGTAGAGTAGAGTGGGTTAAGAATGCCCGTCTGTAAGACTGCGCACTGTATTTTTATGGTGATTATCAGTCACAGTTGGTACCACTACTCCAACGCAATGTCGTCAAAGATGGAAGCTAGCCATGTGTGGAAGTGAAGACATCTTTGAAGTTATATTTGTTGAGAGAGATAAGTGGGAAGAATTTTAAGGTTTTCGTTATTTATTATGCTTTTAAGTTATTGTAGAATTTCTTGACTGTAAATATACATAATGTTGCGCCGTTTATTCATAAAGGGAGCTGCTCTAATGCTGAGTGCATCTGTGTATTCGTTTACGTGTCATAGTGTAATGACTCGACAGCATCGCGTGCTTTGTTCCGGGATGCCCACAAAGGTGGTTTGCTTGCAGCTAATGTGCTTTTCCTACAGCGGCTTCAGCATTTTCAAGGGAATGGACATGGTTTTGCTTTTGTTTGTGCTCGACAGACACATAACACATGCAGAAGAAATCACATCCACATGTTGTCCCTACCGCCACAAAGTAGCCACAAAGCTCAGCCACATGAAATATATTTTTTGGGCTTCTAAAGCCATATTATTCATCTGGGTGTAATAACTAGATGCTTAATCACCCAGGTCACCATAATGCACAGCAACAATCAGTTGTACCACAGGTTTCAGCTGAAACTCCAAGTGACCAGCCTTCAGCAAGTGGAGTTATTGACACTAGATCATATGGGTACATTCCCGTTAAACAGATATCAGCACTTCAGAAAACACAGAACATTCAGCACGGCCGAAGGAAAGGCAAGAAATCGAAGGTGTTAACTGGATCTCCATTCAAAGCCAAATTGGAAGCATCGTTGGATGAGAAGAGTTATACGAAAGAAGTGCAGGGAAAACCAAATCGAAACATTCGTATTGAAGAAAATATAGAAAGCTGGAAACATCAGAAGAAAGATTACATTTGTCCGTGTGCTGAGAAGTAAATTGATCCGCCAGCTGAGAACTGGATTCAGTGTGCCACATGTGAGAAGAATGGTTGCACAAAAACTTCACCTCATATCAAAAAGGAACTTAATTTGTGATTTGTGTTAGCTTTTTCTGATATCATAATGAGTATGTACGTATGATTGTTTGCAATTAAGATGTTGTAACATTAATATTATTAGTACGCACTTTCTTACCCGAATGTGAGCGCAGTCTTACCTCATGCAGCGGGTATGACTGCGTTTTTTCATCAGAATAATTTTTATTTCTTTTCTGTCCAGATATTGTTTACTGGGTTATCTAAACTTTTCTGTATGTTTGCAATGGATAGTACACTATATCTTAATTTTTACAGATGTTTGTGTACATTTATAGCTACATAAAAAGATATTGAACACAAAATGCGCATTCTTGCCCCATCTTACTCTAAATGAAATAAAATATAATAAGCAGGGAAAGGATTTATATGTAAATACATATTTACTTATAAAGCTAATATAATTTATATTTTGCATTATCTTTATGTTTCACAATGTGTAGGGTTGAAAAATCCTACTTTTATTTTCCATATTTTTCCATATTTTAGAGTTTAGTACATATTTTCGTTAATTTCCATATATTTTCCATATTTCATATAAAACAGTCCATATTATATTAGGTTTAACAATAAAACAAAACAAAATTCCATTAACTTTTAAAAATACATTTCAACAATAGAGATTTAAACACATGTTCAGTAATCCCTTTAACATCAGAGTTATTTGAAAATTAGCAGTCCTATCAACAATGGGAAAGTAAGTTACAAAACTGTATTAATTTAATTTAAAATTTTTAACAGACTTCAGTTGTGCAGCTCAACAGTTAAATGCCAGTCAGAGTACACATAGGTTCAGTTTTGTAAATCATACTATAAAGACGGTAAATATGCCAAAAGTACGTCATTCAGTCAATTTAAAATCAAAACTAACAAGTTACATTTCAGAATTTAAAGAAGATGGTTTATCAACTGACAATAAAATATTATTTTGTAATTTGTGTCAGTGTGCAGTATCATCTACACAAAAGTTCCTGGTGCAACAACACATTACAACTAGTAAACATCAGGCCAACAAACAACTAAATTCCAAGCAGAGACAATTGTTTTTAACACAACCAACAACATCGAATGTAAGATCTGAGTTTAACATCGACCTGTGCCGTTCTCTCATCTCTGCTGATATTCCTCTCTACAAACTAAAGAATAAGGTCTTCAGGGAATTCCTTGAAAAATATACTCAACATACAATCCCGGATGAGTCAACACTTAGGAAGACGTATGCTCCATCCATCTACGATGAGACAATACAGAAGATAAGAGATGAAATTAAAGATAGTTCAATTTGGGTTTCCATTGATGAGACTCCCGACAAAGAAGGTAGACTTGTTGGTAATGTAGTTATCGGTTTGTTAAGTGAACAATATTCTGAACGAATTCTTTTACATTGTGATGTTCTAGAAAAGTGCAATAACAAAACTATAGTTAAACTGTTCAACGAAGCTATGGGTATCCTGTGGCCAAAGGGTATTATGTACGATAAGGTGTTATTCTTTATTAGCGATGCTGCCCCTTATATGGTCAAAGCTGGACAAGCATTATCTGTTGTATATCCTAAATTGACTCATTTTACTTGTGTGGCGCATGCATTTCATCGTGTGGCAGAAGTGGTCAGAGACAATTTCCCTAAAGTAGATTTGTTGATTTCATCAGTGAAAAAAGTATTTCTCAAAGCTCCCAGTAGAGTTAACGTGTTGAAAGAAATGTACCCTGAAATTCCATTGCCACCAAAGCCAATTTTAACTAGATGGGGTACATGGCTAGAAGCAGTTGAATATTATGCCGAACATATAGACTCTATTAACAATGTTCTCCTTGCATTGGACTCTGAAGATGCAGTCTCAATTGATACTGCGAAAACAGTTACCTGTGACATAAGTGTGAAGAATGACTTAGCTCACATTCAGCATACATTTTCATGCATCATAAAAACGCTCAAAAGTCTCCAAAATAGGCACCTTTCACTATCTGAAAGTTTTGAAATTATAAATAGTACTGTGGAACAACTGAATCGTGGTAGAGGTAAAGTTGCAGATGCAGTAAGAGCTAAGGTGGACACTGTACTTTCAAAAAACCCTGGATATGAAGAACTACAAACTGTTGTTGCTGTGATGAGTGGTGAATCAACAGTGAAGATTAACTTGGACTTATCCCCAGCAGACATTGTGAAATTGAATTATGTACCAGTTACTTCTTGTGACGTCGAACGCTCTTTTAGTCAGTATAAATCTATCCTCAGAGACAATAGAAGAAGATTCACTTTTCAGCACTTGAAAGAAATGTTTGTAACCTATTGTTATGGTAACAGACAATAAAAATTGTGTTTTGTTGAAACTACATTGGAAGATAAGGTACGTCCATTATATTTTTTGTTTAGTTTGATTAAAATGTACCAATATTTAACGTACATAGTCATTTTTTTATAATTTTAAGTCCATATTTAATTCCATATTTTGGTAAAAATCCATATTTAATTCCATATTTTGGTAAAAATAACTACATATATATTTACATATTTCATATATTTTTAGTCCATATAAATCCGTTCCCTGATAATAAGCTACCAATGCATAGGGATTTTCATATATACCTTTCAACAGAAAAAAAAAATCTATAGATTTCCAACTCAGAGAGAGGATTCACAAACACCACCACCTTTTTACCACCTATTACTTTTCAACATGGTATTGCGCGTTTTGTCTTAAAGCTGTCAAAACATTAGCATTATCCATATTTCCCCGTTATTCAAATTACTCCTCTTTCCTCTATTGCATTCATATTCAAACAGGAGGACTAGACGAATAGTAGAGTGAAATCCCAAGTTCCATTTTCTTGTCATGAGAAGTGCAGGGGAAATATTATTAGTCTGAGTTTAAGATTTTAATGACTAATTGCACATGCTTTCTGATGACATTGTTCACATACGCAGCTGAATCAAGTTCTATGGCTCGAATGCAAAATATAATACGTCATTTCTTGCAGAAGCGAGCACTTAAAGTTTGTACAACTGTATAATATCATAATAATTATCTTTCATGACAGCGGGTTAGAGGGAAAAATAATAAATATATGCATGTCATTTTTTTTCACAATGAAGATACCGTCAGGATGCACATCATACGAAAAATCTCATTTTCGCCAAAAATGTACCTATCATTTTTTGCCTTGGATTCACAGAATTTTGTAAACGACTGAAGTTAGTACTCTAAGAAAAATAGCCAGGAAAACCATATTAAAAACCAATAGGTATATTACAGACTTCTGCTATATACGATCAATAGGAACATGAATCACCAGGATAAGGTTGGAATGGAAGGGATGTTTTCAGAATGTCAGAAGATAGGATAGCCAGAATTTTTTAAGACAACATACCAACACAAAAGGAAAACTCATGAAGAATATATTGAAGAGTGTGATCCCAAAACGCGTCAAGTCCATTTTTGTGAAAGGGATGGGCTAGTTTTTTCATCCACCGGTCTACGGACTGAAAAAAAAAACTAAAACTGAAAAAATTTTGAAAAGTAATGGAAGAGTGTGATCCCAAAATTCGCTCAGTCCATTTTGATATTTTAATGATTTATTTATACATCCTATACATGATTATGTTTGAGATCTTTATCATATTTTCAGCCCTTTCTTTAAAAAACAACGCCAATTCTTCTTTAAAAGTTTGTGTTATTGCGCATGTCACTTGAAAACTCGCTCAGTTCGTATACCGGTGGATAAAAAATACTAGACTCGTCCTTCAATAAAAATGGACTGAACGCATTTTGGGATCACACTCTTCAGCTGCATTTCAATCCATATTTTTGGGACAAAGCACAAGCGCTCCGTAATGTATTACGAACTCTTGCGTAGAATAACTATCTGAACAAGCATGTCAGTTTTGTGACGGAACAATCTGTATTCCACAAAAAATGATAATTAGTGTATCCAATACCTACCCACTTCACTTGCTACGTGATTCGGGTTCCGCATATTGCGGACAGATAACAGGACTATGACCCATTTTCAAGTTTGTAGAAAACAAACGTAATCAGAACTGAGAATTAAATTAGCACAGTCGTATGAGGAATGAAGTCCTTTGATGTGGATTCTGATTCATAGCAAAAAATGGTCTAGAGTCCATTAACGTGATAAGAACTGTATATGCCAATATGTATGAAAAAATGAAACAACGTAACAATGGTGGGTGACAGAAACATTCTGATTTCATTTTTGGAATCAGCGGATAAAAGAGCATAGGAAACAGCAGAAATTATAAATTTAATAATAGTAATATACGTTACAAGAGCGGTATGTTGACGTTTTCGTGTTCGAGGAAAATATTGAAAAAGCGAAACGTAGTTGAGCTCTTTTAATTTCCGAGAACATGAAAACAAATAATCCGCTCGTGTGTCGTACATTATTTTGTGCGAAGATCGTTTATTACATACCTGAAAGACGAATTTCTAATTATTTGCAATGAAATCTTCATGTTGGTTTCTGTTTAATGACGGCAACTTCGGAAAACCAAAATATCTTTCTTCAACATTATTGCTATAAAATATTTTCTGTGTTTACTATACTCCAGCAGGCAGTGATATACGTCTGTCTTTCCCCCCCCCCCCCAATCTATAAATGCGAACTTAAAACAAACGGTAAGGTTATGTAATGATTTATTTTTCATTTTAATATTTTAACAATATTATTTATGTAACATATTGCAGTAATAACATTGGCATCTGGAATCTTGTTGATTTTTTCACGGCTTCCTTAATGTTACTTGTATCAGGAATGCAATAAGTTTCGTGGAGTAGTAGACTTTACTTAATTTTTGCAAATATTTAAAAACAATAATTAACATTGCAATTTAGGTGAAATTGCAGTGGTAAGTTTCCAATTTATAGTTATTACTATGTTAAACGTCTCTAAAAATAATATGTTAAAAGCCTAAAGCAGTAAAATGAATGTCGCGCTTAAGCGGTAAGAAGAGGGAAATTGTTATGTGTGTTACGTTGGGAATACTGAATGTGGTATTTCACACTTACCGCGTATTGGTTCTGTGCGTAAAACAAGCAAATACGCACGATGTCGCACAAAATCTCTTTTAATCAGTGTAATAAAAGTTCAAGAAAATTATTATAAATGACAATATAGGTTGTGCACTGAGATTCAAAGTTATCTGATCCGACTAATCGATAGTGATCGATAATTTGTTGGTGTAAATGTGAATTCTTTAGTTACTGCTTCTATGAACAGATGGCGAAGATAATAGTCACTGTTGCCAATTGTAGATAAATATTCCCGCATTATGGAATTCAATTTTTCATTCCACTCAACTGATTGTAAAATAACACTGGGTTTAGATGGAAATCGCTGTTATTATCAATTGAAGAGTCCACTGCAAGAATGATGGATGTCATTTGGAATACATTTTGCAGGAGTAGCAATTGAAAGTTTGAAATGCTTAGAGCTCAAAGCTTAACTGTGATTTTCCGATCATTACTGGACAATGACTATCAGTGTTAATGTCATATACCTCTCTATGTACATTCTATATGTCTTAAGCTATGCATTGACAGTCTTGGTTCATTTTCGACAAGAAAGTGACATCCACCATTCTTGCAATGGACTCTTTAATTGTGATAATTAATGCTTAATCTACATAACCATTTTCTCTGACACTTTTTTAACTCCCAATAATGGTGCCACCTATTGAGAACTAGGGGAACTGTTTCAAAGTTTGTCAATTTTTCATATCTTTGGTTCTGACCTATCCCGTGTTTGGAAAGTTCGCTTACACGATCATAAAAACCGTAAAATCGTAGGTCGGTTACCTTTGAACATAATAAACAAACTGAATTATTGCGAAATACGTAAAACGTGTGATGAGATGATGAGAAACTATGTGCTACCTTCATGATGCTAAATTTTTATTAAGATGTACTTCTTGGATTCATATTTAATAAAGCCATAACATTTTATATTCTTCTTTAGCGATGAGTTTAAATTGACTTCAGAAATAAGACTTGGAAATTCAAAAGGAAAAGATGTATAAGTTTCCTACAAGTTTTTATATTTTACTTCGGGCTGTTCCTGCTATCCATCTGCGATCTCATACTTTTAAAAGATTCTCGTACCAGGACAGTGAAGCAAAAAGACACAGTTGGGACTAAAGGAAGGGTCACAAAACGAAATCAGCGGTTCCCAGTGTAGCATTCACATCGGACGTGAGAAGAAAAGAAAACACTTGGAACTGTCTTGTTTCCTGTCTCCTTCCCATCTGATTGAATCGAATTGCCATGTTGTGCCACGGACACTTACTACATCGCCCTGATTACAAGTCCCCTCTACCACAGGAGATGACTACGAAACACTTACAGAATCAAAATGCTCTTCACTGCAGTTAACTCGGAATTTTTACGACTACGCTACAACGTGCCTCATGTCTCACGGCAGAGGATATTGACAGAAAGTCCCTGCCAGGAAATTCATATAATAGCAGCAGTGTAGTGAAAATTCAGGGGTTTAGCTTTTGTGCATGTGAAGTCGATGTCTAAAAGGCCGAAAGATACGTGGATTATACTTCAAAATGTTTTGTATTGATAAGCTCGGATCAAAGAGCATGCAGCGGACAAAGAGCACTGCTGTTGTCGTTTATCCGTAAGTCCCCCGTAAGTCCCCCTTGTGGACTGTTGGAGCATTATAAATCCCCTTTCTTGCAACAAGGTAGGGAGGCAGAGTCCGCGTGTGCGAGAAGAAACGATAGAAAGAGAGAGTGATGTGCTTTCGTTTCCATTTATTGAAATAAATAAATAAAACAAAGAAATAAAAAAATAAAAATAAAATCAATAATTAAAAAAGTAGTGGTCTAGTAGATAACTAGATATTATATTACCAGTAGGGAAGTGGAAATATCGTCCTTTATGAAAGCGCAATGCATATCTGAATACTCTAGATCAGCCGTGGCGAAAATGCTACTCACGAGCACATTGTGGCCCGCAATGATAGCTGTGCATTTCTCTTGCTTCGTAACTCCCCCAACCCCCACCCTCTCACTCACTGGAGTCAAACTCCGTTCCATTTGTATTTGTCTCTGACCTGCGAGTGGCGTATCGTCGCAATGTCTCTCTCGAAACCATGTACCTCTACAAAAACGAAAGTTTCATGTAGGATGGGAGGACGCATTTTTTTGCTGCCAATATGGTGAGAATATTAAATGTATGATTTGTTCACAAGTATTACGAAGAAAACGGTTGTATAACATAAAACAGCATTATACTACATGCTACTCATGAAACATTAAAAGGTTAATTGTTGTTATTATTATTATTATTATTATTATTATTATTATTATTATTATTATTATTATTTCGATCTTTTTCAGCAGATGTACGAATAATGCGGTTAGGTCTTCAATTTAAACTCATAGATTTACAATGTAATATTACAATGAAAGCTAGATGTAAGGACTTGACAAATGTTGAACTTTTCAAATTTTTGCCAAAAAATAAATATCTGAAGCTTCGTTCTTTCGCTTGCTCTGTTGAAGCCATGTTCGCTACAATTTACGTTTGTGAAAAATTATTTTCAACAATGAAAATAGTAAAAACCTAATTTAGATTACGACTGATAGACAAATACCATCGTGATCAACTACGACTGGCAGTAAATGACATAATTCCTGATTCTGGAACTCTGTCGCAGAGACATTCTGAAGACAGTTAATTTTAGGTTGTGATAATGTGTCCTATGTTTTCTCGTTCATTTATTTCTTCGTTACACGTACTAAACATTAGTTTGTAACCTTATACTCTATAAAATTATATTTAAGTGTTTGACGTAAGGAAAATGAAAATTCGTTAATAAGTCAGACAGTTGCTTCACTTCCCCTTCGGGTATCCGCCTCCCTCCACAGGTGCTATGCACGTTGCAGGTTACACAGTGGCTCGGCGGACGATTATATTTTCGCCACGGCTGCTCTAGATTCAAAACCCCCTAAAGATCATTTTGTTAATAATTGAGTTACATATCGCTTCCAAAGAATGAATTATAATGATTTATATAGTTTGAATCCAAAAAGCCACTAAATTGAAAGCAAAAGATTTATTAAAAATCACTATCAGGATGAAAACTTCTTCTATTTACCAGCAGTTACTGTCAAAATCCTTAAGTTTGTGAAAGAGGGTGTAGGGGATTTTGAATCTATAGGATTCATCTCATGATTAAGGAGTCTATTCTTTCTATATAGTGCGCGGTTTATAATTTCCGCTGTTTTATAATACTAGTGTACTACTATAAACTGTAAAATGTTACGAGGCCCATTGAAAATTCATGGAAGTTGTTGAAATTAATAGATGATCGAAAATGCGATTAGGCCTATATGTGTATATAAATGCATAATATATTATGCAATTGAAGAATCTGATTCCAAAAGGGTTAGTCCATTTTTATGAAAGGACTGAGCTGTTTTTTTATCTGCGGATTGAGTGGGTTTTCTAGTGATATGCACAAAAACACAAACCTTTTAGACAAGGATTGGCGTTTTTTTTAAGAAAAGGGGCTTAAAATATAATGACAAAGGTTTAAAAAATCAGTGACCGCCGAGTGTCGGATAGTATATCTTGTATGCGGAAAAACTGCGTTCAACATCGATGTAAAATATTTCACGTCATCAATTTCATTTTTACATCAAGTTTATAACAAGCGCACTTGTCATCTGACAAAACTCTTTCAATTTTGCATAATGAATTGAAACCACTGTTTTCTTTGTATTACTGTGTTCATTTTCGCACACATCGTTTTGCTTATATCATCTTGCAGACCATTCACCATTCACCAGGCGAACAACATGCAAGAAAAGTAAGGTATGGAATAGATGTGATAAATAAATTAATGTAACAGTTAAATATAGGGAAAGCAAAATTGTGCGTCATATACGTTCTCGGCATTCTAAAACTGTAATCCAAAACTCTAAATATAAAAAAAAAAAAAATCTTTTCAGACTTATGTTTTACCACATTTGTGACAGTTTAAATATGATTTCCAACAATTATTCTCAACCTCACCAGCATTTTAGACCTTTCCGCTATTAACCCTTATATACAATGATTATATTGTCTTGATTTTATATTGCGCAATAATCGTATACAAAACACGGAACGTGCTTGCTTAGGCGTGTGTCAAATTCGCTTCCGCTACCTGTACTTGAAACACGTCGACTACATTCTGTCCGGCATCGTGTGTTCACCTCAGACTAATACAAATATACCGATGTCACGGCCCTATTTTTCATATTCCTTTCGCGAAGAGGAGAAGAGAGGGGAAGATATTTCGAAAACTTCAACTAGACGTAACGCTGTATAAAAAAGATAGTAGCAGCAATTTATTTATCCACACGCTTGTTTCTAAGCTCCATCTATCACAATTGTTTTTCACTTTCCACTCGGATCTTCAGTTACTTCTCATTTAATTCGGTAAGCGTTAGTGATCTCTTCATCTTGCATCGTTACAGATACAACGTATCAATTGACAAATGAACTGTGAACACAATCTTCTCGTCTTGATAATAACATTTATTTATAGATGAGAAATTCTGGGGAGAGCATTTTTCAGTGTTAATTCTGAACTAAAGGAAAGAAAATATTAATTCTGATTATACCGAGCGAATATGAACTTGATTCTTAGCAACATAGGCAATTTTTAATGAACAGTATATCGTATGTATGTAATAGTCAAAGGCAAAGCTATAGCTAACAATTGAACGTTATACAGGGCTTTCATTTCAAAACTTCCCAGTCTAAATAACTGATTATTTAATTTCGGAATATGTATTATATTATTTTCTTATGTTAAATTCTATCGTACCTGGTTTACATGTTTCGACCTATTATGGATCATCCTCAGAACTGGTCGTTGTTGGTCTTGGCGCCTCTTGTTCTGTTTCCAGTGAGGGTATGTTTGTGTGGTGTAATGTGGAGTCAAAAAGTGTGTGTGTTTTGAAATGGAGTTGTGTGTTGAGAATTTCATTGGGGTGTATTTTTGTGTGTCTGTATATTTCATATTGTTCTAGTGTGTTTAGTTTCTGGCTTTTTGGTTGGATGTGTAGTATTTCCATGTCTGTGTTGATGTATCTGTAGGTGTGGTTAGCATTTGTGATGTGTTCTGCATATGTGGAGGTGTTTTGTAATTTTGTTATGGCTATGATGTGTTCTTTGTAACGTGTTTGAAATGATCTGCCTGTCTGTCGTATGTAGAAGTTGTTGTAGGTGTTACATTTGAGTTTGTATACGCCTGTGTGGTTGTAGGCCTATTTGTTTGTGTGTTTGTGTGTTGAGATGTTTTTGTATAGTGTTATTTGTTCTGTATGCGATGTTGTAATTTAATTTCTTGAATGAGGTTGCAATCTTGTGTGTGTTTTTGTTTTCGTATGTTAGTGTGATGTAATTTTTTGTGTTCTTGTGTTTGTGTTGTATTTTTATGTTTTCTGTGATTATGTTTTATTTTACATATTATGTTAGGGTTGTATCCGTTTTCTTGTGCTATGTATTTGATGGTGTTTAGCTCTTCGTTGTAATCATGTTGGTTCATTGGTATGTTGAGTAGTCTGTGTACCATTGTTCGGTATGTTGAGTAGTCTGTGTACCATTGTTCGGATTGCAGCTTGTTTGTGTTGTGTTGGGTGGTTGGATGTGTTGTATATGTGTATTGTTGTTGGTTTTCTGTATACTTTGAATGTGTATTTGTTATCTACTTTTGTTATTGTGATGTCTAAAAAATTTATGGATTTGCTGTTTTCAATTTCTAATGTGTAGTGTAGCTTTGGGTGTATTTTGTTTATGTGTTGATGCAAGTTTTGGATCTGTCTTTTGTTTTTAAGAAAGTCATATAATACATATTCCGAAGTGATGCAGTGTTAAAAGTTGTCTAATCAAGATGTATGATTATTTAAATTGAATTCAGTTGAAACAATGAACACGTCAATTTAGATATTGAGGGCGAAGTCTGAAACCAGGCTTAATTGCATTTTAGATTTTACCCCCCCACCCCCGAGCAGTCCCACTTTGAAACTTCAAATGCCAACCCTATATTTTTATACTTAAATATGAAAGAGCATTCAGTTGTTTATACACCTCATTCATTTGTTTTCGCATCTTTTGTTTTCTACCGTTCGATTCTCGCTTGGCTGATTACCTGGTTGAGTTTTTTCCGAGGTTTTTCCCAACCATAAGGCAAATGTCAGATAATCTATGGCGAGTCCTCGGTCTCATCTCGCCAAATATCATCTCACTATCACCAATTCCAGCGACGCTAAATCATTTCGTAGTTGATACAGCGTCGTTAAATAACCAAGTAAAAAAATACAAACAAATATACAACTTTTTATCGCTTCACCTCTACTTCTCAACACTAAATAATTGCGCTCAAACCGACTTTAACTTCGAAAATATGATTTTTATATTTTATCGGCGTTGTCATAATGGGTAACGCAATTGCTGTTTCGACGTGTTATTCGTCATCTTCTGAAAACTAGTCAATTGAGGTATAATATCGTCTTAGTTTAATATCAACATAGTGAACTTTGAAAGGTATGGACCACCTCTTGTACTCTTAACTTTATTTGCCAACCGATTATCTTTGTGCTGTTATTTGGTAATGCTACGTACTGATAATATTTTCCATGCTTGAATGTAATGATTTTGATAGCACAGTGTATGTTTTGTGTCCATGTCACAGCAGGGAGACAATCAGAGTAACTGTTCGAAGTGACGGTACGCGACTGTGTTAACTAACAGCGACACATCATTGTACCTTCAATAATAATATGAAGATGCCTGAAATAGTATTAATCATGTCGAAAGCCATTATAATACAATCTGTACTAGCAATACTTCGTAAAAAAGGCTCCGAACATATCCTACAGCAGTGGTTCCCAAAGAGTAAGTGGTTGCGAGATGATTTACACAATAAAACATACATTTATTTTGTGTTCAGAAACATAAACTTAAGGTTGAACTTCAAAATCGAAGAATGTTTCAGTAGTGATAAAGAAAAAAATAAATAATGCTATAAAAGTACTGGAAGCAAGTAAAGAGATAGGTTTGGAAGTAAATCCCGAAAAGACAAAGTATATGATTATGTCTCGTGACCAGAATATTGTACGAAATGGAAATATAAAAATTGGAAATTTATCCTTTGAAGAGGTGGAGAAGTTCAAATATCTTGGAACAACAGTAACAAATATAAATGATATTCGGGAGAAAATTAAACACATAATAAATATAGGGAAATGCCTGTTATTATTCGGTTGAGAAGCTTTTATCATCCATTCTGCTGTCAAAAAATCTGAAAGTTAGAATTTATAAAACTGTTATATTACCGGTTGTTCTTTATGGTTGTGAAACTTGGACTCTCACTTTGAGAGAGGAACATAGGTTAAGGGTGTTTGAGAATAAGGTGCTTAGGAAAATATTTGGGGCTAAGAGGGATGAAGTTACAGGAGAATGGAGAAAGTTACACAACACAGAACTGCACGCATTGCATTCTTCACCTGACATAATTAGGAACATAAAATCCAGACGTTTGAGATGGGCAGGGCATGTAGCACGTATGGGCGAATCCAGGAATGCATGTAGAGTGTTAGTTGGGAGGCCGGAGGGAAAAAGACCTTCGGGAAGGCCGAGACGTAGATGGGAGAATAATATTAAAATGGATTTGAGAGAGGTGGGATATGATGATAGAGAATGGATTAATCTTGCTCAGGATAGGGACCAATGGCGGGCTTATGTGAGGGCGGCAATGAACCTCCGGGTCCCTTAAAAGCCAGTAAGTAAGTAAGTAAGTAAGTATAAAAGTGCCTGTTTTTCAGAATGTAGCGTCTCAAAGCTGGACTCAGTATTCGATGCTGATACAGTGATATAATTTTCAAGTTCAGTAAGATTTCTCACTTACTTTTAATGACAATCATAGACGAGAATCTTATTTTGCGTAAATATAAAGTTGTAAATGTTATAAAATATTTAAGAGATTATTTTTCAAGTTCAAGATATTCTTGGATTCTTTTGATCCGAAATTGGTCTGCGCTCTACGAAAAAACAATTAGTGTCAACATTCCATCAGTAGCTACATTTAAATAAGTTGATATTTTAATTTCAGCCAGTTGAACGCAACTGTCTAAAAGAGGATTCAGTATCCATCTGTGACTGTTTTGATTTTCTTCCGGGAAATACTTCAAAATCTGTTGCTTAAAATTGTAGAAAATTTAATTTTATATTCACAAAAACAAACGCAGTATTTGGCTATCATACGTAGGTAAATTTTCCATGAGTTCTTTAATACACTGGAATGAATTTAAGTTATTTTTGTTAAGTGATGTAGATCATGTGTCCATTGGTTTTGAGCAAAATTATCGTTATTTTCGATTTTACAGGGATTTGTATTTTTCGATTGGAGTTAAATACTGGTACTGTAGTGGATTTATTATTTTTATTTTAGTAGGTTATTTTACGACGCTTTGTCAACAACTTTGGTTATTTAGTGTCTGAATGAGATGAAGGCGATAATGCCGGTGAAATGAGTCCGGGGTCCAGCACCGAAAGTTACCCAGCATTTGCTCATATTGGGTTGAGGGAAAACCCCGGAAAAACCTCAGTCAGGTAACTTGCCCCGACCGGGAATCGAACCCGGGCCACCTGGTTTCGCGGCCAGACGCACTGACCGTTACTCCACAGGTGTGGATCAGTAGTGGAGGGACAAACAAAAGGCTCACCCAAAAGTGGGTCGCGCCTTCGTAAAGCTTGGGAACAACTGTCCTACAGGATTAAGATCTTGAATAATTTCAAGGGAAAAATTTTTCCGGGGCCGGGTATCGGTCCCGAGACCTTTGGCTCAGCGCACCAACGAACTACCGACTGAGCTACTCAGGAACTAACCCGACACCGTCTCAATTTTTCCCGACGGTGTCGAGTGTAATTCCTCGGTAGCTTGGTCGGTAGATCGTTGGTGCGCTAAGCCAAAGTTTTCGGGATAGATACCGGGTCCCGGAACAAATTTTTCCTTGAAATTATTCAATTCAGATTCATAGGGAGCTATACTGAAAGCCAGATTTGCAGGATTAAGGTCATTTCTGTAACTTCTGTGTATGTGTTAAGAGAATAGCTAGCGAGGTGTTTTCCAGAAAGTCATGAAGTAGCCTGTAATCTCCAAGAACATTATGTAACGGTTAGCATGCCTTACCGTGAAACAAGCGGGCTCGAGTTAAAATCCTGATTGGATTACCTGTTTTTTTTCTGGGGGTTTCCCTCACCCCATTAAGAGCAAATGCTGGGTAACTTTCGGGGCCATCATTTCACCATCATTATCACCTTCATCACATTCAGGCCCTAGATAAATTTTAAAATTTGTTTCATTTAACGACGCTCGCAACTGCCGAGGTTGTAACAGCGTCGCCTCTATGCCGGAATTTTGTCCCGCAGGAGTTCTTTTACACGCCAGTAAACACAATGACATGAGTCCATCGCATTTAAGCACACTTAAATACCATCGACCTGGTCCGGGATCGAATCCGCAACCTCGGGCACGGAAGGCGATCACTCTACTGACTGTGCCACCAAGGCCTACCGCTAGATAACCATGGGTGTTGATAAAGCGTTGTAAAATAATAATTAAAAATACATTTTCTTTACTAATATTGATGATAATAGTATCTGCAATTTAAAAGGATCCTTACATAAGTGATAATTCAACTTAAAGAGAAAAATATTATGCGAGACCTCAATACTCAAGCTTATCTTATAGCCTGCAACGAATATTTGACAGCATAATATGTTAAATTTGGGATCGGTTAAGTGTGACTCTGAGTGACAAGCTATGAGAAGTAACCTGACTTTGACAGTGCTTGCTTTTCGGTGTCTTTTCTTTCACATGAATTTTTCATAACGTATCTTTTGCGAACCGTGTGCGTATAATTACACCGCCAGTTCTCATTAGGATGTCACAAGATTTCTATGTAAAAAGGTGGCAATAACCTGAAACCGACGTGACTTTTCCCGTAATGAAGTGAGTCAAAGGCAGTTGCAAATTGAGAGACGAACGTGTTGGAGGCGTCCGCCAGTCGATTGCATAATCATCAAAGGCTCTGCACCGTGGAGAGCACCGCAGACTCACGTGTACTGGTAATGAATGGAAGTGTGCTGGGCCCTTGGAAGTTGGAGTTCCAATCTGTGAACAGAACTGGATGAGGAGGACATTTCCCGTTGGATTGTTGGTGTATGTGACATTCCCAGTAATGATAACGCTTTATGTAACGTTCCATTTAGCCATCGGCCTAGTTCATACGGTAGCGAGTTTGACTAAACGGAAGACTGTACTTGGCTGTGGCCATGGCTAATTCTTTTGACTGATTTTGCCAAATACTATCTCGCTATCACCAATTGAAGGCCTAACATTCTAAATGTGCTAAGTGCCAATTTTTTAAATTTAATTTTATTCAGTCTAAGGGAGGAACAGCCATATGAGAATATCTTACTAAATTTTGTTTTTTTTTTTTGTCGTGGTTCAACTGTAAGTGACTTATTCGTGCGCCAAAAGATATGAGTTTCGCAGTGTGTTTCTCATCAATAAGCTTAGTATTTCAGCTACGTCTAAGCTGGAATATAGTTGCCTACTCTCATACTGTACCTGACGTCACAGCCCAGGGATTCGTCCCGTCTGATACAACATAGAACCACATCTTACTCACTCTCACTCTAGTTTGTGTTGAAGCCGGAACACGGTCATAGTGAGTGCTTTAAACCAGTGAAGTGTAAAAGTCGTGTTGTTTACTTAACATAACATTTGTATTTGTGACGAGGTAAAATGCCGAAGACAAAAAGTTCGAAGTATGAAAGGCTGGAGGACTTAATTCAGGAGTTCGGAGCTAATAATAATTTATATTACATGTAAGTTGTGCAAAATAGATATAAAAGAAAACAGAGCATTGAAAGACACTACAATGCAAAAAGGCATAGAAATATGGTTGATCGTAACTCAAAACAAGCAGTACCATCAAACTCAGAGAGAGTACGATAAGAAATCCATGTTTTGCAGGGATCTATGTGTCATGATGGTCAATGCCAATATACCGCTTAATAAATTGAACAATAAACACTTTAGAGAATTTCTAGAAAAGACACGAAGGAACATATTCCAAGTGAGCCCCAACTCCGTCAGCACTTTGTACCCATACTTCATGAAGAAGAAATGTTTGTCACGCAGGTAGGCCCTGGCCAATTTCGGGCTGTTGCGCCTTTAGATTATAAAGTCAGTAATTCTACTTTTATTTTAGGTTGGATGTACTCTACGAACATGCAGTAAGAACATGTTTATCTGTCTCTTTCTCTGCTGCATCACCTGGGTTCCACCTACTATATAGACTATTTACCCGCAACTTGAGTCTTTTGGTAGCAGGAATACTAAGCTTACTCATCAATATCTCAAAATTTTGTTTTTGGCACTTAGCACATTCAGGGTGCTAGGTCCTCAGTACTTCGTATATTCAAAACTAATGTTCAAGCACTTTTATTACACGTTGAGAAACATAGAAAGAAACACAAGAAATAATTAATAAATTACAAACATATTTTGTCAATCACTGTCTCCGACATATACCAAAAATATGGTGGCCGGCCATTATTAGCAATACAGAACTCTTGGAAATAAATCTGCCTCCAATAAGCCAAGAAATTAAGAAACGTTTATGGAACTGGATAGCACATACGATAAAAATAAAACGAGAAAGCGTTACTATATTGGCATTAGAAGGAATCCGTACGGAATCACGGTATTTTAAACTTGCAGAATAAAAAAAAGTCATATAGTGCAACCAAGCGCTTCCACACCCATTTGTAAAATGGAATTCACAATGAGGATATCCTATGATGTTGTTGAACTTGTAGTTTACTCCTATCTCGAAAGATGTTAATTTTAGGACACATGTTTATTAGACTTTGTTTTCTTGAATACTACCATCTCTCAAAATATTTCTTTCTTTCAACATTCTGTACTTGTGCATTCATTTATTTTTATGTTTAAATGTGTTATTTTGAACTCTAATTTCTAATAATTAATTATACAGGGACATCATTTTATTTTTACTTCAATTTTTATTGCACCTGAGTTTTTAATGTATTTCACTCCCACCCCTTCTACTAGTAAACTTCCACACGTACTCCACACAACCAGTGCTGCATATGCAGTCAAAGTCGCCTTACGGTTACAGTCAACAGTACTGAGTTTTCCAGAAATATGTTCGCGTTTTCCAGTGAGGAAAGGGCTTTCAATATTGAATCTTATTTTAGCATAGGTACTGTCGTCCGTTTGCCTACGTCGCATCCCGGATTCCCCAGTCCGCTTCTGCTCGCCCCTCTATAAAGGCTAGTGACTGGACTGTCTTAGCTCTTTTCTGAAAACATTAATTTCTGGTAGTAATTGGACGTCTACGTAATATTATACAACCGTTTAAAATAACTTGAATAAAAGGGCCTCGTTAAGTAATTAACTGTCACGTGATTTCCCCCCTTTCTACGCCCCTGCGACAGAACCACTTGGACGAACAGTAGATAACATATCTGAGAAATTTTATCTTTTCGGATCGGGCAGAAATGAAGATTGAATTTACAGTACGTAAGGTACTCTTTTATAGAGTAGGTACAGAATTATTTCAACATGACTTACTAGTACGAAGGACGAAACTGGTAATTTAAATTAAGTAAAATAGTCTGTAGTGCGATAATACGCACAAAAGAACTGAAGCCTGTATCGAAATGAACAACCACCATTTTCAAAAATGTGTTTAAATGTCTATATTATGATTATTTTTAAATTTAAATTCACTCTCTATATTGTTCGCTAATGTGCTGTACACAGTATAATATGCACTGCATAATGAATACGTTCGAATGGTTAGCTCAGTTCGTGAGTAAAAACGCTTATTGTTAATACTGTACTGTATTTTCATTAAACAAAAACCTGATGAAAATTATCAAACTCAAAATCGCGATATTTCCTAATTTATGTAGGCCTAAATGAATGAACTACTTTTTGTTCCTCCTATACCTACAGTAGTAAAGTGATTTGTTTGTATTTTACGCCAGTATTATCGATGTCCAGTCGTGGAAGAGAGTAGCAAACGGTGTTTCCGGTTCTCAGCCGTTAATCCAAAGGTATAGCCAGTTTAATTTTAGAAATGTTAGTAAAAATAAAATGATATCCCTGTATTTACGATTTCTTTGCAACATATTACCAATTTTATTTGTTCTCATATTTAAGAAACTGAAGGAAGGTTTATGTTTCTTGACATAACCTATCCATAGTAAAATTTTTGCAAATTGACTGTCTTTCCTAGAGCAACATTTTAAGGACTTGTAGCAGAGAACGTTAATGTTTTTCAGTTTAAGGAAACCTTTGCACCGTAATAAACCGAAGCACCCGGCCGAAATTGCCCTCATGATATCTTGTTCCAGCTCGGCGTCAGGTGTGCAGAACTAATGGGCGTTGAGGGAAACTCTGATTCACACAGAGCCGAGAGAAAGCACGACTACACACTTGCAATTGCTATAGTGGTTATCGCATAAACTTTGTTTGAGTAAGTTCCCCTTTGTATCCAATGTACAGTAGCTCTATGACGATGATGTCGGCAAACCACCTCCAATGCGACCCAGCCAGTTAGAATTGCAGATAATATCGCAATGAGACAGACAGACGGAGAGAGAGAGAGAGATACGCAGATAGAGAATAAAACTACAGAGTTCGTAAAAATCTATTTTAAATTGATGGTATATACATTATGTAATTACATTTAAATATACAACGATTTACACACACATACTATTTCACACAATTAATCGTAAATAAATCCTCTTCGAGAATGCTTCATTATACGCGATATTGGACGTGCCTCAAACTCGACGTGCCGTACCCAACACAATGAAATTCAGTCTCTTATATATCTTAAACATTGTAAACTATTTTTGCGCTTTAGAATATTTGTCTTTGTTGCAATTCCAACCTGATGCATTATACACGTGAACAGAAGAAATTTCGTACTACGGAGCTCAGCACGAAGACGGGAGGAATATGCTTTCATCTCCAAATAATAATTTTGTTATAATTCAAAAGAAGAGACCATCATGATGTCAGAGATTTTAGTTTTTGCACTGTGTCATTTTTAAATCATTTGGCTTTGCTTTATCAACTACATGGGTATTCATCATCGGTAGTCGTCTTCTGTGGTCTAACGGTCACCACACTAGTAGTTGGATCCGAGGTTATAGGATTGCAATTCTGCGGAACGCGATGAGTTTGGGTAGATTTAATGGGCTGCTAAATCCGCTGCATAGCGTCCTACTACAGCTGCTTCTACTGCTCTACTCCTATCGGTACTACCATTACTGCCGTTACTGCTGCTTCCCCCACTATTGTTGCCGCTGCTACTACTACTACTACTACTACTACTACTACTACTACTACTACTACTACTACTACTACTACTACTATTTTCCTAAGAACCATATTCTCAAACACTCTTAATCTCTGTTCCTCTCTCAAAGTGAGAGTCCAAGTTTCACAACCATACAGAACAACCGGTAATACAACTGTTTTATAAATTGTTAATTAATCTCGGTGGAAAATTACAGTCATTAAACATTTTTCTCCCAAGTAGAAATTTCTATTGCTTTGTCGGAAGAATGCCGTATGAGTGATATTTTCTTGGTCAGATTGTTCATATTATTTAAATATCTCACAAGCAAACGTTCTGATGCGGGCAGATAAAAAAGTTAAATTTTTTTCTTCCACCATGTTAATAATGTCAAAAGAAGTGCTTATACAAATTTTGGCCACTCGACCGCAATTACGAGGCTGTGATTTTCCCTGGGGCCGTTTATAGAAAAAAAAAGCACAGTTGCTTGGAATTATTTATTGAAACAGATACAGCAATTGTTGTGTTATTTGTCAACATATCCCCCACTGGAATTAAGACATTTGTCATACCATAGAATCAATTTTTGTGTCGTAGAAGTCAGTCGCCTCAGATCGGAACCAGCGTTTGACAGCTGTCTGCACCTATCTCTGTCGATCCCATGATACGAGAAATGTCTCAATTCCGATGGAAAATATGTTAAAAAAATAGCCCAATTGCTGTGTCTGTTTCAATAATTTGTCCAATTAAATTGTGTTTTTTTTTTCTGTTAACTGCTCCTGGCGAACTTATTTTTAAGGCCCTCATAATTGCGGTCGAGTGGCCAAAATTTGTCTAAGCATTTCATTTTACATTATTAACATGGTGGAAGAAAGAAATTTAACTTTTTTTATCTGCCCCCATCAGAACGTTTGCCTGTCAGTTAAATTCGGTGCAATATTTTTTGCGAGGCATTGGAATTTCTTAAATGCTATCTCTAAGAACAACTTGTAAAACGTTTTGAAACATATTACTTACTTTTAAGGAACCCGGAGATTCATTACAGCTCT
This sequence comes from Periplaneta americana, assembly GCF_040183065.1. Classification (NCBI taxonomy): domain Eukaryota; kingdom Metazoa; phylum Arthropoda; class Insecta; order Blattodea; family Blattidae; genus Periplaneta; species Periplaneta americana. The sequence continues at coordinate 134,555,385 of NC_091122.1, read as the reverse complement.
CACATAAGCCCGCCATCGGTTCCTGTGCTGAGCAAGATGAATCCAGTCTCTACCATCATATCCCAACTCCCTCAAATCCGTTTTTATATTATCTTCCAATCTACGTCTTGGCCTCCCTAAAGGTCTTTCTCACCCCGGCCTTCCAACTAACACTCTGTGTGCATTTCTGGATTCGCCCATATCGAAATCTCATAACCTTATTCCTTTGCTGTGGTCGTGCCAGAGAATCAGAGGCTTTGGCCTATGTTGAGGTTTCGTAACAAGCTGTTTTTTACGGTGATGGGTTGTTAGTTCCTCGCCCAACCCCCAACCTGGAGGACCACCCTTTGAAACACATATTGCTTCATATTTTGAAATAAAAAAATTGTTTATACATGTAAAAATTAAACACAATACCAACTAAAATAATACAATAATTAGAAACAGCCAAGGCTCACGTAACATGATGCGTAGCTCACCATATGCAAATACGTGTTCAATTCAGTATTCAATAGATTGACAGCGCAACATTCTAGAGAAATATCTTGCTGTATTTTAATTTTCCTTCCACTACTAAATGTTACTCTTGCCTCAGATCTTGAGTACTACCTTGCAAACTACGTGGCGGAGCATGTCGATGATTATTGTGCAGCTTGATTAAAAGAATCCGGAGATACTAACTGCGCCATATTTGGATCTTCCATGTTGTCCCGCTTGATTGAATCAACTTAACTCTCCGAGATCACGCGCCAATGCATCAGCCTTTCTCAATCAATCCACGTAAGAGAGCAAAGGTTACAAGAAGGAAATGTTCTTTTACGTCCATAACTAGAAAATTGAAGCGATCAAGTTGAAGGAGAAAAGGAGAGAAACCCTAAGGGAATTACAGCACTCAGCTGTCAAGCTACTCACCCGGACATTTAAAGAGGGATGAGCTCTGAAATAGAGGGAAGCTGAAGTCTTCATCAGAATCGGAAGGCCTCATCCTGTTTGTCTTCTGTTTTTTGTTTACAATTCGGTTCCCAAGGCTACGTAATAGCGCAGAAGATTGCCTGTGATCAGTTTTGTTAGTGAACAGGGAAGTCGCCTTCGCTGCGCCTCTCCAATCAAGTTTCTCAACAGTTCTGACCTCCAGATCAACACCGCTTCAGCACTCAAATAAAATGAGGCGATTTAACTTAATTGCTGGCAGCATGGCGGTTTTTCGACAGCAAGCTTCATTTTCAACTCTTCTTACTATAGTCAGGATATTCTTACTGTATACCTTAAGGGGGAAACCTGTCCACCGTTGTGGCTGAGGGGTTAGCGAGTCTAATTCCGAACCCAGAGGTCCCGAGTTCGATTTCAGTCAGGACGAGTTGCTTGGGTGAGATTTTTTCGGGGTTTTTCCCTCACTCCTGGATGAATATCAGGTAACTTTATCGGGCGATTGGAACCCCACTCATATTCGCCACTTCCTTTCGTCCCCCATCATCCTTTCCTTATCATCCTGTTTCTAGTTTTTCAGATCACTCTGCAGGCGACCTCCCGAAGCTACTGGCTCTCTCGACCGGCCTCCGTGGAATGTAGTTAAGCGATGTTGGATGGCTTCTGCAATGAGCACCCGAGGCGGACCTACTAGGGGGAGGAGTTTCGACAGGGGGGCCTTGGAGGTAGTTGCTGAAGCAGGAATGGTATATGGATTCTGTTGGCTGTAGAGGCCGGTCGTAAAGGGAGTCATGTGGTTAGGTCGGTGCGCGTAGGGGATCTGTTGCACACAACTCATTCCATATCGAGGGTTAGCGCAATAGACCTCAACAGATCTCAGTTAAATTCCAAATTCCATTCCAATTCCAAGGGGAAAGCCTAACCATTTTCTCCTTATTACCACAAGTAATTATGCTAGTACTCTAGTGTTAGGTTATGAAAGAAAATTTAAGTGGAATAATATTTATTTTTAAAACTCAGTTTGAAATAACGAACACTTTTCGAAGAGCCAAAAATGTGCCGAAAATGGGTACCTTATTAAGTGTGGCAACATCATGTTTCTCGTTTAGTTATTCAAAATTAAGTTAAAATATAATAATATTTTTTTCCGCATATCGACTCTTGCTATTCTCAGATTACTGGGTAGACGAAGTCAAGAGCGAAGTGCTAAAAATGCACAACCAATTCATTTGTAAGATAATTAAGCTATGAGTAGATTTCAAGGTACAGGAGAAAATAGTTCTGGGTTACATGAAGGAAATTTTTTCAGTAGAGCAAATTGAAAATTCGACCCTAATCGTTTCTTTATACAATACTTATATTTAAACTGCGTGTTTCTCGGACGCTAATCGTTTATTCTCAGTAATATCACAGTCTAGTCACGAAGCTTGAGTTGTGAGGGTGCTAGGAATAATAGACTGTGCCGATACTATTTCGCATTGTCTGTAATAAGGCGATATTAGCGATCCTAGTGGTTAGCAACTATCTATGGATGCAAATCAAGCTTTCAGGTAAAGTTGATTTGAATAATTTCGAGGGAAAAATTGTTCCGGGGCCGGGTATCGAACCTGAAATCTTTGGTTTAACGTACCAACGCTCTACCAGCTGAGCTACCCAGGAACTCTACCAGACACCGATCCAATTTTTCCCTCTATATCCACAGACCTCAAAGTGGGCTGACAACCGTCAAGCTATCAACATTGAGTGCATACTAGCTCTGTGTGGCTTAAATTGTGGTTTTCTGTTAACGAACAGTGACGTATATTATGCAAATCAAGCTTTCAGGTATAACTCCCTGTAAAGTTGATTTGAATAATTTCAAGGGAAAAATTGTTCTATGGATGCATATTTACTACGTATAGAGCTTCGTGATTGTATATACTAGACTGTGGTAATATTTTAACACGATGATACATTCACATAATAGTTACCTACTGGTAGTAATAACTCATTTTTCACTTTTGGAAGACCCTAATCTTTTTTTCCCCTGTACCGTTCATGCCATAACATATTTTGTCGTGTTTATTGTTTTTCATCGATAAAAGTTGAGTAAATATAAATTTTAAATTCGAATAAAGACAGTAATTTTCAGATTATGTTCTCTCCCTTTGTTTCAAGTATTAAGGATAACTTGGAGAAATCTGTGAGGTTAATCTGGTCACGAGTAGGACTTTAAACATTGAAATATAAATCCAGCATGCTATTTAGAATTCCGCTCTTGCTATTATCGTCGAAGGTCCACGCTTTGTTAGTGTAGGAATAAAGTACTGATAATTAACAGATTGACATCGTAACACAGATGCTGCCATCATTAGCAACATCGGAGCATTGACAACATCTGCGACGCATTGTAGTACTCATGTGAGGTATGACGCGGAGAGAGACAGCTAATGTAGTCTGAATTGAAAGGAACGTATTTATGAACAATATTACGGGTAGAACGAAGCAATTCAATCGTTAGTGAAGTTACAATAAAGATAAATTTCATCATCTATTTGATTTTATATCTGTTAGCAGTGTTTCGATAATCTTTACATACATTTATATTAATTGTTGTAAGTTTTTTTCATTACCATTTCCATTTTCTTCTGCTGCTTCCGCCGCCGGCGTTGCTGCAAATGTTTGGAATATAAATACCCGTTCTGGTCCCTTTAGCATATGTTATTGATCTGTCTAACCTTGCTATGGTCTGGTCAAGACGCGATTTCCCCGGTGCTACAAATTTAAGTTTTTTTTGGCTATGTTGTTTGCAGGTTGTTCTAAATCTTAAGTGTTCTACAACTTCAAATCGTGTGTCCTTCGTTCCAAGATTCGTCATAATACCCGATATTTTACTTCGGAACTGATAACTAATGCGTTTTAAAGTGAATACGAGGTGGTAACTTACTGTCGCACAATCCCCAGTCTTGAAAGGACCATTGCTTGAAGGTACGTACAAGACGAAGCCGTCCACACCTGTGGAGTAACGGTCAGCGAGTCTGGCCGCGAAAGCAGGTGGCCCGGGTTCGAATCCCGGTCGCGAAAAGTTACCTGGTTGAGGTTTTTCCGGGTTTTCCCTCAACCTAATACGAACAAATGCTGGATAACTTTCGGTGCTGGACCCCGGACTCATTCCATCGGCATTATCACCTTCATTTCATTCAGACGCAAAATAACCTGAGATGTTGTTACAGCGTCGTAAAATAACCCAATAAAATAAAATAAATAAAGACGAAGCCTGGTTTGTTATCGAGCTCGTCGCTCGTAACCTAGCTGGTCGCTGGGTAGAAAGTCAGGGTGATCAAAACGAAGCTTGTATCTGCCAGTCATTGTAGCTGAACTCATTCTGCTTTTCAAAATTGTCTTTAAAAACAATAAGTTAACATAAGTTAACGATTTACAAAAGTGCCAAGATGAATATATTGGTCACCAGAATATACTAAGCGTATAGTTCGTGCATTTTGTCAAGACACTCGCGATGTGCAGTACGGGAACAACGTTTTTGTGGAGGGGGTAGGAGTAGAAGGGAAGGTCGGGCGTGTGTCTACCGAGTGCAAGGCAAAGACTAACCCATTCCCCTATAATTCGTAAGTAGACTCATCCGATCGTACGCAGCTCTGTAGGAAGAGTGGGGGAGTGCCTTGACAAAATGCATGAGCTGTACCTTAGATACTTTGAGTGCGGAAATAACCACATAAATAATTCTACTTTTCTGGAAATAATACAATTCTTCCATTAAATCCCATATAGTTCATTCTAATGCAAATAGAACACTGATAAAATAATATGGATTAATTGTCAGAAGGTCAGTACCGATAATCACCTGAAGATTCTACGATCGTCACTTACTGCAAAAAAATCAATTTTTCATTAAGAAATTTACTTATTGATATCCATTTTTCACCACTTCATTCTAGTTCCGAGGTCGGGAAAACATGAGACTCTACCTTAATGCCCACCCCAAGTGATTTTATGGCATGTGAAGGGGCTACCTTTACCTTCATTAGTATCCATTTCAACTCCTACTTCATCTCACATTTCACAATAAGATATTGGTTTCTGTGATCGAGATGAGCCTGATTTCAAACATTGTAAACATTTGAAATTAATCTTTTACAATCTATTATACGCGTCGAAATGAATAGCAGTAGGCGTTTAGCACATGGGAAAGTGTACACAGACTCTCAGGACACATGCGCATTAAAGGCATTTAAGTTTCTGGTAGCTTGAAAAAATGAAGGGATCCATTATAGCAACTACCAGCGAGCTAATAGGCTAAGTAGAAATCGACCGAACAGTCTTCGTCTTGCACGCCTCCATTGCTTAACGTTTAGGCATTCCTTCCAGCAAGGTAACCACTCAAGCTACCAGCTATCAGCCAGGCTTCGTCTTATGCTTACACTGATTTAGCTAAGAAATTGAAGGGTTCTGAGCCATAGTGGGTCAAGCGCCATTTATTAAAAACGGAGAAAGCAAGGGTTAAAGTTAAGTGAATACCATAGTTTAATGAAAATTGACATATAATTTAGTTTGAATATGTATACTTTATATTACTTGCTATATGTTTCCATTGAATTATGGTGATAACTTAATTTTAACCTTATTTTCTACGGTTTTAGTAAATGGCGCTTGGCCCACTACGGTTCTGAACCTTTCAATTTGCTTCTACTTCACGTGCCGTGGAATGGCCCTTCCCGTAGGTATTACCATCTCGGCCAGAGAGTCTTGGTGCTCGTATGAGTAGAAAAGTTACCCCTTGAAATGACAGTGTCTCCGAAAGAGATGCCTCATTAGCTTGGTGTCCAGCGAAAATGTCAATAGGCCTATTTAAAGAATTTTGTATCCACTTTAAATCAAGTAAAATGTTACATTACTCACAACAAAAATGTTAACAAAAATTAAATTTCTTTAATTCCGTGGACTTAGGCTACTTTAGGAATATTCCAAGATTTGAGGTTCAGATTTTCGAAGTTTTTCAATGGAAATTAATATAAGTAATTGATTAACTAGCGGACTTACTCGTGCTGATTATGTAAGTTTGTGCGTCTTGCAGCTGTTTCGGTGCTTCATCACACTATCCTCAGAGCCTACTTACATAATTAACACGAGTAAGTCCGCTAGTTAATCAATTACTTACATTCAAGTGTTAAAAGTGGTGTACGCAAGATTCAAAATGGAAATTAATAATCTTCATTCCGAGGTCATTGTTTTCCACTTTTAGAGATTTTATCTCAAATATTTGGAATATAAATTTATTAGATGTGAGTGAATATGCTCTGACTTTATGTACAGGATAGAAATAATATAAATCTGTATTTTTAACAGCTTATTCCTTGCATAGAATAGCTACAAGAAAATAGTTCAATGTCATATTAGTCCCCAATAAATAGGTCTACTTTTCCCAGAAAAAAAAAGTAACTTTCTCCTTTATGTTAATACAGCTTTACTAGATAAGTACTATCCGTCGATTATGATTTTTACTCTTATCATTAGAGAAAGTGATAAGGAATAATTTGTCCCTTTGTTGTTTTTAAATAAAATGCACGGTTTGCTAGCAAATTAAATAAAAATGGTAACGCGTATCGTTATTTTCTGCAATTAGGAAGTCTCTACTGCCAATGGATGATCGTAAACTCGTCCAAAACACGAGACCTTCAAGATAATAATGATAACATAAACATAAAAATGTTCCGTTAAGCTATTTGAGTCGATTATTTGAGAAACCACTCAAGTACAGAATGAGTTTTTTTTTGTGTTTCTGACATTAATACATGTATTTGCATGTCTGTATGAGAAAGTATACATGGCCGTCTCATTTTAAGTGATGTCGTGACAGTATTTCTTTGAAGATGATGAAATTGAAAAGATTTTTTGAAGAGATATTTTCCTGGTCTAGTCCTACCAGAGATGACGCATCTGAGGACCTGTAATGTGAGACTTCAATAAGATATCAGCGTTTTCAGTTTAAAACGTTCTACAATTTTGATTTTCACTTTCTAAGATATGGACAATAGTAGGCCTACATCATGTACATTTATTAGGTACTTAAGTAGCTTTTGTTATCATTAACTTAGATAAAAAATAAATGCAAAATATTATCATATTTTACTGCAAACACTTCGGGTACGTGAGAAACAACACATGTCCACGAAATTTAGGATATCTTGGCGCTCCTAAAATTTAAGTACACTTTATTTTAAGATATCGCAATTCATATGAAAAATTCATCCTCGAAATACAAACACTTACATCCAATATTTATAAAAGTTACAGTAAGGACATGTAGTTTTTCAAATAACCGATTCATTTGTGGTTACTGTTTCTTGAATGTAGTACTGTATGGGCTATTCCATATGAAATCGATCAGTAAAAAAAACCTCGCATTTTTTGAATACTCCAATTTTTTTCCTATTTATACAAAGTACTGAGGACAGTGCATTTTCAGAAAATACTATCGAAAGTCAAACGGTTTTCGTACTGTTGAGCAACAAATTTAGCGTATTTTGTAAAAACAAGCCTCTTTCAGCGCTCAGAACTCTGAAACCATTTACTGCAGAACATTGAACGGGAGCTCATTTTGAAGCTGACATTTGGTAGATTATGTTAAGAAGTAATCCTTATTTTTATTATATACAGAGAGACAGATAATCTGATTTTACTTACTTTTAGGCTTTTTGCCAATTTGTAAAAATGTAAAAAATATTGAGAAAAAACCTTGCATTATTAAGAGGGACTTCGGCATTGTTTGCTTAGTGGCTTGGCAATACGTTTCGAGGGTATTAAATAAATTATTTTCACACCCCTAGACTTAAACGGCGCAGTACCGCACGCACTGGCCGAGAGCTGAAGATAAGCGAGCTGGGCGTCATTTTACTCCTGTGTTTATGAAAACTTGTGATATAGCTAGCCCAGCTATGCGCTACTAGACAAACATCACGTGTTTGTCTCCTGGCCTTGCTTGTCTCGGCTAGCTCCCGTCTCACAGTCAGCTGGTTACTTCACGCGCGTACTATTTAATTTCTTTATTTGATATTTTAAATACTTTCTTATCAACGGTACACCAGTAAAAGGTGTGTTTATTTGTACTTTCAATGCGGAACCTAACTATATATTTTAAAAATATTTTTTCGTGGTCAAAGGCGTCTTAATGAAGAAAAATCTAAATTTCTCCATTTTCATAAAAAGTAAGAAAAACTGTTTACATGTTAATATAAACTTTAATTTTTCAGCATCAAAATGAACCATGATTTTGATCATTGGGTGAAAGGGTTTCGGAGCCACAACAGTTTATTTTATGAAAATACGATAAATTTAAATATTTTTAATTTAAACACTATGAAGTTCTAATGCCTCAAACTTTGCACAAAGCATTGTATCACAGTTGTCAACGGTCTATATTTCGGTCGATTTGAGATGGAATAGCCCGTATATCTTCTCGTGGTTCTTGACGTAATCCATTTCTTGACTTGATGCAATAAGACTTTCATTGTTTATATACGACAGAACGCCGGGGTTTCCTAACGATGTTTTGACTGAGGCTTCCAAGAAAATTTAAACTGCGCTGTAACCATTGCGTACATCATGGCAGGCATTTTCTTATTACATCTGTAAAATTAATCTTCATGAAATGTTACCAAGTAATCAATAGAGACAGACGTAAATAAGAGTGGAAATTTTGTGTACGTTCAACAGACTACGTTTAAATGTTTATATCGTGCAATTCATCTTCATTAACACGCTAATAGGCTTTAGTGCAGAACCAAAACCATTTCCCTCTCTCTAGACTAGCAATTAAACAAGTTGTCTACGTGGCCTCGTTGCCAGGAACGTCTCCTAAGATTGATGGGCAACACTGTAAGTGCTAGTGCTATAGCTGATGGCGTCACAGCGGTGACAAGTGTTTGACAAAGTACGTGCTAAGCCTGCACGATTTAATAAGACGCCTGCTCATCTGCATGGTAGCCTAGCATTTCACACGAAATTTCATAATTGAATGGTGAAGTAGAGGCGTGTGAAATCAATACTCGCGGTGGAATTTAATTGCAGTAAGAATTGAAGTCCTTATAATTAAGATAGCCGGTCACACAAAGTGTGTGCAGCTGCTGTGATGCATAGTTCTTACGTTGCTTGGAATTCACCATGAGGAATATAGTTGCGCTTAGGATAATTTTTTTTGTATACTATAGAGGTGAGGTGTGATAGCGTTTTGCCCTCATAGCTACGAACTGTGACAGGTCCGGAAAAAATCGCTGTGACAGATAATTGCGATTTTTTGAAATGTAATTTATGTGTTCGGATGACTCTTGGCGATTGTTAGACTCCGTTTTCTGTCGAAAGATTACTAAGGCCGGGTGCACACAGAACCAGACGTGGCGCGACGTTTGAATCAGCGTAGCCTTAACTATGGATAAGAAAAAATAACAAATGAAAAACCCCAATTGTTTGCCCAACACAGTGATGTTTTTGTTTTTTTCCTTTTCCTTAAATATTTTAATATCTATAACGCTTTTAAGTTCGAAGTGACTTTTGAACTGCTGAGTTGTGAAGTTTTCTCGACAGCAGAAGATGAGGGTTGCTGCAAAACTTAACAGCAGTGTTGTTTCACTGCGAAAACTGTCACTTCCTTTATAATTCAGGGCAGACTGTAGCCTGTCGTTCAAATATTGCACGCTGCAAGATAGAAAAGGAGAGAAATGAACAAGCAATCAGAATAATCCTACGTTGCGATTAAAGCGCTAACTTCATTGCTTCCGGGTTCAATCCCCAGCAGGGAACTGAATGTTTATATCCCCATTATTCCTTGCACCATGGAAACTTACGGCCAGGAACTTCTGCTACAAGTATAGGCGGAGTTATGGGGGGGACTTGTCTGAATTCTTTTTCTTTTTTTCTGTTAACATTAGAAAATATTGAATTCAAAAGATCTTTTTTTGCTTTTGTTTATGATTAAGTTTCTGTGCTTAAATTGATGAATTAATGTCTTCAGACCATGTGTCTGGACTATAATATTTATTTTAAATTCCTGAATGTATAAGAATTCCTATACCTCATTTGAGGAATGGAAGTACTATAATGTTTCTTTTGTAACAGCCTCAACTCTTGTGTTAGAAGTGTGCAGGTGTTCAGGCCGCCATTTGGAGATATATGAATAATATACTGCACAACAACGCAGAAAAAAGAAAAGTGATCCCGGTATAATGTGTAAACTTAAAGACGTGATTAAATAAAATAATTAGAATTTACATTTCATATGATATCTTCAGGAATGTAAGCTTCATATAAGAAAGTTTCTGTTAGTATTGTTACGTAGTTTTATTGAAGTAAACATGACGTGTTTCTGTACGAGAGAGAAAAAGACGGATATTGTTTTAAGTTATGTCCTATTATAATTTGTAGTAGACCGACAGTACAAGTCCTAAACATCGCGGATATGGATGTAACACTGCAAGAAATATGCCCCCCGAAAATATCTTTATTAAATTATCATATTCCGATATACTGTACGACGGTCAAGCTATAACGGGGGAAGAAATAAATGATGTCCTCATAACCGCATTACATGGGGATTCTATGGTTTTGCTTTGCTCCCCCACCCTCGCCCAAGGAAACGGTTCTCTCTCCGCCTATGGCTAAAAGTGAATAGCCGATTCCGGTAAATAATCCTTACAGGAGCGAGACCGCTTTCTGTGGGTTACCACATTGATGTGGTGAGAGACTAAATAGTAATGATCCAGTCGACCATGTTATGGAGTACTGTTTGCTAGCTAGCTGAGAGAAGCGAAGGGTAATCATCCGTAACAAGCGGCGTTTGAGTCTAGAATGAGTGGCTGCGAACTGGAGATAACCTAGCCTAGAGTTATCAGTAGGGCTTAGATTTCTATGACCTAAAAACTCTGGAAATATGCGTGCACTTATGTCTTAAAAATACCAAAATACTACATAAGAACTTGAAAATATGATGCAAAACAAATTAATAAGTATTTTCCAAACATTACTTAAGAAACTTTCTTATTCATCATTCTACAAAATTGTTTATATATAACCATTTATTTTTACTTCAATTTTTATTGTAACTGAGTTTTTGAATGTATTTCACTCCCACCCCCTCTACTAGTAAACTTCCAACCGTCCTCCACACAGAACCAAGCCCGCGTATGGAGTCAAAGTCGCCTTACGGTCATAGTAAACAGTACTGAGTGAGTATAGTACGTTCCAGAAATATGTTTGCGTTTTCCAGTGACGAAAGAGCTTTCAATATTGAATCATATCTTCGCACAGCTACTGTCGTCCGTTTGCCTACGTCGCATCCCGGTTTCCCCGACCCGCTTCTGCTCGCCCCTGTGTAAAGGCTAGTGGTTGGCTGACTTAGCTCTTTTCTGTTAACATTAATTTCTGATAAGAATTGGACGTCTACGTAATATTATACAACTGTTTAAAATAACTTAAATAAAAGGGCCTCGTTAAGTAATTAACTATAATGTGATTTCCCCCCTTTCTAAGACCCTTCGACAAAACCACATGGACGGACAGTAGATAGCATGTCGGAGTAATTTTATCTTTTCGGATCGAGCACAAGTGAAGATTGAATTTACAGTACGTAAGGTACTCTTTTATAGTTTAGGTACAGAATTATTTCAACGTGAGTTACTAGTACGAAGGGTGAAACTGGTAATTGGAATTAGGTACAGTAGTCTAGAGTGCGATAATATGCACAAAAGAACTGAAGCCTGTAGCCGCCATTTTCAAAAATGTGTTTAAATATCCATATTATGATTATTTTTCAATTTAACTTCATTCTCTGTATTATACGCTTAAGTGCTGTATACAGTATAATATACACTACATAATGAATACGTCCGCATGGATAGCTCAGTTAGTGAGTAAAAGCACTTATTGTTAATACTGTACTGCATTTTGACTAAACAAAAACCTAATGGAAATTATCAAACTCAAAATCGCGATATTTTCTAGTTATGAACTACTTTTCTTCCCTCCTATACGTAGTAAAGTGATTTGTTTGTATTTTACGCCAGTATCATCAAACTCCAGTAGTGGAAGGGGTAGCAAACAGTGTTTCCGGTTCTCAACCGTTAATCCAAAGGTATAGCCAGGTTAATATTAGAAATGTTAGTAAAAATAAAATGATGCCTGTACATCTATTGTCAGGCAGTACATCTCACTTGACGATATGTCAGAGGAAGGACTATGCAATGGAGGGGGAGAGGAACTGGCCACCCTACCCCATTAGTTGCGTCAATAGTGATTAGTGTCACTTATGAGGTTCAAACCTATTTTCGGACAGTTGACTAAACAACTTTATAGAGCAGGCAGAAAAGAATTAGCTTGATAGTTTTAAAATTAGATTTTGATTATGTAGAAATGTATTAAAATGAAAATGTCTGTAAATCACTTTCAAAGTATAGTACAACGAAGAGCTAGAGAAAACAGCGATTTAAATATGACGTCATTATTGACAGTAGCAAGTGTGATGGAGTTCTGCAACTTTGGTGACACGTAGATTAAAGTCTGTAGATTTATATTTTTTGCAGTAAAACGAAAAACTGATGTCTGACTACAAATGATCGGAATTTCACTCGTCTACCAATGAAGAGAACTTGTTAGATTTTAATAAGCTTAGTTAGATTTAAGGGCAACTTTGAAGAAGTACTTAAATATTACATAAGATCTTAAGGTATGTGGAGAAATTTTTGCAATTAGTAAAGTAATGTTTTTTGCTTGATCAATCAAGCAAGTCGTTAACGGGTTTGTGGATGGATATCGCTTAATTATTTGCGCAATGATGAATGAGCTGCGTCTAGACCACTGCCTGGAGTCAGGAAGATCAGGGTCTGACACGCGATGTCCGCTCCGGCTGTGCGGACCCTGCTGACATCCAACCCCGCCTGTCAGAGCGCATTGCTGCCGGCAGTGATACGGCTAGCGGGAACACTCCTGCGACCCATTCATCAACACGTGACGTAAGCTGTCGGCGATGACGTTCATTCGTGGAAACAAGTGCAGTCAAATACAGACATAGCGATCTTGTATGCTACATTATCTATGATTGCTATTTTGAGACATGTAATGATAATTAGTAATAATTAAGAATTATTCTGGTATATTTTATTGTTTTACTAAGTAAATGCAACTACTACTACCAGTAATGATAATGACAATAATAATAATAATAATAATGTTATTAGATTATTATTATTATTATTATTATTATTATTATTATTATTATTATTATTATTATTATTATTATTATTATTATTAATACTATTATTAGATCTCGTTTCTGGAATACAGTTTGAAATCTGACAGAATATTATAGCAAGTTTGATAGGTGATATTACTGACACTAAGGCGAGTATGGAACAATAACTCGGTAAAATACGTTACAGATGTTGTAAATGGCAGCCGAGGCAGCTGCTATTGAATTGTGTGATCAAGAATTAGCTGCCGAAGGGCATATAGCGCTTGATATTTTGTGTCGTATCCGAAGTAGCCCCTACAACTGTTAATTTGAGAGAAAAATTAAATGACGTGTGTGGTGCAGTCCTAAATGCATTAATTTAGTTAATAGGTACTGGTAAGGAGATAAGTGCAAAATATGCTTGATCTCCATTTGAGTTCGTCTTTGTAATGCTCTGTATCAACTACTGTGTTATTTAGCGTCGATGGAATGGGTCATAGCGAAATGGTATTTGGCGAGATAAGGCCGAGGATTCATCATAGCTTACCTGACATTCACCTTACGGTTGTGGAAAATCTCGGAAAAATCCAACCATGTAATCACTCCAAGAGGGAATCGAACCCACGCCCGAGCGAAACTCTGTATCAGTAGGCAAACGCGCTTCTGCATGAGCTACTTCGGTGATTTCTTTGTATTGTAAATAGTAAGGTGTAGCTAACATGTTCTTATGAGCCGAAGAAATTATCGAAAAATTTATTGGACTCTAGATATACTTTACGTAAAAAGCTTTGAACAAATATGTGCAAAATTTTAAGAATTGGCGGATGTGGGTAGGCCTACAATCGGCGTAGCTCAGGCGCTAGGCATGGCGTCGTCGGTTCGAATACCTGGTTGGATTTTTTCAGAGGTTTTCCCCAACCGTAAGGCGAATGTTAGGTAATCAGATGTCAAATATTCTCTCATCTTGCCAAATACCATCTCACTGTCACCAATTATATCGATGTCAAACAACTTAATAGTTCAAACAGCGTCGTTAAATAACCAAATTAAAAAGAATTGGGTCGTCGTCTCATTGTTAGCTCGGTAGAACCTGCTCAAGTTCGGAGAACCGTGCCGCATTCATATCATCCTGTTGTTACCTACCCAACTGGTGCACAGTTAAAGAATTATCACCATTGACTTCTGAACAGAGTTCAGAACGGTGAACCTTTGACTGTCAAATCCTCTTAAAGATCCGAGGAGAAGCAAGATTCGTGTCACAATCCTGTTCCTCAATTTCTTCTTGTATGGAATACAGTAAAATACCGGTATAAGTAACCCCACTGCAAAAAGCCCAGGCTGGTGAGGTCTGGTGATCTTGATGGTCAAACACTGTGAATTTACCTGCTTTGCTTCAATTGCTTCACTGCAAAGGAAATCACATCTAGGCGCAGTAACGATGCAATACCGACTCCATGTTTCTGATAAAAATATTCGATTTGCCTCCTTTGCCGCCCTTCAAAATTTTTGCAGGGACCTTTGAATCTCTCGGTATGGGGGATGCAATTACGTAGACGCTTTTTCGTTCATTTCATAAAATATTTTCTTGATAATGCTGCAGTACTTTAATAAAATTAATAGAAATACGTATTTTAATGTACCTGTATAAATCTATTTTTAATGTAATGATATTTTTCGGTGTTAAGTCATTCTGGGGGTGAAAGTCAATATATTTTTCTCATTTCTCATATAACAAAAAAAAAAAATTGATGTGTAGTTTGTAAATTTTTGGACATGAAAATAAAATGTTTAGTGAAACTTTAAATCGATTTATTGATTGTAACTATAATGTAGAAACTGCTTTTTAAGACTAAGTAGTCCTTATCTGTGCTACTAACTGGCATATGTACAGAAAAACCTAAAAATACTGGATGATAATATCAGTTTTCTTCCCTCGTACCAGTGATGTTACGAAAATTATATAAATCAGACGATGGCACGCTTAGCTCGTGCGGGCCAGCTCTTTCTCCTGCTTATACAGAAGAAATAGGTAATGTTTTCGCTTTATATGGCCTCTCGAGCCGCGACCGTTCTTCACCAACACACAGTAATCTTATCGAAGTATTATCTAAACTATTGTATGACTTGAGGCTTTCCCGGCGTTTGATGTAGAACAACTCTTCTCGGGTTCTCAGCCAGGTGCGTTGGAGATTAGCTTCCAAGCTTTCGACGGCTAGCTCTGCCAGCTCACTTCGTCCCTGAAGAAGATGGCAGAGCTAGCCGTCGAAAGCTTGGAAGTTACTCTCCAACTCACCTGGCTGAGAATCTAAAATATTGTTTTCTTAATTTAGTAGAAATCGGATATGATTTTCACTATAACAATAAAGATCCAGATTACGAGCCTAATTAGTGAGGAAACAGTACTTGAAAATTTAATAAATAGCCCATTCAAGTTAAGTACAACACGCTTTTTAAGATTCCGATAGACAATTTATACTACTTACATATATTAGACATCAAAGTCCTAAGACATTTAATTCAGATCGTTACTTTCAAACACTGAACACTCACACGGTGTATATTCACGACATCAAGGAAGGATTCTTATAATGGGTTTTAGAGTGCATTCAAATACACAGATAATAGCGCTTTCATGTTGTTGGGTACTGAAATTACTACACTAAAGTGACTGTGTACGTAAATGCTTAGATTATGACATACTAATTTCAATTTTAATTTGATTAACTTGACTTTGTAATTTTTAGGAGAAACTTGTCATGCATTTCATTAAAACATTTCAAAGACAGCACATTTTCAGTCCCTTACATTTAGGTTAATCGAGTGGGGTACATGCTACATACAGTGAGAAACGAAGAAGGTGAATTACATTGCAACATGCAATGTGCAAAAAATGTGAAGTCCTTTATGTTAAGGTACAAAAATCGGATTCTAAAAATCATAAATATGATTTTAACAAAAATGTAATAATGCTTACATACTGTTATGTTTAGATAGCTTGGCCAGTGTTACGCGCGAACATTTGAGCAGGGGTGATGTAGAGTGAGTCAGTTTCTCGGTACATTCAGTGGGACAAGAGGGGGAAGGAGGAGAACTATATACATGCTGACGTAAGTTACAGCTATGTTGAAAAACATTGGTCGCGTACCTGCACTTCAACACAGTTTTTTCACTCACTGCTAACAAAACACTCGTACTTAACACTATCGTACAAATGTTTTTGCAATAGTATACTACGCACTTGCATGAGGAAAAGAAGTGAATCAACAGTAACTGCACAGCGACTGACCCATACATCCCTTTTTTTCCTTTTCAGTATCAAATGGACTTGTCTGGATTGCATACTGCGCATAATGTTATGGCCTGCCAAGCTATTTAAACACAACAGTAGGCCTATATATTTCATATGCAAAATAGTTTTCTTATATGATTTTTCTAGCATTATCGCGAGAGACATCTTTGAAAATATGAAATCTGTTACGAGACATGATTTTGATATATTGATAGTGAAGATAAAATCCTGGAAAAAAGAGAATATAACTTGATGGAAACTGTATTTGTGATAAAAAAATTGAAGCTGAGTTTGAATTTCTATGTATTAGGTGAAAAAAATTCATAAGAGCATTAATGTTTGTTTACAGTGTAGTCAGTATATTTGGATAAAATTTTATGTACCGGTATCGGCGAAATATACATTTTATTGCATTCTTCTTCAGTAATAGATATTCTTGTAGAGATTGTGGAAAAGGAGCTCACTGTCAGCTCTTGAGATGTAAACAACTAAACATGGAAATTTAGTTCGCTAAGGGAGGAAAACATGAAAACATAAGCCAGATTAATATTGACGTTTTAAAATTATGTTCCTGTTTACGAGAAACAGAAATATATATACCATGAAGAAAGCTGTCTTTTGTATTATAATAAAGGAATACAACTTTTTCATTTAAAAGAGACCAGAAAATTGAATGACTTTCAAAAAAATATGTATAACCTGTATTTAGTACATAAAAACCAAAGATACGTTCTTCTACTTTCATGGGACTAATTCAGTTTTTTTGTTTCCAGAAACATCGATTAATTTTGATCTTCATGTCTCCCATCATGTGAAATAGTGAGTACCGCACTTCTCAGTCTTTATGTCATAATGTTTCTAAAGCGGTTGTAGAAAGAAAGTCGAATGGGTTTTTTAATTAATATCGTTACATTTGTTGAGCATCTCAAGATATTTTCCTACATAGCTTCAGAGCGTTTCTGGGGCGTGTGTTTGTATTGCATGTACGTATATTTAATATATTTCAGTAAATGTATCTTCATCTTAGTTCGAATGGCTTTCTCGTTGCATGTGTTTACAAAATGTGGTGGCTTTTGAAAATAAGGGGGATGACTTCTGGATTTTTTTTAAGTTTTGTTTAATCCTAGTAAAAAAGAATATATTTTATTGCACATAAGCTACCTTTCAATAAATACTTTGTTATTGTTGTTATTAAATTCAAGTGGTATTTTGTATATGAGTACTATACCTATTGTTCACCGACTTATACACAGAGGTACACGAATAAACAAATGTAAACACACAGTACCGGGGCATGCGGGGAGACTAGCATCGTGAACCGTTGACTCGCAACTTGCTCACCGTACTAAGTGAAGCTAGTATGATCGATGTACATCTAACTTGTATTCAAAGTAACTAAAGTAGTGATAATATAATCAGCAGAGGATTGTGGTCTAGGTGGCCTCATTTAAGTCAGTATATTTTTTTTTCTGTAGGAAACATTGTATGAGAAAGTTTATGAAAATAATTAACATGTAATAGGAATTAAAGGACAATATTCAGGCTACGATACCTACAATTACAAAGTCTTAGCACTTAAGAGGTGCCATTTGTGTCGGGACTGTGATGAAGGACATTTTCAGGTTCTCATGTAAAATTAGAAATGAATTTATTGGGTAAATTTTGTTTTGTTCATACTCCGTCCCGTCATCCAGTGGTTTCTACTCGCGGAATCTGCTTGCTTGCTTTTCGCCAAGTGTTCCGTCGACATTTGACTAGCATGGGCGACTTATAAATAGAGGTTCCTGTATATTGTAAACTAGAACTTACTGTTATAGTCAACTCATTCAGATGCACATATTCTTATTGTACCTGATTGCGATGTAACTTACATTAATTACTGTGTCTTTACATGGAGTAATAATCCGTGCTCTATTTTATAATAGATTTACATATACAAATTTAGATAAAGTTAAAAAAGTAAACAATTTTATATTCCCGTTATAGCTATGCCCTGGATTTTTCGTTTTTAGTTGTAATTAGGGTTCTACGATATGTTTTAATTTTTCATGTACTTTAAATATAAAGTGGGAACTTGGTTTCTTAGAAAGAAAGAAAGATAGAAGAAGAGAAGATAAAGTGAAAGAAAGAAAGACAGAAGAAGAGAAGATAAAGTGAGTGAAGAAAGAAAAAAGAGTTGGAAGAAAAGTATGTAGCACATTTAAGACAAGTGATACCACACTTTATATAATAAACTGATGCGACTTTATAGCAACATTCAATGCATTAACATCAGACGTTTCACACAACCTGAAACACTTTGAAAATATTATAACTTTTACACGAATCATTTAATACTTATTGGATGACACTGAGAACAGTTTCCTATGAATTTAAAACAAATATTTCGTTTAAAAATAAACATACGATACGAAATAAAAAATGGTGGGACAGTTAAGATTATGGAAGCCATAACTCCCAAATTCGATGTTCTTATTTTTCTTAATTCGACCGGAGCTTGAATCTTACACTGGCATTGAAACTTACACTAGCACGGCCATCCTGTACATTTATAGTTCTACGGTCCTTTTTAAAAACCCTTTTCAGCTACGGGGTTGTTTCCGATCTCTGATAACGAATTTGAATGACATGTGCGTCAGGAGTCACACGACAGCTGAACTGTGGCGCGAGGTGACAGACCAGTAGTGAGTGATCTCATAGTCAGAATGCACGGCGACTCACAGCAGAAATTCCCAAGAAAATGGAGCCTTTTTGGGACAGGTACATAACAACCGTTTCTGATGCCAAGGACGGTGAAAATAAAATAAGCCTACAATAAACGAGGTTTCGATATTTCCAAGAAAGGCATCTTCTGTGTATTTAATAAGATTAGTAAAGCTCTAATGGAATTAATTTGTATCATCTCGTGGGATGCGGCGACTTGTGACGAGGGGGAGGATTTTTTTTTCTTTTTACATTCTGGAATTAATCCCATCCGAGCTTTGCCAGTTTTATTAGGTACACACAAGATGCCTTTCTTGGAAATAACGAAACTACGTCTTTGCAGGCTCCTATGATTTTCACGTAACTGTACTTGGCATCAGAAAGAGTTGTATGTACCCCTCCCAAAACGGCTCGATTTTCTTGGGCATTGGTACTGTGATACACCGTGCACTCTGATTATGACATCATTCACTACTGGTCTGTCATCTTTCGCCGCAGTTCAGCTGTCGGTGTGATTACTGATGCACAAGACGTCATTCAAATTCGTTATCAGAGATCGGAAACAAGCCTGTATGCCATGAATGCTATCCACCGAGCTTTCATTCTGAAATTACTTTTGCTAAGGAGTCAGGTTCAGGGTCATAGATAAAGATTATTGTAATTTATTCTGGAATAGTCTGTGCGAACAAAAGTCTTATGGAACATTACTTCCGATTATCTGACGTTAGAATATTAGATTGCACGCTCAGCTTTAGAGATGTTCTGAAATTCTCTAATGGTAAAATGACACAAGGAATTTATTTCGCGTCGTTTTTACATAGTATGAACTTATTAAATTTACGCTTCATTATTGATTCTGTGTGTTGGCGGCTGTGGTCTCCCAATGAAAGGAAGCAGTATGCATGTCATGCTGACAACATAAACAGTTCCGCTCACTCTTATTACATTTGTGACTTGCAAGACGACGACAACAAACACTCAACATCGCAACTCAAGTCTTCTTCGTTCCCAATCCTTCATGTTAATCTGATCGCTTACCATTCTGAGTAGAAGATATGAAGCTGATCTTGCCCAGCCCTCGTCCTCCGACTGCCATCTTGTTTTCTGTTTAAGACTCGGACTGATCTCGAACCCCAGAGCTTCAGACTCTGTGACCCCTCGGTACTGGTACGTGGCGAGTCTCCGTCTCTCCGCTGGTTCTGGTATAGTCTATTCAACGAAAAAAAGCAGACTGCGCAATCGTTCTTCTTTTGTATTTGTAAGTTATTTAAATTACAGTTAATGACGTCATGGATATATACACTGACACACCGCTCCTGTCTATGTACATCATCATAAAGCAAATCACTGAAAATAATTTATTTCGCAACATGGAAGCTTTAGAATAATTAGCATAAAGCATTCTTTACAATGATAGCAATCAAAGGCCAAAATCCAATGAAACAGCTGCCTTCAGATAAATTACACTTGATGGATTTTTCCAGACACGCTTAGACGTCATGCGTAGTATATTTTCCATACTTCAGTAAATTAACACTGGAAGAACATCAGAGGTCAGCCTCACATTGTGACACTATCCACAGAAAAATAAAATATCACAGGCATTGATTTTGTGAGAGACTAAGCGGGCCTCAATTCCACACCATAATGGGAGTTACGTTTAAAAGAATAGCCCCCTGTCTTTGTCCTGAATCTGCAGGCTGAGTCAGAAATATGGCTACACTTTTCATCGCTTAGTGTGGTGACAGTATTATAGCTACAGGAAATGAGACAATTCTTCAAACTAAAGAACAATACACAATACTGACCAGAGCCATTTTATTGCCTCAAACTGCTCGTCGTTCACATCCAAGCATAGTTGGCACCGCTTTGGAAAGTCACTCATTGCTTTACGATGCACTGGAATAGCACGAATTTATTCCTCAATTGCTGTTTTCATCATATCGATGTCTCACGGTCTCCGAGCGTAACCCTGCTCTTTCAAATAACTCCACAGCCGATAGTCACAGGCTGTGAGATCGGGGGAGCGGGCTGGCCGTTCTATCGGTCCTCTCCTTCCCAACCACGTGACTTGCAATTCACGAATCAGACTTTCTCTTGCGACAATAACATAATGAGGGAATGCACTTTCCTGTTGGAATTGACAATGTTCGTGTTCATCACTTTGCATCACTGGCACGACAAGTTCATGAAGAATTTCACAGTAACGAACAGCATTAATAGTCTCCTCTAAGATTCGCATTCCTAACAATCCTTTCCATCCAATGATTACCCATGATGAAAACAGCAATTAAGCTATTCCAATGGACGTGTACTGTAAAGCAATGACTTTCCAAAACTGTGCCGATTATATTTGGATGTGAACGGCGAGCAGTTTTTAGCAATAAAGTGAGTCTGATTGATAGTGTTGTATACTTTTATTTAATTAAAAAAATTGCCTTTCCAACGGTAATGGCTCATTTCCCATAACCACAATACTGTCATCACAGGAAGCGATCAAACGTGTAGTCATATTTCTGACTCACTCTGTAGATTAGATCCTGTTTTTACTCGTAACCAATAGATTTATCGATTTCTCATCTCCTTCGAGGAATACCGCGCTTGTTAAAAAAAAAGTAGTAATATCCTGAATTCTGAAGTTAAAGGACGTAATAAAATATGTTATAGTGGTCAAAGGAGAGATAGTGCTTCTTTATAAAACAGAGTTTTAAAGAAAAAAATAGGAATAATGTTTTTGTTTTCAGACAATTTTGACAAGAAATGCAATGTAATATCTATCCCGAAGTTCAAAAGAAGACTTTAGACGTTTAGAATATTACAGACCTGGAGATACACATGCATTTTCGGGACCTTATATTGGCTAGCTCTTGGTACGGTGTTTCAGTAATTCCACCGTGTGCTGGGACTTAACATCTCCCACGTTAGGGAACTAAATACATATTTTCTGTCGGTTATTTAACGACGCTGTATCAGCTGGCGTCGATGAAATTGGTGATAACGAAATTATATTTGGTGAGATGAGTAGGAGAATTCACCGTGAGATTATTTAACATTCGTCTTACAGTTGGCGAAAACCTCGGAAAAGTCCAACCAGGTATTCAGCCAAACCGGGATTTGAACCCGGGTCGGTAGCCGACATACACGTACATGTTCCATCATCACGATAATGTAGTAAGACTCGGACAATTAATTTTCACCTTGTTACAGCATCTGTGTTAGAGTTTTATTGTGACAAATTCTTTTAATTTGTGTTGATTTTTATGTCTATCAGTTTTAAAAGAATTATTTTTTTTTACTCTCGATTAAGGGCGCAAATAGCCATAGAAGCTGACGCACCTTTATAAAATCTACTGCTACTTGAATTTTGCATACTCTATTGATTCCGTTATGTCTGGAAACTTCTGGCAGAGTTTATATAGAATATTCCACCTGTGCTGGGACGTAACATCACCAACGTTTCGTAACTGCATACAGGTTTCTTTTTTTTTTTTTAGTAGGTTATTTTACGACGCTTTATCAACATCTCAGGTTATTTAGCGTCTGAATGAGATGAAGGTGACAATGCCGGTGAAATGAGTCCGGGGTCCAGCACCTAAAGTTACCCAGCATTTGCTCATATTGGGTTGAGGGAAAACCCCGGAAAAAACCTCAACCAGGTAACGTGTTCCGACCGGGAATCGAACCCGGGCCACCTGGTTTCACGGCCAGACGCGCTAGCCGTTACTCCACAGATGTGGACATACAGATTTCATATTGAGTACAATTTAGTAAGGCCTGGACCATGCTCATTAAAACTACTTCGACTGCTGATAAGAGAGACAAGAGACAGATACCAGTTTGTCAGAATTTTATGTTTTCTAAACTAGAAACTAGTGACTTGTGACAAGGAACAAATGACAGTGAAATTAGAAGTGAATTTTACTAGTCTGACTAGTGTTCTATTTTTTGAAGTACCGTAATGTATTTGTAGTACTGTATTTGATTTTAGATTATTTTCACAAGTCTAAGATGTATGGTCAAACTTAGTTATTCTATAAGTCTATTCTTTTGGAGCAGTGAAGAAGAAATAGTAGCCGAAAATGTGGTTAATTGACTCAGAAGTGAAAATTGTAATGCAAAATTCTAAAAGGGAAAGAATATACAGTAAAAGAGTTGTATATTCTGGTGTGGAAAATGCACATGAATTTACTGAGAGCTTCAGACTAACCGAAACAAAAATGGAACAGTTTTTAACTGTAATTGGAGTTAAATTTAGACAAAACATTGATCGAATTAATGCTTTACCTGCCAGTAGAGTAATTTCGTTCTATTTTTTTTTTAGTTTTTTAATCTTTTGTTATTTGTTTGAGAAAATACACAAAAAAATAATCTTCTTTTCTTCTCTGGTTTTATGAAACAATGCCATATTGTGGTCTACCATCTTACTTGACCATCTTATCAACAAATTGAGTCACTTGGCAAATTATCAACAATTTTTAAGAAACAAAATTTACTAAAATTGTCTTGTCTCTGATTTCCTTGTCAGTTTGTGACTAGTCAAAATAGTCGTTTTAAGGACTGGCCCTTGGTCGTGTCAAAATAACCTAACATTTATATTCATGTGATAAGTTTCAAGAAACAGAACGCTGGTCTGACTAATACAGTACGATTATTTAGTCTCGACAGTCACCGACAATGTGCGCCTGGGTCAGGAGAGTCCATTAAGTTACGCCAAGGGGTGTTCGGGTTGGTCAGTCGCTTGCATTCAGAGCGATCGGATGTCACACGTGCGGTACAGCTGTGTGTTTCCAGTACATTTAAGCTGTACTGCATTTCTTTACTGGCCACTCGCTGATATCTCTACTCCGAAGCTGTCCCCACTACTCCTATTACTTCCCCTCTTTTGCATCGCCGAAATGTCATGACTAAATCGGTTTGTAAAATTCACTCCTAATTTCCTTGCCACTTGTCCCTTGTTACAAGTCACTTGTGTTTGTGTTTAGAAGACATAAAACTCTGACAAGTTAGTGCTTATCACTTGTGTTCTTTCTCATTAATCACAGTCGTTTTAAGAAACAGTCGCGAGAAGGCTCACCTACATTTTTGGGTCTACTCTTGCCCAGTTGTTAAAGTAGCCAGGCGTAACAAGTCCCAAGGAGAAGATGACCCTTCAGATCTGCAATATTGTCCTGAAGGTGGGTCTTGTATGTAACTTTGTAAATGTTGGAGGTGTTAATAAGAAGCATTCAATGGAAACCCAAAGGTCTTCTTCCGAACACAACCACTGAGAGAGCCTAACATACCAGATCTAACTACTAATAAACTAGCGTCTCCCATTATGTTCGTTAAAAATTGTGACTGATAAGCCTTTTCGTCCGAAAAGATTATTCATTTTTCTCGTTTATTCAGATCGCTTTAAACGGGATGTCGACGAGTTTATGTAGAAGTTTTCTGTTGTAAGTCGAAGTTATTTTTAAATTTTATTAGTCTATTAATTTTACATTAATTCTTGCATTACTATTGGTATTACTTCCATAATTAATGTCCAAAATATCCACCTCGTACTTCTAAACATTCTTCTAGGTGTTCCATAAATTTCATTCGCTGAGCATCGATAAAAATTCATTCTTGACGGTAGCAATAGCATTACTTATGTGTTACCTCAACTGCCGCTATATTTCTGACTTGCCATTCATATATACCCTTGACTTTAAACAGCCCCACAAAAAGAAATCTATACTTCGTTCCATAATGTCTGACAGGCGACGTAAATATTGCCGACACAGGAGGAGAGAAGTATAATTCCTATTCTTTCCACGCTTATCTTGAAGTTGGGAGGGGGTAGACCACCCAACTTCAAGGTAAGCGTGGAATGAGACCTCTGCCATTGGTTCAATAGCAATTATCGTTTTCTCTCTCGGTGCCGTCAATATTTACGTCATCTGTTAATCATTATCGAACGAAGTATAGTGAGGAGAGGTCTGTTCACCGAGCCGGCCATGACACTGGTCCAGTTCTTTCTGTTCACTAATAAGAAATTGTTAATTGTGCAACTCTTGCTTTTGACCTTACATCACTGGAGACAGTTCACTAACCGAAAGCTCAGCTTCACTAACTTCACGATTATGTTAGCGTCAACACAGTGACGTCATAACTGTACTGCTTGCTGAAACACAGCGGTGAAATTGAAAACAGTGCAGTGGCGGAATAATAAGGCCACTAATAGGCCTATATTTTTTCATTACTCCACTTAAAAATAAATTAACATATGGATAAATAATTATATCGATAACGAAACCGAATTGAGCCACTGGTGTAGCTCAGACTAGCACGTTTGCCTACCAATCCGTAGCTGCTCTTGGGCGTGAGTTCAATTTTCGTTTGGCCGAACTACATGATTCAGTTTTTTTCGAAGTTTTCTCCAACTGTAGAGCGAATTTCAGGTAAACCCTGGAGAATCCTCGGCCTCATCTCACTGAATACCATTTCATTGTTACCACCAGTTCCATTGGAATTAACCTAGAGTTGATAGACCTTTGTTAAATAACCTAATAAAAGAAGCCTTCGGTAAAGTTTGTGTGTTTACATCTGGATCACTCTGTATAGCTCGCAGTTCTCCTGTTTCTATCGATAGTTACTAACCGATTAGAAGCCGGAGTACATTTTCTATGAATAACAAGCGTTGCTTTAACAATTCTAACCGCTTTTTTCCGAAAAGATGGTTTTTTGGTAGTACCGTATAACTCTCAGAAAGAAAATAGTGCGTTAAAATAAAAACTTCCCATTAAAATTCTGTATTTCTAACAATAAAAATAGAAGTGTAACTAAATGTCTTATCGTAATTAGATAGAAGGTTATGAGAAAAATTTCAAATCATGATTTAATAATCGTTTTTGTTTTTATAATCAAATTTGAACACAGAACTCTATTTCTTTTACGTTTACAAGTAATTACTGTATGTGAAAGCGTGATAGCAAGATTTATTAATTACAGTTTTTGATTTGGCAAGCAAAAGCAAGCATGACAGCGCTTAAAGCATTGTTAGCTGGTAGTTATTTAAATTTTATGTTGTGAACATAAGTTTACGAATACGATTGAAACTTTTCTAAAAATAAAAATTCTGGAGTTGTAACACATGCTGAATTTTAATGAAACAGTGCTACTACCTTGTTATACGATGTTGTTAACACGATGAATATATGACGTATGGGAATTCCATAACATCATAGTTCAGAGAATGAACTTGATTTCCCCCGTGACTTTTTCCACTTTAATTAAACTGGTTGAAGATGTAATACTGACTGATTTGCTTCAGGATCCCTTGTGTTAAGCAGGCATATGTTCCATTATAATACCGTGTAGTACTCTATTTACTACATTGAGAAAATTACGCAATCTGCTTATTTTTCGCTAAATAACTAGTCTACAGTCTTCAATCTACTAGCTTATTCTTACAAGTAATAGAAAAGCTCTAACATTGCAGCGAGTGCGAGGCTCGTACAGCTAGTGACGTCTTCTTAGTGCACGTGTAGCTGGTTGCAGTACGGTGTGGGGAATTCAGTTTAAAGGCTTTGCGAGTGTTCAGTCGTTGTAAGCTTCCAAAATAAACATATCTTTGTGATGGCTTCTAATCAATCGGTGCCTAGTTTCTTGTCAGTATGGGAGAACGTTTCCTTTCTGTGTCATGTGGTGAAGAG
This sequence comes from Periplaneta americana, assembly GCF_040183065.1. Lineage (NCBI taxonomy): Eukaryota > Metazoa > Arthropoda > Insecta > Blattodea > Blattidae > Periplaneta > Periplaneta americana. Next base: position 134,528,597 of record NC_091122.1, on the reverse strand, counting down.
GCAAGGAAATACACTGAGTTAAAGTTTAATCTACAATGACACTATTTTTCGAGCCTCGCAAGTGAATATGGCAAATATCAGGGAAATTAACGTGACGAGATGATAAAACAGTTAAAGGAGACTGCTGATCATCAAATTATCGAATATTCTGTTCGCTTGAGTTTCAAAATTACGATACTCTATGTATAGCGAAAAATCTAAGGTCATTTACTGATGGAGATTTTGCTAAAACTCTTATTGTCATGGCTGCAGAGAAAAATGTTCAAATCTTCTAGAAGAATTTGAAAGTGTAAGCTTGCCTTCAAACACAATAATGAGAATTTAAAAAATCCAGAAAATCTTCGTAATAAAGTTCATCTGGTGTAAACTTATTAATGTTTAATGGTCACACTTTCTTGAAACAGGAAAGCAATGTTTATTTTAATTTTGCAAAGAAAACTTTGTTTCAATATTGCTGTGAATAATATCATGTATTTTAATATAGTACAGACGTGGACAAATTATTAGACTAAAACGTTTTTCTTGGAAACATAATATAATTCATCATATCAACTATCAGTATAATTCACAGAGTCTCTATTGTTGTAAATATTATTGTTTACATCTTCTGGTATATTTTTCCAATGGTTGAGTATATTTTGTCTGGCTGTGTTGGTACTACTGATTTTTTTAGTTATATACTGCAGAAGATATTCTCCCATGGCCTGCAAGAAGACCGGACATGAACAAAATTGAAAATCTGTGTTCTATACTATAGAAGAAAGTGAACAAAAAGAGGCTTACAACAAAACATGGACTCATTTAAGCACTGTCTGATATCTGGCTAAATGATGCTGATATTCAAAGAAAGTGTCAAACTTTGGTTTCCAGCATCCCTGACAAAATCAACGTGTTAATAAAGAATAAGGGAATGCTCACAAAATATTAACAACCTCCAGACTCAATTTTCTGTTCATTATTTCTGTGCAAAATACATTTTTGTTCATTATTTCTGCCGATAAATACAGCTTTGTTGCACATATAGTTAATTTGGTCTAATAATTTGTCCACGTCTGTATATACATGATTAGACTTACTTTAATAAAAGTGTTCTTCAGTTCATTTTTAAAAAGTTAATTATTATAATTTAATCCTAATTATTATTTATTCGTTACACAACTCCAAACAGTTTCTTTACAATTAATTTTTCCAAGAAATCTAAAATGCAGTTTTATTCAGCTTTCAATTCATCCCTGACTTATCAACCAGTTGGTTTCATACATGTAAATACTAGTATCAGACATTCACATTACTTTAAATTTAATTTGATCAATATGAGAAACAATTATTATCACGAAAAAGGAGCCACCATCGCAAGCCTTCGCTGCGCCCACGACAGCGAAACACGAGAGCAGCGGGCTTCAGAGCAGACTGAGATGACGTCACAGGGCATCGAGTTGACGACCACTGATTTAAAGTGTAGATGAGAAATTACACAACATATCAAATTGCCTACAACTTCCACACTCTTGGACTAGGAACTTGAAATTTCGAATACTGAATTAAAACATGTCCTTCTTTACATCCATTTTTTTTTTCAGAATTTTATGATAATTTCTTTTGATTTTTTACATTTTTAATTTTCATGACAAACTACAATAATGATGTACCTTTTGCTAAAACTCTACAAAATCAATAAATATTAAACTTTCCATATGCCTTACCCATGCCTAAAGGAACATTTTGCCGCAGCCAGATATTTTAATTAGGGATTGTTTAATTTTCTTAAATGTATGTTATACCGTTAGTATATGATTTTTTATTTTATTTTATAATATGAATTAAAAAAATTCCTAATTAAAATAGCTGACTGCAGTAAAATGTTACTTTAGGCATGGGTAAAGCATAGCCTATAGAAAGCTTCATATTCATTGTTTTTAAATATATTTTAGAAGAATATGCATAATTATTTTAATTTGTTATGAGAATTTAAAATTTTGAAAATCAAAAACAAGGGAACAGTAAATTCTGAAAAAAAAAAAAAAATTGCAGGTAAAAATACACAGATTTGAAATCAGTATTCAAATTTCGAGTTCCTAGCTCTAAATGTGTGGAAGTTATAATCAGTATGATATGATGTGTAATTTCTCATCCGTATTCCATTATGGAGAATTTCTAGGGTATAACTTTAGCGGAATTAGCCATGATTTGCTTTTATAGATCCAGTATGAGGCGGAGAGACGTTGGAACTGTTCTGATACTGGGCTGGAAAAATTTTTCATTTTACGCGAGTGGGCAGTATATGATATTAAATTTATGCAAAATTAGAATGCGAAATTAGAAGTATATTAAATCTTCTACATAGGAAATGACAAATTAATTCGAGAAATGAGTCATATTGCAGTTTATATCAGCAATGAACGTAGTGATGGGTCAAAATGACCCCAACTACAGTAAACTAACCAACATCTGGTACTGTAGACTTATGTACTGTGTGCAGTATTGTATTGTATTGTGAGTCCCTACCACGGCATGGCGCGTCCTCACGTTGCGGATCGAGGAGACGGCCTCCAGATATGGAGGGTAGCTGTGAATATATTGAATAAGCAGTCGCGGACAGCCGGTGAGGGGTGGTCCTCCAGCTTGGGGGTTAGGCGAAGGGCTAACAACCCATCACCGTAAAAAACAGCTTTTTACGAATCCTTCAAATAAGCCTCGGAATGGGACTGATTCTCTGGCACGACCACAGCAAAGGAATAAGGTTTTGAGAAAATATTCTTCTGAGAAGATTAACTCCATAAGTAGATGAAATTATTGGGGATCATCAGTGTGGTTTTAGGCGTAATAGATCAATTGTTGACCAGATATTTTGTATCGACAGATAATGGAGAAAAAATGGGAGTATAAGGGTACAGTGCATCAGATATTCATAGATTTCAAAAAGGCATATGACTCGGTTAAGAGAGAAGTTTTATATGATACTCTTATTGAATTTGGTATTCCCAAGAAACTAGTTCGATTAATTAAAATGTGTTTCAGTGAAACATACAGCAGAGTTCGTATAGGTCAATTTCTGTCAGATGCGTTTCCAATTCACTGTGGGCTAAAGCAAGGAGATGCACTATCACCTTTACTTTTTAACTTTGCTCTAGAGTATGCCATTAGGAAAGTCCAGAATAACAGAGAGGGTTTGGAATTGAAGGGTTACATCAGCTGCTTGTCTATGCGGATGACGTGAATATGTTAGGAGAAAATCCACAAACGATTAGGGAAAACACGGGAATTTTACTGGAAGCAAGTAAAGAGATAGGTTTCGAAGTAAATCCCGAAAAGACAAACTGTATGATTATGTCTCGTGACGAGAATATTGTACGAAATGGAAATATAAAAATTGGAAATTTATCTTTTGAAGAGGTGGAGAAGTTCAAATATCTGGGAGCAACAGTAACAAATATAAATGATACTCGGGAGGAAATTAAACACAGAATAAATATGGTAAATGCCTGTTATTATTCGGTTGAGAAGCTTTTATCATCTAGTCTGCTGTCAAAATTCTGAAAGTTAGAATTTATAAAACAGTTATATTACCTGTTGTTCTTTATGGTTGTGAAATTTGTACTCTCACTTTGAGAGAGGAACATAGGTTAAGAGTGTTTGAGAATAAGGTGCTTAGGAAAATATTTGGGATGAAAGAGTACATCAATATATATATATATATATATATATATATATATATATATATATATATATTTGGGGCTCAGAGGGATGAAGTTACAGGAGAGTGGAGAAAGTTACACAACCCAGAACTGTACGCATTGTATTCTTAACCTGACATAATTAGGAACATTAAATCCAGACGTTTGAGATGGGCCGGGCATGTAGCACGTATGGGCGAATTCAGAAATGCATATAGAGTGTTAGTTGGGAGGCCGGAGGGAAAAAGACCTTTGGGGAGGCCGAGACGTAGATGGGAAGTTAATATTAAAATGGATTTGAGGGAGGTGGGATATGATGATAGAGAATGGATTAATCTTCCTCAGGTTAGGGACCAATGGCGAGCTTATGTGAGGGCGGCAATGAACCTCCGGGTTCCTTAAAGCCAGTAAGTAAGTAAGTGCAGTTCACATAGATATGACAGCATAAATTAACTTTGAGATGTTAGTACCGTATAACTCACATGTTGACAATTTGTAAGTATACCTGACATTTGTTTCCGTTTTGTAATTAAGATAAAAACTGAAGTTCATTCCTTATTTGTTACAAGGAAATTCTGTCTAGAACTCGCGTTGCCTTAGGTTTCATACACCGAAGTCTATTTACTGCAAATGGATATTGTATTGTAACTTTGACTCGCTTTAGAGATGAAGATGAACAGGATTTTATGGTAAATAATATTACTTGCCTTGACCCGTGTATTACGTCTCAAAGTTTGTTGGTCGAAATTTTTCTACATCCTTCATATTTTGTGTGTGATGTAGGGTCTAATGGCCAAGTAGATAAGTAGCTATTGATATTTTTCTACTCCTTTTGTACTCTCTTCCGTATCATTCATCGCCTTTGGCCTCTTGTTGTAAACAAAGCTTTCGAGAGAAGCTGCAATAAAGAGGATACTGTGCCATCACAGTCTCTACGATATGGATCGCCTGAAAATTGGAATCCAATATCCTTTCAAGTTGGAAATTGCCTGCCCCAGTGTTCGGTGACACATGCTAACTCAGCTGATGTGCTGCAGGAGTGTCATGTCAAAACACGCATTAATTTTATGGAATAACCTCGGAATATTTAAACCTTAGGGAGCATCCCTCCCTTAGTTGCTGTTCCCTTTTGAAGGCGAAACAAATTCTAAGAGTATTATTCTGTGTATTTTTTTTTTTTTAGGAAATTCCGTGACATCTGAAACAACATAGCAGCAACACGTCATTTGAAACGAAAAGTGTTTCGTGTCAAAATATTAGTAGGCTATGCCTAACATATACAGGATGTTGAGTTTGTTACATATTTTTAAGATTATAAAGAAAAAGCTTTGCTAATTGATTATTATTACGATGTACCGAAGTACATGTGATATTTCCGTGCAGAAATTCTGCGTCATCATATGATGAAGGATGAGTGGAACGGAGAAAAAATTATCTCCGGCACCGGCATTTGAACCCGGGTTTTCAGCTCTACGTGCTGACGCTCTATCCACTAAGCCACACCGGATTCCCATCCCGATGTCGGGATGAATCCTCACAGTTTAAGTTCCACTTCTTGGGTGGCCTACCCTCACGCACTGCGTCACAGATGTGTGACAGTGGCACAATGTCCACACATGTGCAGAGGTGCACTCGTTATGAGTGACTAAGTGGCCGGGATCCGACGGAATAAGCGCCGTCTTGAATAACTAAGTGATTATTTTTCGCATATCATATATTATTACGATGTACCGAAGTACATATGATATTTCCGTGCAGAAATTCTGCGTCATCATATGATGAAGGATGAGTGGAACAGAGAAAACATTCTCTCCCGCACCGGGATTTGAACCCGGGTTATCAGCTCTACGTGCTGACGCTCTATCCACCAAGCCACACCGGATTCCCATCCCTATGTCGGGTTGAATCCTCTCAGTTTAAGTTCCACCTCTTGGGTTCCCTCTAGTGGCCTACCCTCATGCACTGCGTCATAGATGTATGACAGTGGCACAATGTCCATACATGTGCAGAGGTGCACTCGTTATGAGTGACTAAGTTCCGCTCATCCTTCATCATATGATGACGCGGAATTTCAGAATACAATGCGTACAGTTTTCCGTTGTGTAACTTTCTCCATTCTCCTGTAACTTCATCCCTCTTAGCATTTATTATTATTGTTATTATTATTATTGGTTTTAATTATCTGTTGCATGTATCTGCATGTTAATTAATCATGTGGTTCAGAGGACATATGACAATATCATTTCGAAGACTTTCTAACAAGAATGGTTGGTTTCTTTTCCACGTGAACACAAGCGGCTAAAATTCCCGCATTCTCGCTAAAAATTCTCCGGTTTGTTCATTGTTATTTTGTAGCGTAGACTTTTCACAAAGTCTAAGAGGAAATCGTCGAAGTTTGGGAGCGGTATGTCCAAGCAAAAGGATCTCCTTTTTAGACTCATCTTTCAGGATAACGGTCGAGGTACGATACTCTTAGGACATACAGGGTCTTTCTGAAGCTATATCGGGTGTGGGTTCATTGCCAGTACTTGTTCTTTTGATGGACGTATAGCGTCTATATTAGATCTTCACTAACAGAAAAATTTGGAAGAATTTTGTGAAACGGAAATTCAACTTCGGTTGCTATGGAAACGTTATATTCGATAAAATGACAAGTGAACGAGTCCATTGATATACATAAGGGAAATCGTCATGTATAAATAACCTGCTTGGAAGAATTTATTATAATTCATGGGGGAGAGGTGGTAATATATTTATAAAGTAGCTAGTGCTATTCACTTGTGCTTTGGTATGAATACGAAACGGACGCGTGCACAATACATGCGTAACAACAAGAATTTAATACAAGATTAGCATTACTCACATACAGATGAATAAATACCAATAACAACTTTACTGTATATTTTCATGTGCTTATACAGGGACATCATTTTATTTTTACTAACATTTTTAATATTAACCTGGCTGTACCTTTGGATTAACGGTTGAGAACCGGAAACACCGTGTGCTACCCCTTCCACGACTGAAGTTCAATGATACTGGCGTAAAATACAAACAAATCACTTTACTAGGTATAGGAGGGAAGAAAAGTAGTTCATCCATTACGTAAACTAGGAAATATCTCAATTTTTGTTTGATTATTTTCATTAGGTTTTTGTTTAAACAAAACACAGTACAGTATTAACAATAAGTGTTTTTACTCACGAACTGAGTTATCCATGCGAACGTATTCATTATGCAATGTATATTATACTGTCTACAGCACATTAGCGTACAATATAGAGAATGAAGTTAAATTGAAAAATAATCATAATATGGATATTTAAACACATTTTTTAAAATGGTGGCCGTTAATTTCGATACAGGCTTCAGTTCTTTTGTGCATATTATCGCACCTAATTCCAATTACCAGTTTCGTCCTTCGTACTAGTAACTCATGTTCCTTCACTTCTGCCCGACCCGCACAGATAAAATTACTCAGACATGCTATCTACTGTCCGTCAAATTGGTTATGTCGCAGGATCGTAAAAAGGGGGGAAACACATGATAGTTAATTACTTAACGGAGACCTTTTATTTAAGTTAGTTTAAACAGTTGTATAATATTACGCAGACGTCCAATTCCTAACAGAAATTAATATTTTCAGACAAGGGCTAAGTCACTAGCCTTTACAGAAGGGCGAGTAGAAGCAGGTGGGGAAGTCGGGATGCGACATAGGCAAACGGACAACAGTAACTGTGCGAAAATATGATTCAAAATTTAAAGCTCTTTCGTCACTGGAAAACGCGAACATATTTCTGGAACGTACTATACTCACTCAGTACTGTTCACTATATGCGGCCTTGGTTCTGTGTGGAGGACAGTTGGAACTTCATTAGTAGAAGAGGTGGGAGTGAAGTACATTCAAAAATTCAGGTACAGCAAAAATTGAATTAAAAATAAAATGATGTCCCTGTATATAGTATACCAGGTATTGTTGATTGTCTGTGGCTCAAAAACAAGTTATTTACTTGTTCTGGTAATAGTAGGCTACATTTATGTATTATTATTATTATTATTATTATTATTATTATTATTATTATTATTATTATGCCGCCACGGTGATCTAGTGGTTAAAGAGCTGAACGTATAATCCTGTGGATCCAGGTTCGGTCCCCGTTGTACCCCCCGATTTATAACTTCTGTTGGGCAAGCCAGTGGTCCAGGTAACACAGGGGTTTTCTTCCAGATCTCCAGTTCCCCAGTTCCCCTGTGACATTCCAAAAAATTCCATAATCTCATCTCATCGCGGTTGTAGCGTAGACCAGCCTCCTATGGCGCACCCTGGGCAACGACTCTCTCGGTAAATTGATCTATGTAACTGGCTTCATATGGATGAATTACCTAAGTCAAGTAACCGCCATTGGTATAAATATTATTATTCTTGAAGGAGATTGGTAGTTATTCAGTACTTGTTTAATTCCAGTGATTAGACACACTTAAATCTTAAAGCAAATTGTATATCTATATCGTAATTCTATTATAGACGTACATGCAACCACAGGAATTTCGTAAAGTCCTCTGTAACATTTTTCACATCTATTTTAACTCCAGAAATTTCGTAGCAAACCCACCCGAACATCTGTATTTTGCCAAGTTTATTTGAATATATCCATTATATAAATTGCTATGTTAATTGAACTATTAAAAATGGTAATCATAGCTGAAATACACTGATGATTTATGTTGAAACGAATGAAGGCGTTTGAATGTTGCCATAGCTACGTTAGCTTTGCCCTGAAGGGATTACGCTCAACGATTTTGACGCCTACACCTACTGAAATGTCAAAATGTCACTTCGCATCCATCAGAAAATACGGTGTATTTTTAGTAATTTAGATGTCCTTCAGCGATTAAGAGAGAAAATTTGCCTTTCGTCACCCGTCAGTTTAAATATTTGATCAGGAAGTTACATGATAATAAATACCCCAATTCGTTCGCTTACATAATATTGTAATTAGATTAATTAATAATTCGAATTATTTCATTAGATCATATGGGATAGACCTATAATCATCTCAAATCATAGAAGAAATTCATAAGTTTTTACGAAACTGAAAAACTATTTAACAACTCATTTGATATTGTGAATTTTCATATATATATAATTTATTTTAAGACCATTTGAAAAATGTCAGTTTAATAAGATTGTATAAAATGTTTCTGAGACTTGACATAGTAGGTTTTATTACTCCGGTGTGATAAATAATATTTAATTCTTAAAAAATTATTTTCTTGTTCTATATTTTAATTCTCTATAAATTTTAAGGGTTCATTGTATTTTCAAAGAACTCATACTATTAATAAAGCAGTTAGCCCTTCCTCACCCCGAAATTTCTTAAGTGAGGATAAACATCACTGTTCTACGACGTGCAGCACTACAAACAATGTTCATCCTATTAAAAATAAATTATATGTCAAAATAATTTCATCGAGTAATTTTAGTCACTTGTTTTAAAGAAGAAAACGTGAATTATTAAACTGAAAAGTCGAACGTAAAGTAGCCACAGATGGGAATGCATGATTTAATCTTTTACTTCCCGTCTATGATATATATATATATATATATATATATATATATATATATATATATATATATATAATGATTTTCCAAATGTTCTGTGGTTTGTAACAAGGAATTTTTATCTGAAAATTTTAGCCACTACGGTATATTGCATATTCAAGTAAAGTGTTTGAAAGGTTTGGTGCGTCTCTTTTGTATTATTTTATCATATTCAATTGCTGAAATTGTAGAGGGTATACTATTTATGCTTGAAATAATATAGATACTTACTGAATGTATGATGAATATTTATCCAACTAAGTGCATGTTCTGAATGATTATTTTATGTTTTTTTTTAATATATTTTCATCATTACAGATATATCCAAGAAAGAATCGTTTTCTATTTCCCTGTTTAACACATTTCTTAATTATAGACTATGATGCATACTATTTTTATATTTTTACGTATATTAAATCATTTCAACATTTATGGCATCTCGGCTGTCAGACTTTGTATCATTAAATTATTACACCCTTCATTCAACATAGTTTTATTAGTAAGTAAATAAAAATGTTATTGATTCGTCCTATCAAATATCAGAAACAGTTGCAAAGCAACAAACCAAAATATTTTAAGGCATTATTGCAAGCTTTTTTGAAAATCTCTTTTATATAATTAATGTTCTTTTAATGCAACAGTTTTAAAAATTAATTCTTGTTATTGAATTTAAATGGATCGAAAATGAGTTACAATTTCGTTTTATATAAAAATTACAATTTAATTAATAAGGTACTTTGCTCCAGTTTCCTGTCTTTATCATTCATTCACATTATAGAAATTACAATTTAATTAATGAAGTACTTAGCTCCAGTTTCCTGTCTTTATCATTGATTCATATTATAAAAATTACAATTTAATTAATGAGGTACTTTGCTCCAGTTTCCTGTCTTTATCATTCAATCACATTATAGAAATTACAATTTAATTAATGAAGTACTTAGCTCCAGTTTCCTGTCTTAATCATTGATTCATAATATAAAATTACAATTTGAATAATAAGATAATTTGCTCCAGTTTCCTGTCTTTATCATTCATTCTCATTAAGAAATTACAATTTAATTAATGAACAACATTGCTCCAGTTTCCTGTCTTAACCATTGATTCATATTATAAAAATACAATTTAATTAATAAGGTACTTTGCTCCAGTTTCCTGTCTTAATCATTCAGTCACATTATAGAAATTACAATTTAATTAATGAACTACTCTGCTCCAGTTTCCTGTCTTAATCATTGATTGATATTATTAAAATTACAATTTAATTAATAAGTTACTTTTCTCCAGTTTCCTGTCTTTAACATTTATTCTTATTATAGAAAATAAATTTAATTAATAAGGTACTTTGCTCCAGTATCCTATATTAAACATTGATTTATGTTATAACAATTACAATTTAATTAATGAGGTACATTGAACCAGTTTCCTGTCTTTACTATTGATTCATATTATAAAAATTACAATTTAATTAAAAGGTACTTTGATCTACTTTCCTGTCTTTATCATTCATTCTTAGTATAGAAATTACAATTTAATTAATGAGGTACTTTGCTCCAATTTCCTGTCTTTACCATTGATTTATAAGAATTTAATTAATTAGTTACTTTGTTGCAGTCTCTATAATTGACACATATGATGAGAATTACAATTTTATAAGTTACTTCGCTGCAGTCTTTACAATTGAATTATATTATAAGAATTACAATTTAATAAGTTACTTTGCTGTAGTCTCTATTATTGAATCATATTATGAGAATCACAATTTAATAAGTTACTTTACTGCACTCTCTATTATTGAATCATATTATAAGAATTATAATTTAATAAGTTACTTTGCTGCAGTCTCTATTATTGAATCATACTATAAGAATTACAATTTAATAAGTTACTTTGCTGCAGTCTCTATTATTGAATCATATTATAAGAATTACAATTTAATAAGTTACTTTGCTACAATCTCTATTGTTGTATCATATTATAAGAATTACAATTTAATAAGGTACTTTGCTGCAGTCTCTATTATTGAATCATATTATAAGAATTACAATTTAATAAGTAACTTTGCTACAGTCTCTATTATTCAATCATATTATAAGAATTTCAATTTAATAAGTTACTTTGCTGTAGTCTCTATTATTGAATCATATTATAACAATTATAATTTAATAATTTACTTTGCTGCAGTCTCTATTATTGAATCATATTATAACAATTATAATTTAATAAGTTACTTTGCTGCAGTCTCTATTATTGAGTCATATTATAACAATTATAATTTAATAAGTTACTTTGCTGCAGTCTCTATTATTGAATCATATTATAACAATTATAATTTAATAAGTTACTTTGCTGCAGTCTCTATTATTGAATCATATTATAAGAATTACAATTTAATAAGTTACTTTGCTGCAGTCTCTATAATTGAATGATATTATAAGAATTACAGTTCAATAAGTTACTTTGCTGCAATATCTAGTATTGAATCATATTATAAGAATTATAATTTAATAAGTTACTTTGCTGCAGTCTCTATAATTGAATGATATTATAACAATTACAGTTCAATAAGTTACTTTGCTGCAATATCTATTATTGAATCATATTATAAGAATTATAATTTAATAAGTTACTTTGCTGCAGTCTCTATTATTGAATCATATTATAAGAATTGCAATTTAATAAGTTACTTTGCTGCAGTCTCTATAATTGAATCATATTATAAGAATTACAATTTAATAAGTTACTTTGCTGCAGTCACCATTGTTGAATCATATTATAAGAAATACAATTTAATAAGCTACTTTGCTGCAGTCTCTATTATTGAATCATATTATAAGAATTACAATTTAATAAGTTACTTTGCTGCAGTCTCTATTATTGAATCATATTATAAGAATTACAAATTAATAAGTTACTTCGCTGCAGTCTATTATTGAATCATATTATAAGAATTACAATTTAATAAGTTACTTTGCTGCAGTCTCTATTATTGAATCATATTATAAGGATTACAGTTCAATAAGTTACTTTGCTGCAATATCTATTATTGAATCATATTATAAGAATTATAATTTAATAAGTTACTTTGCTGCAGTCTGTATTATTGAATCATATTATAAGAATTACAATTTAATAAGTTACTTTGCTGCAGTCTGTATTATTGAAACGTATTGTAAGAATTACAATTTAATAAGTTACATCGCTGCAGTCTCTATTATTGAATCATATTATAAGAATTACAATTTAATAAGTTACTTTGCTGCAGTCTCTATAATTGTATGATATTATAAGAATTACAGTTCAATAAGTTACTTTGCTGCAATATCTATTATTGAATCATATTATAAGAATTACAATTTAATAAGTTACTTTGCTGCAGTCTCTATTATTGAATCATATTATAAGAATTACAATTTAATAAGTTACTTTGCTGCAGTCTCTATTATTGAATCATATTATAAGAATTACAATTTAATAAGTTACTTTGCTGCAGTCTCTATTATTGAATCCTATTATAAGAATTACAATTTAATAAGTTACTTTGCTGCAGTCTCTATTATTGAATCATATTATAAGAATTACAATTTAGTAAGTTACTTTGCTGCAGTCTCTATTATTGAATCATTTTATAAGAATTACAATTTAATAATTTACTTTGCTGCAGTCTCTATTATTGAATCATATTATAAGAATTACAATTTAGTAAGTTACTTTGCTGCAGTCTCTATTATTGAATCATATTATAAGAATTACAATTTAATAAGTTACTTTGCTGCAGTCTCTATTATTGAATCATTTTATAAGAATTACAATTTAATAAGTTACTTTGCTGCAGTCTATTATTGAATCATATTATAAGAATTACAATTGAATACGTTACTTTGCTCCAGTGTCTATTATTGAATCATATTATAAGAATTACAGTTTAATACGTTACTTTGCTGCAGTCTCTATTATTGAATCATATTATAGGAATTACAATTGAGTAAGTGACTTTGCTGTATTCTCTATTATTGAATCATATTATAAGAATTACTATTTAATTAGTTACTTTGCTGCAGTCTCTATTATTGAATCATATTATAAGAATTACTATTTAATGAGTTACTTTGCTGCAGTCTCTATTATGGAATCATATTATAAGAATTACTATTTAATGAGTTACTTTGCTGCAGTCTATTATTTGAATCATATTATAAGAATTACAATTTAATAAGTTACTTTGCTGCAGTCTCTATTATTGAATCATATTATAACAATTATAATTTAATAAGTGATTTTTCTCTAGTCTCTATTATTGAATCATATTACAATGATTACTATTTAATGAGTTACTTTGCTGCAGTTTCTATAATTGAATCATATTATAAGTATTAAAATTGAATAAGTTACTTTCCTGCAGCCTCTATAACTGAATCATTTTATAAGAATTACAATTTAATAAGTTACTTTTCTGCAGTCTCTATAATTGAATCATATTATAAGAATTACAATTTAATAAGTTATTTTGCTGCAGTCTCTATTATTGAATCATATTATAAGAATTACAATTTAATAAGTTACTTTGCTGCAGTCTCTATTATTGAATCATATTATAAGAATTACAATTTAATAATTTACTTTGCTGCAGTCTCTATTATTGAATCATTTTATAAGAATTACAATTTAATAAGTTACTTTGCTGCAGTCTCTATTATTGAATCATACTATAAGAATTACAATTTAATAAGTTACTTTGCTGCAGTCTCTATTATTGAATCATATTATAAGAATTACAATTTAATAAGTTACTTTGCTACAATCTCTATTGTTGTATCATATTATAAGAATTACAATTTAATAAGGTACTTTGCTGCAGTCTCTATTATTGAATCATATTATAAGAATTACAATTTAATAAGTAACTTTGCTACAGTCTCTATTATTCAATCATATTATAAGAATTTCAATTTAATAAGTTACTTTGCTGTAGTCTCTATTATTGAATCATATTATAACAATTATAATTTAATAATTTACTTTGCTGCAGTCTCTATTATTGAATCATATTATAACAATTATAATTTAATAAGTTACTTTGCTGCAGTCTCTATTATTGAGTCATATTATAACAATTATAATTTAATAAGTTACTTTGCTGCAGTCTCTATTATTGAATCATATTATAACAATTATAATTTAATAAGTTACTTTGCTGCAGTCTCTATTATTGAATCATATTATAAGAATTACAATTTAATAAGTTACTTTGCTGCAGTCTCTATAATTGAATGATATTATAAGAATTACAGTTCAATAAGTTACTTTGCTGCAATATCTAGTATTGAATCATATTATAAGAATTATAATTTAATAAGTTACTTTGCTGCAGTCTCTATAATTGAATGATATTATAACAATTACAGTTCAATAAGTTACTTTGCTGCAATATCTATTATTGAATCATATTATAAGAATTATAATTTAATAAGTTACTTTGCTGCAGTCTCTATTATTGAATCATATTATAAGAATTGCAATTTAATAAGTTACTTTGCTGCAGTCTCTATAATTGAATCATATTATAAGAATTACAATTTAATAAGTTACTTTGCTGCAGTCACCATTGTTGAATCATATTATAAGAAATACAATTTAATAAGCTACTTTGCTGCAGTCTCTATTATTGAATCATATTATAAGAATTACAATTTAATAAGTTACTTTGCTGCAGTCTCTATTATTGAATCATATTATAAGAATTACAAATTAATAAGTTACTTCGCTGCAGTCTATTATTGAATCATATTATAAGAATTACAATTTAATAAGTTACTTTGCTGCAGTCTCTATTATTGAATCATATTATAAGGATTACAGTTCAATAAGTTACTTTGCTGCAATATCTATTATTGAATCATATTATAAGAATTATAATTTAATAAGTTACTTTGCTGCAGTCTGTATTATTGAATCATATTATAAGAATTACAATTTAATAAGTTACTTTGCTGCAGTCTGTATTATTGAAACGTATTGTAAGAATTACAATTTAATAAGTTACATCGCTGCAGTCTCTATTATTGAATCATATTATAAGAATTACAATTTAATAAGTTACTTTGCTGCAGTCTCTATAATTGTATGATATTATAAGAATTACAGTTCAATAAGTTACTTTGCTGCAATATCTATTATTGAATCATATTATAAGAATTACAATTTAATAAGTTACTTTGCTGCAGTCTCTATTATTGAATCATATTATAAGAATTACAATTTAATAAGTTACTTTGCTGCAGTCTCTATTATTGAATCATATTATAAGAATTACAATTTAATAAGTTACTTTGCTGCAGTCTCTATTATTGAATCCTATTATAAGAATTACAATTTAATAAGTTACTTTGCTGCAGTCTCTATTATTGAATCATATTATAAGAATTACAATTTAGTAAGTTACTTTGCTGCAGTCTCTATTATTGAATCATTTTATAAGAATTACAATTTAATAATTTACTTTGCTGCAGTCTCTATTATTGAATCATATTATAAGAATTACAATTTAGTAAGTTACTTTGCTGCAGTCTCTATTATTGAATCATATTATAAGAATTACAATTTAATAAGTTACTTTGCTGCAGTCTCTATTATTGAATCATTTTATAAGAATTACAATTTAATAAGTTACTTTGCTGCAGTCTATTATTGAATCATATTATAAGAATTACAATTGAATACGTTACTTTGCTCCAGTGTCTATTATTGAATCATATTATAAGAATTACAGTTTAATACGTTACTTTGCTGCAGTCTCTATTATTGAATCATATTATAGGAATTACAATTGAGTAAGTGACTTTGCTGTATTCTCTATTATTGAATCATATTATAAGAATTACTATTTAATTAGTTACTTTGCTGCAGTCTCTATTATTGAATCATATTATAAGAATTACTATTTAATGAGTTACTTTGCTGCAGTCTCTATTATGGAATCATATTATAAGAATTACTATTTAATGAGTTACTTTGCTGCAGTCTATTATTTGAATCATATTATAAGAATTACAATTTAATAAGTTACTTTGCTGCAGTCTCTATTATTGAATCATATTATAACAATTATAATTTAATAAGTGATTTTTCTCTAGTCTCTATTATTGAATCATATTACAATGATTACTATTTAATGAGTTACTTTGCTGCAGTTTCTATAATTGAATCATATTATAAGTATTAAAATTGAATAAGTTACTTTCCTGCAGCCTCTATAACTGAATCATTTTATAAGAATTACAATTTAATAAGTTACTTTTCTGCAGTCTCTATAATTGAATCATATTATAAGAATTACAATTTAATAAGTTATTTTGCTGCAGTCTCTATTATTGAATCATATTATAAGAATTACAATTTAATAAGTTACTTTGCTGCAGTCTCTATTATTGAATCATATTATAAGAATTACAATTTAATAATTTACTTTGCTGCAGTCTCTATTATTGAATCATTTTATAAGAATTACAATTTAATAAGTTACTTTGCTGCAGTCTCTATTATTGAATCATACTATAAGAATTACAATTTAATAAGTTACTTTGCTGCAGTCTCTATTATTGAATCATATTATAAGAATTACAATTTAATAAGTTACTTTGCTACAATCTCTATTGTTGTATCATATTATAAGAATTACAATTTAATAAGGTACTTTGCTGCAGTCTCTATTATTGAATCATATTATAAGAATTACAATTTAATAAGTAACTTTGCTACAGTCTCTATTATTCAATCATATTATAAGAATTTCAATTTAATAAGTTACTTTGCTGTAGTCTCTATTATTGAATCATATTATAACAATTATAATTTAATAATTTACTTTGCTGCAGTCTCTATTATTGAATCATATTATAACAATTATAATTTAATAAGTTACTTTGCTGCAGTCTCTATTATTGAGTCATATTATAACAATTATAATTTAATAAGTTACTTTGCTGCAGTCTCTATTATTGAATCATATTATAACAATTATAATTTAATAAGTTACTTTGCTGCAGTCTCTATTATTGAATCATATTATAAGAATTACAATTTAATAAGTTACTTTGCTGCAGTCTCTATAATTGAATGATATTATAAGAATTACAGTTCAATAAGTTACTTTGCTGCAATATCTAGTATTGAATCATATTATAAGAATTATAATTTAATAAGTTACTTTGCTGCAGTCTCTATAATTGAATGATATTATAACAATTACAGTTCAATAAGTTACTTTGCTGCAATATCTATTATTGAATCATATTATAAGAATTATAATTTAATAAGTTACTTTGCTGCAGTCTCTATTATTGAATCATATTATAAGAATTGCAATTTAATAAGTTACTTTGCTGCAGTCTCTATAATTGAATCATATTATAAGAATTACAATTTAATAAGTTACTTTGCTGCAGTCACCATTGTTGAATCATATTATAAGAAATACAATTTAATAAGCTACTTTGCTGCAGTCTCTATTATTGAATCATATTATAAGAATTACAATTTAATAAGTTACTTTGCTGCAGTCTCTATTATTGAATCATATTATAAGAATTACAAATTAATAAGTTACTTCGCTGCAGTCTATTATTGAATCATATTATAAGAATTACAATTTAATAAGTTACTTTGCTGCAGTCTCTATTATTGAATCATATTATAAGGATTACAGTTCAATAAGTTACTTTGCTGCAATATCTATTATTGAATCATATTATAAGAATTATAATTTAATAAGTTACTTTGCTGCAGTCTGTATTATTGAATCATATTATAAGAATTACAATTTAATAAGTTACTTTGCTGCAGTCTGTATTATTGAAACGTATTGTAAGAATTACAATTTAATAAGTTACATCGCTGCAGTCTCTATTATTGAATCATATTATAAGAATTACAATTTAATAAGTTACTTTG
Organism: Periplaneta americana; assembly: GCF_040183065.1. NCBI lineage: Eukaryota > Metazoa > Arthropoda > Insecta > Blattodea > Blattidae > Periplaneta > Periplaneta americana. The sequence continues at coordinate 134,510,372 of NC_091122.1, read as the reverse complement.
CTGCAGTCTCTATAATTGTATGATATTATAAGAATTACAGTTCAATAAGTTACTTTGCTGCAATATCTATTATTGAATCATATTATAAGAATTACAATTTAATAAGTTACTTTGCTGCACTCTCTATTATTGAATCATATTATAAGAATTACAATTTAATAAGTTACTTTGCTGCAGTCTCTATTATTGAATCATATTATAAGAATTACAATTTAATAAGTTACTTTGCTGCAGTCTCTATTATTGAATCCTATTATAAGAATTACAATTTAATAAGTTACTTTGCTGCAGTCTCTATTATTGAATCATATTATAAGAATTACAATTTAGTAAGTTACTTTGCTGCAGTCTCTATTATTGAATCATTTTATAAGAATTACAATTTAATAATTTACTTTGCTGCAGTCTCTATTATTGAATCATATTATAAGAATTACAATTTAGTAAGTTACTTTGCTGCAGTCTCTATTATTGAATCATATTATAAGAATTACAATTTAATAAGTTACTTTGCTGCAGTCTCTATTATTGAATCATTTTATAAGAATTACAATTTAATAAGTTACTTTGCTGCAGTCTATTATTGAATCATATTATAAGAATTACAATTGAATACGTTACTTTGCTCCAGTGTCTATTATTGAATCATATTATAAGAATTACAGTTTAATACGTTACTTTGCTGCAGTCTCTATTATTGAATCATATTATAGGAATTACAATTGAGTAAGTGACTTTGCTGTATTCTCTATTATTGAATCATATTATAAGAATTACTATTTAATTAGTTACTTTGCTGCAGTCTCTATTATTGAATCATATTATAAGAATTACTATTTAATGAGTTACTTTGCTGCAGTCTCTATTATGGAATCATATTATAAGAATTACTATTTAATGAGTTACTTTGCTGCAGTCTATTATTTGAATCATATTATAAGAATTACAATTTAATAAGTTACTTTGCTGCAGTCTCTATTATTGAATCATATTATAACAATTATAATTTAATAAGTGATTTTTCTCTAGTCTCTATTATTGAATCATATTACAATGATTACTATTTAATGAGTTACTTTGCTGCAGTTTCTATAATTGAATCATATTATAAGTATTAAAATTGAATAAGTTACTTTCCTGCAGCCTCTATAACTGAATCATTTTATAAGAATTACAATTTAATAAGTTACTTTTCTGCAGTCTCTATAATTGAATCATATTATAAGAATTACAATTTAATAAGTTATTTTGCTGCAGTCTCTATTATTGAATCATATTATAAGAATTACAATTTAATAAGTTACTTTGCTGCAGTGTCTATTATTGAATCATATTATAAGAATTACAATTTAATAATTTACTTTGCTGCAGTCTCTATTATTGAATCATAATATAAGAATTACAATTTAGTAAGTTACTTTGCTGCAGTCTCTATTATTGAATCATATTATAAGAATTACAATTTAATAATTTACTTTGCTGCAGTCTCTATTATTGAATCATATTATAAGAATTACAATTTAATAAGTTACTTTGCTGCAGTCTCTATTATTGAATCATATTATAAGAATTACAATTTAATAAGTTACTTTGCTGCAGTCTCTATTATTGAATCATTTTATAAGAATTACAATTTAATAAGTTACTTTGCTGCAGTCTCTATTATTGAATCATATTATAAGAATTACACTTGAATACGTTACTTTGCTCCAGTGTCTATTATTGAATCATATTATAAGAATTACAGTTTAATAAGTTACTTTGCTGCAGTCTCTATTATTGAATCATATTATAGGAATTACAATTGAGTAAGTGAATTTGCTGCATTCTCTATTATTGAATCATATTATAAGAATTACTATTTAATGAGTTACTTTGCTGCAGTCTCTATTATGGAATTATATTATAAGAATTACTATTTAATGAGTTACTTTGCTGCAGTCTATTATTTGAATCATATTATAAGAATTACAGTTTAATAAGTTACTTTGCTGCAGTCTCTATTATTGAATCATATTATGACAATTATAATTTAATAAGTGACTTTGCTGTAGTCTCTATTATTGAATCATATTATAAGTATTACAATTTAATAAGTTACTTTGCTGCAGTCTCTATAATTGAATCATATTATAAGAATTACAATTTAATAAGTTACTTTGCTGCAGTCTCTATAATTGAATCATATTATAAGAATTACAATTTAATAAGTTATTTTGCTGCAGTCTCTATTATTGAATCATATTATAAGAATTACAATTTAATATGTTACTTTGCTGCAGTCTCTATTATTGAATCATATTATGGGAATTACAATTTAATAAGTTACTTTGCTGCAGTCTCTATTATTGAATCATATTATAAGAATTACAACTTAATAAGTTACTTTAGTGCAGTCTCTATTATTGAATTATATTATAAGAATTACAATTTAATAAGTTACTTTGCTGCAGTCTCTATTATTGAATCATATTATAAGAATTACAATTTATTAAGTTACTTTGCTGCAGTCTCTATTATTGAATCATATTATAAGAATTACAATTTAATAATTTACTTAGCTACAATCTGTATTGTTGAATCATATTATAAGAATTACAATCTAATAAGTAACTTTGCTGCAGTCTCTATTATTCAATATATTATAAGAATTTCAATTAAATAAGTTACTTTGCTGTAGTCTCTATTATTGAATCATATTATAACAATTATAATTTAATAATTTACTTTGCTGCAGTCTCTATTATTTAATCATATTATAACAATTATAATTTAATAAGTCACTTGGCTGCAGTCTCTATTATTGAGTCATATTATAACAATTATAATTTAATAAGTTACTTTGCTGCAGTCTCTATTATTGAATCATATTATAACAATTATAATTTAATAAGTTACTTTGCTGCAGTCTCTATTATTGAATTATATTATAACAATTATAATTTAATAAGTTACTTTGCCGCGGTCTCTATTATTGAATGATATTATAAGAATTACAACTTAATAAGTTACTTTGCTGCAGTCTCTATTAATGAATCATATTATAACAATTATTATTTAATAAGTTACTTTGCTGCAGTCTCTATTATTGAATCATATTATAACAATTATAATTTAATAAGTTACTTTGCCGCAGTCTCTATTATTGAATGAAATTATAAGAATTACAACTTAATAAGTTACTTTGCTGCAGTCTCTATTATTGAATCATATTATAACAATTATTATTTAATAAGTTACTTTGCTTCAGTCTCTATTATTGAATCATATTATAACAATTACAATTTAATAAGTTACTTTGCTGCAGTCTCTATTATTGAATCATATTATAAGAATTACAATTTAATAAGTTACTTTGCTGCAGTCTCTATTATTGAATCATATTATAACAATTACAATTTAATAAGTTGCTGTAGTCTCTATGATTGAATCATATTATAGGAATTACAATTGAATACGTTACTTTGCTCCAGTCTCTATTAATGAATCATATTATAAGAATTACAACTTAATAAGTTACTTTGCTCCAGTCTCTATTATTGAATCATAATATAAGAATTACAATTTAATAAGTTACTTTGCTGCAGTGTCTATCATTGAATCATATTATAAGAATTACAATTGAATAAGTTACTTTGTTCCAGTTTCCTGTCTTTATCATTGATTCATATTATAAGAATTGCAATTTAATAAGTTACTTTACTCCAGTTTCCTGTCTTTGTTATTGATTCATAACAATTTAATTAACAAGTTACTTTGCTCAGTTTGGTGTCCTTATCATTGATTCATATTTAAACAATTATCGGTAAGTACTTTGTTCCATTTTCCTCTTTTGCTATTGATTCGCATTGATCACAATTTTAATTTATCTAAGAATCAACTCTTTGGTGTCAGTTTCTTTGATTTTACAGTCAGTGTGTATCACACTTAACAATTAAATCAGTTCTCACTCCGCTTCTACTAGTTCTCGGTTTCACTGACTGACCTACAGGCTGTAATTAAACGCTTGAAGCATATCGGACTTGCTGAATTATATAGGCTACGTATTATGCTTCGCGCCGAACTTAGCACGTGACTTCGATATGAATTAATTACTGATTTCAGTTATTGTTGTACACGCTTGGACAGGAAGCAGCCTGGCGGAAGCAGGGCGTTAATCAAGCCGTGACACAGCGAAGCCACTAAGCACAACCGTCTAGTAACAAAGCAAGTAACAAAAGCAGATTTCTGCAGGACAGCTACGCACATAATATAGAGAAGATTTTGTACGTTAATCTGAAGTACCTTACGTATTTATAACCACAAATTTAGAACTATTTTTATTAATTTCAATGAATCTAAAATGTATTAGTTTATTTTTCACATTGGCGTCAGAGTTGAAATCTCGGCAATTTTAAGTGGAAATTATTGTAAATACTGTTCTACAACCAGGAGATTAACCGTGAAAGGAATGTGCTTACTGTTGCGTCATCTATTGGAGCGAAGTAGATAGATAGTATTACCGTTATAACGTCTGTCTAAAAAACATGCGCTCTCCTGCATATGTTATTTCCTGTATGGAGGGATTAAAAGACCAGGAGATTAACCGTGATCTAATTTTGTAACTAGGGTAGTATAAATATGTGTGTATCACTGTTATCGTTTGTGCTTTGAGAGTTAGCCAATGGAGATGCTTGTACCCACGTGTGTGACCTTATGGCATCTTATGACATCAACATTCATTTACATCATTACCCCGCTTCGTCTCATTCCCCTGAGACTTTCTCCTGGTTGGAGTACAGTAGAGACTATATTATGGTAAGTTTTCTCAGGGTACACCCGCTTCCTTGACTCCAAATAAATTATTTCCCCATAATTAATAATTATTCTTATACCAGGTGCAGAATGCAAAAGAAAACTACTGCACCATAGCGTCTTCCCAAGAGATCAACTCTATAAAATTCCTATGCAAAAGTCCCGCGAAGCAAATAGCCTGGGAATATCTGAAATAGCAGTCTACGTATGGAACAGCAAGCGGTAGATTTAGTTAGCATTGTGCTAAGTAAAATAATTTAATCATGACGGAAAAGTGAAGTGGATAAATGGAAAACGTATTTTATGTGTATTTTGAAGTAATTTTTTTTAATGTCTTGAAAAATATAGCCTAATGAAACTGTGGAGCATGGAAGAAGATCTTAGTCCCCCCCCCCGTTATTTGTGCTGAGGTTCAATCACAGTCTAGTATATACAGTCACGAAACTTGAGTTGTGAGGGTGCTAGGAACAATAGACTGTGCCGGTATTATTTTGCATTGTCTGTAATGAGGCGATATTAGCGATCCTAGTGGTTAGCAACTATCTATGGATGCACATTTACTACGTATTGAGCTTCGTGACTGTATATACTAGACTGTGGTTCAATTCTCTTACGTTTCGAAGTTACTTACAGATTTCATCGTTATGTTTGTATCGTTCGTAACTTGGAAGTTCGCCTTCTCTGGGACCGTTATACTTGGCTAATCAGAACAACTGAATAAACGACCGCTCCAGAATTTCCTTCTTTACAGTGCGAAAGTGAAATAATACTGCAGATTGAAGGGGAAGGTAGGGTACACTTAAATTAATAGAAAATAAATATTACGTTTGTTGTTTAAATGTACGGTTAATTAGAAAATTGAGTTGGAAGTTGAAGCAGTCTGGTAACATCGCCGCTAATACACTATTCTTTCTCTTCGTAATACAGATGTAAGAGGTCAACGAATTCAGGACTGTCTCCCTAGGTGAACTACCTCCTACCTCCCTCTCTGACTACAACGTTGCAATCTGGTAGCATCGTTTAGTGGTTTTTCAATTAAGCTTCATTTCTTATTCTGTCCGTCCATTACACACGCTCCATTCTTCTCCATATCCATATTTCAAATACTTCCAGTCGTTTCTCCTCACTTTCTTCAAATTTCCGCGTTTCTGAATCACACAATGCTCAACTCCACACAAAGTACTTCACCAGTCTGTTCCTTAGTTCTATTCCAGAGATCCGCAGAAGATGATCCCTTTTCTATTAAATGCTTGCTTTGCATTGCTATCCTCTTTTTGACTTCTTGACAGCAGCTTGTCTTATTACTTATAGAACACCCGAAGTACTTGAAGCTCTTCTCTTGTTCCACTATCTCATTTCGAATTCACACGTTTACCGTCTTTATTGTTCTTGAAATAACCATAATATTTGCCTTGCTTGCATTTATCTCTATTCCATACTGCTTACAGTTCTCATTTAGCTGCAGTAGCATGTCCCTTAGTAGCATCCTCTCTCCTGCTAACAACGCTATATCAACTAATGTTTTACACTTGACTTTTCTTCACATCCTACTATCACTCCTCCCATGTTTTGACAACAGTTCTTCACTAAATCCTCCGAGTTGATGTTGAAGAGAGTATATATTATGATAAAGGGCATCCGTATTGTACCTCTCCCTCTGTTCCACTTTACCTCCTTAAATTTCTTCTATCCTGAATTTGATTCGTTTCATATTGTTGTTTAGCTAACTGTTCGAAGTCACGTTTGGACATCATAAGTGACACTTATGAGGCAACTAAGCCAAGAGATAATGGGGTAGAGTGGCCAGTTCCTTTCCCTCTCCATTGCATATATCGCTGACTAGTAACATCTTACACTAGTCAGACTTCAGATGTATACAAACAATTGTTCTTTCTCTGACATATATCGTCAAAGGAGATGTACTGCCTGATAATTTGTACATATCAACCAGAACCTCAATCAGAGATGTCGTTTTCTAAAAAGGTTACCTAATAGCTTCCTCTATCTTCAGTTCACACCAATTTTTCTTCAGGATTCTCATACGTTTATTCCAACCAAATCTTTGATTTTCTGATGTCATAGGGTCTTCTCTGCAGTTGTAGTGCTTCAGGAACAGGCCGTTAAAAGCAAATATCCTGATACAATGCGGGGAAATGATTTGAGGGAAGTACTGAGAAATAAAAGGCAAATTTTTCCCCGACAAAAGTGATTTCTGCTTCAAAATAACGGAATGCCACATTTAGCTGGAATGACAATGAAAACGCTTACCAAAAACGAAAGAACACCTTTAGAACAACATCGTATAAGCCAGATATCGCAAAATTTACTGCTTTTCTAACTATGAAAATGAGTTGCAAGTCAAGAAGATTTCAAATGAATAAATGATGAAGCTAGCCAAAAATACTAGACTATACATGTGTTTCGTAAGTGAGTAGTTTTAATAAGGAGTATAATTATTGTCTTTCTGAATAATCCATCTCGGAAAATGTAATTATTCTTCGAACAATAAAATCAATACAAGTTCGTTTCAAAGAGGTCCAGTACTTTTTATCAACAATATTGAACACTTTACGGAAAACAAAAAAGATTATTGCATAATTTAATATTGAAAATATAATCCGAACTCTCCATTATCACCTTACAATAACCAAGTATCCCGTATTTTACTCGAAACATCGGTTTAGTATAAAACTAAAATCAGATATATGAAAATTGGTGTGTCGCAAATTATGGCTACCAAAGAGAAACATCGCCAAGAAAAGACTTTAAGGGAACGCACAGATGAAATTACTAAATCTTACAGTTTTCATTTTTTTTTCTCAAAGACCAAGGACACCAGAATAAAATTATGTGACACGTTTCCTTATTAAGATGAAATAAAAGGCAGGAATTTTTTTCAACGTGATTTTCTTTAATTTTCGACGTGTGGAACCATTTATATATAAATTAATTAAATTAATATATAAATGGTTCCAACGTCGAAAATTAAAGAAAATCACGTTGAAAAAAATTCCTGCCATTTATTTCATCTTAATAAGGAAACGTGTCACATAATTTTATTCTAGTGTCCTTGGTCTTTGAGAAAAAAATGAAAACTGTAAGATTTAGTAATTTCACCTGTGCGTTCCCTTAACATATCATGAAAAAAGAAAAAGTTTTATAAGTTTTCTGAGAAATATCTGAAATTGTATTTGATATTACGGGAATTACAAATTAATTTACTATTTTCCTCTCCTGCAATTTTTAACACTCGAAAAAAGTTTCAGGAAAAGGAAAAATTGAAAGGTTCAGAGCCATAGTGGGCCAAGTGCCATTCATTAAAGACAGAAAGAAAGGGTTAAAGTTAAGTGAATATCATAATTTAATGAAGATTGACATATCATTCAGTTTTAATGTGTATACTTTATATTACTTGCTATATGTTTCCATTGAATTATGGTATTAACCTAATTTAACCTTTGTTTTCTACGGCTTTAGTAAATGGCGCTTGGCCCACTATGGTTCTGAACCCTTCAATTAACCACGTCAGGCCAACAGAAAGCGACACCTTGCTGAAGAATACATTAGCTGTCAGGTACTTCTATTTACCTACAGTTTTAATAGTCTCAAGAGCGGCAGAAGAATGGGTATATACATGTATGTTTGTATTTTAGGGAGCTTTGAGTTTTAATTCTCCATGCTAACAGAGTCACTAATTCACGAATTTTTCAAAGTGCTCACGTGCATTTATTAATCAGTTATTTAATGACGCTGTATCAACTACCAGGTTATCGAACTTCGGTGGAGTTGATGAATAAGAGGCGGTATTTTCGTGTGATCTCACTGAGGATTCTCCATGAGATTTCCTGAATTTCGCCTTGCAGTTTGGAAAACTCTCGGGGCGCACACTTGAGTCACGAGTTTAGCTCGCTACGTCAGAGCTACGGCGGTTGTCCCCTTGAATAATTTAATGATCATGAGCTTGAAAAATCAGTCTGAGCTATGAATATCTTAAACTAATTTCTGCGAAAGTTCATCATGTGAGATACATTCTCTCTCCTTTTCTGTGTTGTTTCTCTCTGTTCTTTTAAGAATGTGTAAACTTGGCGTATATGACTTACTTAATAAAACAACACTTTTACTTTTGGTGGTTTTGGAACGTAAGCTAATTTTAGTGGACTCTGTGGAGTATACGGTTATACTCGGAATAGGTCTACCAAAATATTTTGCCAAAGAATAGTATTAAATAAAATACGACGTACTGTTATTATATAGTACCTTTTGTAGGACTTTGAGAACAGATCTGTAAGTAGTTCCGAAACGTAAACCATTAATCTCAGCACACAGTTGAGAAACCCAAAATCATCTTTACAATACAGTTAGATCTACCACAAATGCGTGATATCTCTTAATTGTGGCTTCGTGAAATAAAACGTGTAGTATTATTTTTAGGGGAGGAAACTGAAATATTTTAACATGAAAGCTATGAAGGACATTTGTAAAGCTTACCGTTCTGGAGTGAAGATATAATTCCGATTTTACCAGCTACACGACCTCCAACTGGCATTATGAAGTTCTGAAGACTCTTTAAAGATAAGAGCAAAGCTGCTCTTAATGTTGCTTAGGAGATCTGTGCTCCACAGACACAAACCTCCCAAGCAGCAACTCGATCTGAAACACAACACATTGTCATTTGTAAATAAAGAAATAGTAAAAAATAAATAACTTCAAATAAATTTGTTCAATTAATTCATGCAGCATATACATTGCGATATAAATCCAATAATTGTCAAATGCAGCTTACAAGTAGCAACTAAAATTATCCATATTAAGTAATAAACATACATGGTTATTCAGAATAAGACATAACTTTAATTGATAATATTATTTTGTACAAATTCTTAAAAATTCTGTCATTAGCTTATTAGGTTACCGACACGCATGAAGTTACGAACGCACGGGCGATTGTGTTGTGTAGACCGAGGGGAATGGGAGATGAAGTGCGCAGTTACTCCTTATCTCAACTTGTAAATATTGTCACAGTAGGATACAAAATAAATTTTTACATACATAATATATACAGTATTTATAAAACAGTTATATTACCGGTTGTTCTGTTTGGTTGTGAAACTTGGACTATCACTTTGAGAGAGGAACAGAGATTAAGGGTGTTTGAGAATAAGGTGTTTAGGAAAATATTTGGGGCTAAGAGGGATGAAGTTACAGGAGAATGGAGAAAGTTACACAACGCAGAGCTGCACGCATTGTATTCTTCACCTGACATAATAAGGAACATAAAATCCAGACGTTTGAGATGGGCTGGACATGTAGCACGTATGGGCGAATCCAGAAATGCATATAGAGTGCTAGTTGGGAGGCCGGAGGGAAAAAGATCTTTGGGGAGGCCGAGACGTAGGTGGGAAGATAATATTAAAATGGATTTGAGGGAGGTGGGATATGATGGTAGAGACTGGATTTATCTTGCTCAGGATAGGGACCAATGGCGGGCTTATGTGAGGGCGGCAATGAACCTCCGGGCTCCTTAAAAGCCAGTAAGTAAGTAAGTAAGTAAGTAATATATACAGTGCATTTATAGTACAGAAAATAACTGCCTAACATTATATTTTTCAATTTACATTATACTATATAGTACATGTTTTAACGATCTGAAATAATAATTTGATTTTCTATATATTCCTTTCTTAACTTCTCCACAAGTTTGTTTTAAATGGAACGCGTGTTGCTTTTAATTTTCGATATTTTCTCAGTACTGTGAATAAAATTATAAAACAACGAAATTAACAGTAACAAAAATATTTATACATACATATTAAAAAAATAAATGAAATGAGATAAAATATACTTGCTTACTCGCAGGATCTCAAGTACTTATGATGATCGCACGGACCCACGACAAGCAGCAATAAGAAAGACGGTCATGCACTTTCTTACGAAACCAACTGTACTCTCGCAGCGCCACCCAGCCGCACGGGTCAAGACGTTATTTTATACTCCGTGCGTTCCAAATTTCTGCTTGGTGACTCGGTGACCTTGGACCGAGGCCTGCTTATTACACAAGAAATAGGATTTTTGTATCACCATGACAACCAGTTTTTTTCACGACAGTATCACACCATCGCTTGAGCAATAGGGTGCCTCCTATTGCTGTGGCAGTGAGATGCGGATCCTGGCGGAGGAGATTCACATTACAACAACAAGGATGGACGTGTTACAGATGGCTCAGATTTCACGGTGCCTCTGATTAGCGAGGGAATAAAGTAATAGAATATAATATGTACTTTATTTAACACCATGATGTAGTTTGTATGCATAATTCATAGGTATACGAAATATTTCCATGACTATTGTGTAGAAGTGAACAAAAGAAGGTAGAATTGGAGAAGAAACAATGAAGAAGAACGCGATCGCGCGCACTCACAAGTGAATTTATGGTTGAGAGGAAGTGTGTATGTGAGTTCCAAGTCTATTGGTAATTCACTCACTCTGGTTTTCGTCGTCTCGTTTCATGGAACTTAACAGCGTTTTTAATAACATAGAGAATGGAACGACACAAACCGCGTGGAAAACAAGGCACGAAATCATCTTACACTTCTGATTCCATGGTAGCACGAGTGACGTCAGAGTAAATCTTTCATGTTAAAACGTTACAACTTTTCTCCTTTGTACCTCGAACATAAATGTTTCACGTTAAAAATATTTCGCCTCACAGAATCCATCGGTAGTTCAAGAGATGCTGAATGTGCTTACGTTTTTAAGGATTTAATTTGGTTGGAGAGGATGCAGGTGGGACCAGCCCATACCCACATAGCCCATTCATATTTGCAAATGACCGCACCCACACGTAGTTCTACGTAAAGATATGCAGCATAGTAAAACTATGGACATATCGATTTATATTACTCAGGGTTAATAGTGTTGTTTGACTTTTGCTTTTGTTACAAGTAGATTGGTCACATGTGTTACTCAAAATCCGCACTTGAACCGTGCATTATTCCCATTATTCCCAGAAATGCTTCTTGAAATACTATAGCCAAATTGCCTAGTGGAATAGTTGAGTATAGTGATTGTTGTTTAGTCAACTGTCCAAAGGCAGACTTGAACCTCATAAGTGACACCAATAAGGCATCACTCATGAGGAAACTAAACCAGGAGATAATGGGGTAGGGTGACCAATTTCTTTTCTCTGTTGCATACATCGCTGACTAGTAACATATTACATTAATCAAACTTCAGATGCATATAAACAATTGTTCTTCCTTTGACACACACTGTGCATGTGCAGTAAGCAAGAGCGCCTGTATATACGCTACGTGCGAAATTGTTGCCTGCATACAGGTGGACTCCCATCAAGACTCGCTCTAAATATTAATTCCGTATCTGTACCAGAGACCTGCACAACGGCCAAGCCCATGGGCTACTACCGCACTTTAATTCCGTATCTGTACCAGAGACCTGCACAACGGGTAAGCTCATGGGCTGCTTCCGCACTATATCGCACTGGGCTTCACAGTCTCGCATGGAACAAGTCCTTGACGTTACGGGACTGGCCGGGTCGGGCTGCTTGCTAAGCGGTTTTATGCGGTGGGCTGGTATGAAGGCATCGAACCCAAGCCTCCTCTTCTAACGGTTACTTATTAATTTATTTTGCACGGGCTTGTGCTTGCGTTTGCGGTTCGATCAACGATCAGCTGCTGATTCAAACATTTTTGTTTTAGTTTTTGATTTCTGTTTTTCAAGATGAGTTCAAATAATAGTGCATCGCAAAGAAAATACAGTCCTTGTGATTAAGGTCTTCCGGGCTGAGATTCCATGATCTACTGATAGACTACGGCATCTCAGCTAGGAAAAGCTTAAAAAAAACTATTCTAAAAATAACTCATAGTTAAAACTATTCAAGTAAGTATGTAATATTAAAAACAATACTAAAACAAATTGCAAACTTAATAATGTAATCATAGACACCGGCCGTGAAAGCACACATTCTAAAAAACAGTCTCTCTAGAAGGAAGGACTAAAGGAGAAAATCGCTGCTAGAAAATTTAAAACAATAGTCAGGTAGAAATTAAGAAAAATTACAATTGGGACAGTTTTTAAATTTGTGTTCGACAGCAGTGGAAAATAATTTAATTTTGTATATTGTCCAGTATGCGAGGAACTATATGATCATGCTAAAAACCAAGCGAAAGCATAACCAATACGTGCAAGCAGAAAAGCAGTAGAATGCAACCAACTGGCTGGTTGATGTCAGTGCAATGCTGAGCAGTGCGGTGGGTTACGGTGGGCTTCGAAGCCCAGTGCGATAGGCTAGGAAGCGGCCGCGTCAGGCTATGTTGGTCTTGAGTGGACTGGGCTGCTGACGCGCGCGGACTGGCAGTGCTGAGCTGTGGGCTACCGCGCATTACTCTGATCTGTACGTCAGCCAGAATAGGTAATTTCATTATTTTCGTAAGAAATTTTTTTAAGGTAAGTTAATGATCTTTGAAACTAATTTAAATAAAATAAATTGAGAAATTGTATAGTACATTAACAATGGAGATGAAACTTACGTTTCAAGTGAAATGCATACATTAATTGAATCGCTATTTGTTAAAAGGGCGGAAGTCCAAAAATATGAATTTTACAGAAGAGACGAAAAAAACTGTCCAGAACATCCACTCTTTTAACATTACTTACTTACTTACTTACAAATGGCTTTTAAGGAACCCGAAGGTACATTGATGCCCTCACATAAGCCCGCCATCGGTCCCTATCCTGTGCAAGATTAATCCAGTCTCTATCATCATATCCCACCTCCCTCAAATCCATTTTAATATTATCCTCCCATCTACGTCTCGGTCTCCTCAAAGGTCTTTTTCCCTCCGGTCTCCCAACTAACACTCTATATGCATTTCTGGATTCGCCCATACGTGCTACATGCCCTGCCCATCGCAAACGTCTGGATTTAATGTCCCTAATTATGTCAGGTGAAGAATACAATGTGTGCAGTTCTGCGTTGTGTAACTTTCTCCATTCTCCTGTAACTTCATCCCTCTTAGCCCCAAATATTTTCCTAAGCACCTTATTCTCAAACACCCTTAACCTATGTTCCTCTCTCAGAGTGAGAGTCCAAGTTTCACAACCATACAGAACAACCGGTAATATAACTGTTTTATATATTCTAACGTTCAGATTTTTTGACAGCAGACTAGATGATAAAATCTTCTCAACCGAATAATAACACGCATTTCCCATATTACCCTTTTAACATAGATTATAAAATGTTATATTCAATTTTAACCATTTGTTCTGGGGTTTTTAAAGTCCTTTTAACATAAATTGATATGTCTATGATAAGAGAACACATTTCAATAAAAAAACGAATTTTGAAAAAAGAGTGACTTCCACCCTTTTAACAAATAGCTATTCAATTAAAGACTGGACATAAATAAGTCTGACTGCCAAAGAGAAGAACCCTAGAAAACAGGACTTTCTTGTGCAACTGGTAATGTAATAGCATACATTAGGCACATCTATGGCAGAAGCTATATTCTAAATGCAATTACAATGGAACTTATTCTCTTTTATTACTGGATTGAGCCAGTAGACTCCATTTCGGAAAAAAATAAGTTTTGGACAAAGAGTAATTTATAACGCAGCCATGGGAACATTTTGTTGAAATGGTTGACAGTATTGGCAAGAAAAGCTTTAAAGAGAAAGGCCTAATTAAAAATGATTGTATTTCTGAATGTTTATACGATTCCAACTCCGAAAACGAGTAATTAAACTTGGGTGAATACAATGTTGAACGCAGAAGTATGTGCACCTCTCTACGCGTCGTGTATTAAAGCATATGAAAGTGTGTTCCTCTCACCCTGAGTGCAATTACAAAGGATTAGAGAGGTGATGCCAATACCTTTCCCTCGTTTAACAATAGCGGCCCGTATTGCATTGATTGATTTGGAGTCCAGGATTGAAATAGAACTGAGGTTTAGCTGCGGGATGCAGTGACGAGGTGGAAGCCCGATGTGCTTTGTTTCATTTTTAATGGTTTGCACTTCATTTTAATCAAATTTATACGAGATTCCTACCATTAAAAACTTTCGTGATAAATTCGTCTGACTCCAACACATACACAAATATTGAATAATGATTTACAACTTGCTTGAAGCAACTGATAATATCAGTAGCATTATATTTCTTTTCAACGAACAGCAGTCTGACATTCAAATTAATAACTTAGAAATGTATTACTTGCTACCTACAAATATTTTCTCGTTGTAATTGAAGACTGTAAGTGTCAATATGTTTCAAAATTGATCAGATACTCAATCTGTTTGACAATTAATTACAATTACTGTATGTTGGTTACTTTATTTTATATCCATGTGCATTCTTCCCGGATAAATTGGCTCCGAAATACTGAATATGAACAAAATCCATCCAATAGTACAGTTAAATCGTAGTACATAGGCAGATGCAGATGTAATATATATATATATATATATATATATATATATATATATATATACACAGGGTGTTTCCGGGCTGGTGTTACAAACTTTTTGCGATGATAGGGAAGGGCACATGTACCAATTTGAGATAAGGAACCCTGGTCCGGAAATGACCGAGTCGAAAGTTATAAGCAAAAATAGTTGTGTGGAAGTGGAATTGTAATTTGGCACCACGTGCCCTCCTTCCCTTAATCTTTGGAACAGTCGTGGAAAGATGGTATGGCCCGGATGTCTCCTACGTGGGTACTTGCGCCGATACAATCTGTGAGCTTGTCTACTGTTCCCATTGGTTCATCCGTATTCGAAAATCAGGTCTGCATATTCCGCTCTCGTGTACTCCTCCATTCCACTAGGACTGTTCGACTAGACACTGCAGCTTGTACACATACACTGCTGTCTAGAGACGTGCATATCAGGACCGACCATGTCCGTTACACATTACGCCATCTGCATTGCTTTAGTGTAGTTTTCTGTCCCCACACCTCAGATAGCGCACTGAATGGAATACTGTAAGTAGATAACGTAAACCATGTCAGATGAATACAGTATGTGTAAGATGTACAGATAAATACACATAAATAAGGTGTACAGAGGAATAAAATGATTTCATTTACACACAACTAGTTTTGCTTGTAACTTTCGACTCAGTCATTTCCGGACCAGGGTTCCTTATCTCAAATTGATACATGTGCCCTTCCCCATCATCCCTGAAAGTTTGTGACACAAGTCCGGAAACATCCTGTATATATATATATATATATATATGTTATATACGTGTATGTCCACAACGTCTTTTATATATCAGGAATATTGAAAACGAGTATTATTTTTTTAATCTCGAAATCGATTGTTCAGCACCACAATACTTTCTGTTTATGCTGTGCATTAAAGGGAAATAAAACAGGCTACGATGAATACTTATATTTAAATATACATAACCACAAATATTAGCAATGTGGAAAAGTTATCAGTGAAAAGTGCAAATAGTTAGAAATGTGAAGTGAGGGGAAATGTGTCATACAGGAGGGGGTCAAAAATTAGAAGTATAGCCTAGTATTTTGGTATAATAGTGAGTGAGGAGTAGGGTTAGTGGAAGAATGGATGACGTATAAGAATTAAAAATAAGTAACGACCTAAATGACTTGTACGAGAGGCGTGTAAAACGGGGAGACGGCACTGCATACTAATAATGTGAAGTGCCACCTCACCAAAGACAAATATATTCATTCACATACTACAAATATGACACTAATACATTTCTGTAACTGTAGAATAATACAAGTATGAAAATCTTAGTTATCATTTGTGGTGTAAGTCGTACTTCATATAATACTAACAACATAATCAATTATTATCAATAACTTAAAGAAACAAAAACGAATTTTCTTGGTTTATTCTTTTTCTATTCCTATTCCAATTTAGCTCGAAATGTGTAAAATTGTGAATGCTTATGAAAAGATTTGCAAAATATTTATCATTTTATAGAAGAGAAATAATAACTGTGGTTGTGGTTGTTGTGGTAATTATAATGATGTACACTGATTGTAAATATTCATAGAAAAATCATCTCATGAGTAAACACAACGTGTCAGCTCTCTGAAGAAAAGACTGGACCTTGAATGTTAATGAACATTTAATATAAGTAATACACTGTTATTAAAATTCTCTCTCCCGGGTTAGAAATAGTTATTTTTGAAATGTACATTTCCCGTGAAATGTGCACCAAAGGAATATACATGTATTTAATTGTACATATTACTTGTTTGAAAATAACTCTTTTTTCTGTTGGTCGTTTTACTCCATAAACTTCCTAAATAAAAACACGCTGGAATACTTCAACATCAAAGAAAAAATGTGAATATCTAAACTTAATTTTCCTCTTTTCAAGAACTCTTTTAAGTCGACAACTGAATGAATACCTTATACAGAACATTGCTGATTTCGTCGACTGGTATATGACTTTGTGTGTGCCTGGGTGCTTCAGTTTAGTAGAGAACTCAAAATAAATTTGTTTCGTTAGATTATTGAATAAAAGATGTAAGTTTTACATTTCTTCCCTGCTTTAAAGCTTCGTTTTGAAGTTCAGTAATTGCATAAAGGAGATGTGGAATCACTGTATCGTAAATATGAGACTTTCATATTAGTGTTTATAGTTTCGCATTTAAACTTGTCTTAACTATTCGTGCATGTATTCTACGAGACTTGAGTGTAGGCTAGGGTCTTTCTTCTTCTTCTTCTGCTCCTCCTCCCTATTTTCTTCCTATTCTCTCTTAACTTAATTGTTCATACAGCTGGCTTATCCTAATCTACGTTTATTATGTCGATCACGTTTTATTTGATTACGTATGTATGTATGTATGTATGTATGTATGTATGTATGTATGTATGTATGTATGTATGTATGTATGTGTGTATGTATGTATATGTACGTACGTACGTATGTATGTATGTATGTATGTATGTATGTATGTATGTATGTATGTATGTATGTATGTATGTATGTATGTATGTATGTATGTACACTTAGCGGCAAAAAGATTGGGCCGGCCGAAAATTTCTAAGTTCCAGACACATACATTGCGCATGCTCGTCTCGTCAAAGCCGTAGTTTACTAGATAACACATATTAAACCATTTAAATTTGCTGTATTTTGTTTAAGAGTCTAAAATATGTAATAAAATCGAATGGCGGGTTGATTCTAGATACACCAGGGCCCTTGAAGAGTGAAATAATAATAAAATTGATAAATATAAAATCAACCGGAGCGAATATGAACAGGAAAACCACGTATTATGCCGAACCGATATTAACAAGTCACAGCAGCGTAAGTCGTTACGGCATTGGTCTATTGAACAAGTTGATAGTAGTAGCTCAAGGTTCGAATCTCCCCGAAATCTTCTTTTTTTAATTACAAATTTGCCATCATATGTGTCTCGCAAAGCTATAATTATGTGGCGATATCTCTTTGAATATGCCCAAACTCTAATAAATAATAAACCTCCCTCCTTTTTGAAGCAATACTGCTATCTGTTAATACAACGGAAAACGATATCCAGAAGGAACACTTTTCTTCCAGCAGGATAATCATCCCATACACACCGCCAACCGGATTCAAAGATGGTTTACGAGGAGGCGTGATGTCGACCCAGTCGACTGGCCTCCAAATTCACCAGATATGAATCCGATTCAAAATTTGTGGGCTGCAGTCAAAAGGATCCTACGCTCTAATTGGGCAGAACAACCACCCGTTCGGATACCTGAGGAATTGTGGGACAGAGTTCTAGATGCGTGGGAGGAGATGACCAAGAATTTAGACCTGTTCCATAATCTTGTGGACTCCATGCCTCGCAGAATGAGGGCAGTTGTTGACGCAGGTGGTTTGTGGACGAGATACTAGTCCCCATCACAGGCCATGTTTTGTTAATATATTGAAAACTTGTTTTTTTTAATTTAATTATTTATTTGTGTTTGATATGCGTCCGGTTTTTTAGGATGTGAAACAAGTATTTTTGTTTATACAGGCCAGGTCTCACCTATTAATAGCCCACAGGTAATGGGCAATAATATTTTTACAAGGCAGGCATAACGAAGTTTGTTAACAAATGCCATTTCACATTTAAACTAATAAATTAAGTAAAAGTTAAAATAAAAAAATAATAATTTTTACCGTACAGGGAGGTGAACTCACAACCTCTGGTACGGATGTCAGACTTCTTACCACTGGACCACACACTGCTCGTAAGGTTTACTACATTATAGACGGACGACTTTCAATGAAGAGACACCACAGCAATGCCTTGCAGTGGGTTACGTTTACACGAGTGAACCGCGCGATAGAACTTAGCATTTCTATCGACCAAGAGTCGGCCCATTCTTTTTGCCGCTAAGTGTATGTATGTATGTATGTATGTATGTATGTATGTATGTATGTATGTATGTATGTATGTATGTATGTACGTGTATTATTTTAAGACCAATAGGCCTTTCCTTCCATACCACTAGAAATAGAAATCATCATCTTCACTTCACGGTATAGGCATTTCCTTTGCTTGTTCCGGCTTCAAAGATCACTCCATCTCATGCGAGGTCGACCCTGGTCTTTTCTTCCGCATGGTTTATAGTCCATTGTCATTTTAGAGATCCTATTTTCGTCTATTCGTAATACGTGTTGTCTCATTTATGTCTGTAGTTCAAAATTGTATCATTCATAGAATAGATATCCAATTCTTTCCTGATATCTTCATTATATAATTTGTCCATTCTTGTGCAACATTTGACCTGACGTAAAAATTTCATTTCAGCTTCTTGAATTTTGCTAATATCTTTCTGAGTAAGAACTCAAGTTTCAGACCCATATAGACCGGGATAGAAACGGCCATAACTTTATAATTTTTTTTTTGTATCTCTTCGTGTTTTTTGGATCTATTATTGTACCACATATTCTTTGGAATGAATTTATTTTCATTTGGATATCATTTTCATATTTAGGGCTTGTAGCTGATATTAAATCCTAAGTACTATTTGAATTCTGTTACTTGTTCCAACATTTTATTTTTCTAACATGATCTTTGATCTCACAGTGTATTTACCACAAAATGCTACTATTTTTGTCTTATCTATTGAAATTAACAAATTGTTTTCTTTACAAATATTATTTAAGATATATATTGATTTTTGTAATTTCTCTTCTGAAAGATGTATTATTATCATATCATCCGCAAATAGAATACTATTTGGTTCTATACTTTGTTAAAATATACCTGGATCTGTTAAAATTTTCCATCTTGTAATGACTTCGTAGAGATATGCATTTATTAAATAGAGTAGGTGATAGACTGAAACCTTGTCTCAATCCTTTCTTTTAATCTCATTTGTTAGATTTTTTTCAGTATATTTGTTTCATTATGTAATTCTTGAATGACGTTGGTAATATGTTGTGGGTATCTTTACTTTGTAGTATATTTATTAATTTAACTCTATTATCTCTGTCAAAAGCTTTTGATAGATCGATAAAGGCCATATGAGTTTACAAAACTTAAACTCTGCTTCATTTTGTAATTTCCTTAGAGTTTACGTAATAATTCCATATTCATTTTGGAATAAGTGAAGTTTACTTGTATCCATATCGTATATGTAGGTTTCAGTTTAGAATGCTGTCCTAAATATTTTTAACTAGAGATTTTAGCTCTTATTATTGTATTTATCCTCAAAAGCGATTGCTTTACATTCAGTGATTGAAGTTTTAGAATTGTTGATTTAAATCCTGATATTCGCCTTTCCTTCAATTTTTCCGTACTAAGAACCGTTCACAACATAAAGATCTTTTGTTTTATTTTGGATATCGTTAGACATGCATATACACGTAGAGATAATCATGCGTGAGGCCAATTTCATTTAGGAAAATCAGGCTAAAAGTAACGACCCAGAAACTGTTGCAAAATGATCCGTGGTCTGCAGAGTTTGTTTATTTTTGTCCTATTTTGAACGAGCTGCAGCATCCGCTGCTAATAACCATGTTTATCCACGGAAGTATTAACATTGGAACTGATTGAAAACAGCATGTTTAAACTCTTAATGCCATGTTTGTGGTTTTAATTCTGTTATTCTGTGTTTGGTACTGCCTAATATTATTGTTTATATTTCCACTGATTAACAGCACAAATTGAAGTGCTTACTTCATTATTTACAAGTAATACAAGAGCATGAATGTTTGTTTTCCAGTTACAGTATGTCTTCAGTAGGAAAGCCTACCTTTTATTGGCCGTATACACGTGTATACTGCAGTGACTGAGTAGTCTGATTAGTGATTGTAAGTCGATGGGAATTTCCTTTCTTCGAGGAAAAAGATAACCAGGCTTCGAGACCCAACAGAGTAATTCAGTGGGAAATCCGCATAACGACGTACTGAGTATAGCGGTAAAGCATACAGTGGGTAGGGGTACTACAGAATGGATGCCAACAAATACGCAAAGGAAAACGCTCTGGATTTGAAGCTTCTGACGAATAATTTGATTTTCATACAAACCTATTTTCCAACTGTGTCTGAAACTATTACACGGTTAGAAAAGTCAGAGCAAGAGATGCCGGAAGCCCTCAAATTAGTTGAGGAAATGACACAGAGAATTAATGAGACACCAAATACACCGGTTACTGAACATGGAAAACAGAAGTGGAAATCAATTTTATGTAAAAATAACGGATATGGAACATTGTGTAATATAAACAGCAAATTAGTGGACATAGTCACCCGAGAATAAAGGACTGTCTCTTAGAGACTGCAATGATGTTAGGTTTTTTCGTTTTGCTCCTATCACGTCATGCGACGTAGAGGACAGCTTTTCACAGTACAAACTGTTTTTGGCAGATAACAGAAAAAGATTTACGTTTGAAACACTGAAAATGTATCTTGTAGTACATTATGAAAAATATGTAAGTTCAATTATAAGACTTATCTCTTTGCAAATATTTATTTGCTATGAAGGTATAAAATATATAAACGTTTTCGCCTTATTGGGCATCATCAGATATAATAAAATACGTGATCTGGAACTTGAGTAAATTGAAAAATGAACAATATAACATACATTGCAAATGGATCTTCATGAGTTTTATGTATGGAGTTATAAGTAAAGTTTGTTAGAACTAATTTCAATACAGTATGAGCTTGAAGGAATCGAAAAATAGTTGCGTATACATATAACTCATGTTACAAGTATATATACATGGTAAATGATAAGTAGTTAAATTATGCAGGTAACAACGATGTTAAAAAACTTTAATTAAACTATGATTATAAATAAAAGTAACAAGATGTTATGGATTTAAAATTTACGGAGAATAAAATGTTTTAAAATTACTATATGATCAATTATTATTAATACAATGTTGCAACGTTTATATATTTTATACCTTCATAGCAAATAAATATTTGCAAAGAAATAAGTCTTATGATTGAACTTACATATTTTTCATTATATTAATAGACTTATCTGAACACAAAAATGAATTGCAAATTGTAGTACATTGCAATTCGGTACTGTAACTGCATTTCCTAAAGAGACCAATAGGATAAAATGAAGAAATTAAAATTGCTACATGTTTATTTCCACCATTAACACTGTCTATAATTAAACACAAATCTTTATAAAAGACAAGATAATAAACGCTTTTCACATTCTTTTGACATTGTCATTGTGTAATGTATATTTACTTTCAGAATGTACATGTGTGTGTGTTTCCCCATACTATCGTACTCTGTTCTAAATAGCAACGTTGTTACCTCAACACATCTCTACCTTTCACTACCTGCAGCGAGTCAACCACCTATAGTACATGCACAGTAAAGTTATTGTATCGGGTCCCAAGTCTCGAAGCCTACAGATAACTTTAAAAGAAAGGGAAAAAGGGAAATTTTTAAAATTTTGCCTTTCTTTCGGCGAAATTTACTAGTTCAGAAGAAAACAATTATATAGGAAGTGAAGAATAAAAGCGGGTATAAAATGGGCAAATCAAATATTTCAGTTGTGTATTACGCTGATGATACAGTTCTGATTGCTGGAAACGAAGATGACTTCAAAGACTTTTATTTGCCTTTTTTAAGGCAGCAAAATTATATAATATGAGCATCTCTGTAAAGAAAACAAAATGTCTCACAGTTAGCAAACTTCCAGTAAGATGTAAATTGGAAATAGAAAATAAAATAATTGAACAAGTCAATTCATTTACTTACCTGGGCATATGTATCACCTCATATGGAGATTTATACAAGAAAGTGAAAGAACAAACAAAGAAAGCCTTAAAAATATCAAGGGCACTAAATAATATATGGAATAATAATAATCTACGTCACAAGGTAAAATGTAGAGTACCAATTTTAACATATGCTTGTGAATCACGACCCGACATTAAAAGAACAGAACAACTACTCGAGACAATAGAAATAGAGGTGTTGAGAAGAATAACTGGTGAAACACTATTCGATCGAGAACGAAGTCAGGCAATTCGTGAATCTTGTAACATCCCTCAGATCGGCCAGTGGGTAATTCGACGTAGACAAGACTGGAATGATCATATTAACCGAACGGAAGATGGAAAGCTTGTAAAATCGCAAGAGATAACTCTCCATGTGGGAAGAGAAGCTTGGGCCGTCCAAAAAGAAGATGGAAGGATAGTGGACTGAACAGGATTTTATCCTAGTTTTAGAAGAAAGAAGAAGAAAAATAATTTATAACATTGACTGGATATCCCTGACAAAATAAAACAAAATGATTAAGTCCAATGTCAATTTGGTGTATTGCAAGAACACTATAAGGCTCAACTCACACGGCCGACAACTTTGCGATTATTTTGCAGTTTGTGTGTGGTTGTGCTGTCGGCGGACTTCTTTTTTGTGGTCGCTTGAAGTCCATATCGACCACACACAACCACACTGCAAGCTTGCTGTTTGCCAAGAAAGCGTCTATCGTTCTATCGTTTCCAGGGATACGGTGTAAAAGCGTTGTCATTTCCAAGGATACGGTGTAAAAGCGTCTGTCGTTTCCAAGGATACGGTGTAAAAGCGTCTGTCGTTTCCAAGGATACGGCGTAAAAGCGTCCATCGTTTCCAAGTATACGGTGTAAAAGCGTCTGTCGTTTCCAAGGATACAGTGTAAAAGCGTCTGTCGTTTCCAAGGATACAGTGTAAAAGCGTCTATCGCTTCCAAGGATACGGTGTAAAAGCGTGTTGTTTCCAAGGATACGGTGTAAAAGCGTCTGTCGTTTCCAAGGATACGGTGTAAAAGCGTCTCGTTTCAAAGGATACGGTGTAAAAGCGTCTATCGTTTCCAAGGATACGGTGTAAAAGCGTCTGTCGTTTCCAAGAACACGGTGTAAAAGCGTCTGTCGTTTCCAAGAATACAGTGTAAAAGCGTCTGCCGTTTCCAAAGATACGGTGTAAAAGCGTCTGTCGTTTCTAAGAATACGGTGTAAAAGCGTCTGTCGTCTCCAAGGATACGGTGTAAAAGCATCCATCGTCTCCAAGGATACGGTGTAAAAGCGTCTGTCGTTTCCAAGGATACAGTGTAAAAGCGTTTGTCGTTTCCAAGAATACGGTGTAAAAGCGTCTGTCGTTTCCAAGAATACGATGTAGAAGCATCTGTCGTTTCCAAGAATACGGTGTAAAAGCGTCTGTCGTTTCCAAGAATACGGTGTAGAAGCATCTGTCGTTTCCAAGGATACGGTGTAAAAGCGTCTATCGTTTCCAAGGATACGGTGTAAAAGCGTCTGTCGTTTCCAACGATACAGTGTAAAAGCGTCTGTCATTTCCAAGAATACATTGTAAAAGCGTCTGTCGTTTCCAAGAATACGGTGTAAAAGCGTCTGTCGTTTCCAAGAATACGGTGTAAAAGCGTCTATCGTTTCCAAGGATACGGTGTAAAAGCGTCTATCGTTTCCAAGGATACGGTGTAAAAGCGTCTGTCGTTTCCAAGAATACGGTGTAAAAGCGTCTGTCGTTTCCAAGAATACGGTGTAAAAGCGTCTGTCGTTTCCAAAGATACGGTGTAAAAGCGTCTGTCGTTTCCAAGAATACGGTGTAAAAGCGTCTGTCGTCTCCAAGGATACGGTGTAAAAGCATCCATCGTCTCCAAGAATACGGTGTAAAAGCGTCTGTCGTTTCCAAGGATACAGTGTAAAAGCGTTTGTCGTTTCCAAGAATACGGTGTAAAAGCGTCTGTCGTTTCCAAGAATACGGTGTAAAAGCGTCTGTCGTTTCCAAGAATACGGTGTAAAAGCGTCTGTCGTTTCCAAGAATACGGTGTAAAAGCGTCTGTCGTTTCCAAGAATACGGTGTAAAAGCATCCATCGTCTCCAAGAATACGGTGTAAAAGCGTCTGTCGTTTCCAAGGATACAGTGTAAAAGCGTTTGTCGTTTCCAAGAATACGGTATAAAAGCGTCTGTCGTTTCCAAGAATACGGTGTAAAAGCGTCTGTCGTTTCCAAGAATACGGTGTAAAAGCGTCTGTCGTTTCCAAGAATACGGTGTAAAAGCGTCTGTCGTTTCCAAGAATACGGTGTAAAAGCGTCTGTCGTTTCCAAGAATACGGTGTAAAAGCGTCTGTCGTTTCCAAGAATACGGTGTAAAAGCGTCTGTCATGTCCAAGAATACGGTGTAAAAGCGTCTGTCGTCTCCAAGAATACGGTGTAAAAGCGTCTGTCGTTTCCAAGAATACGGTGTAAAAGCGTCTGTCGTTTCCAAGAATACGGTGTAAAAGCGCCTGTCGTTTCCAAGAATACGGTGTAAAAGCGTCTGTCGTTTCCAAGAATACGGTGTAAAAGCGTCTGTCGTTTCCAAGAATACGGTGTAAAAGCGTCTGTCGTTTCCAAGAATACGGTGTAAAAGCGTCTGTCGTTTCCAAGAATACGGTGTAAAAGCGTCTATCGTTTCCAAGAATGCGGTGTAAAAGCGTCTGTCGTTTCCAAGAATACGGTGTAAAAGCGTCTGTCATTTCCAAGAATACGGTGTAAAAGCGTCTGTCGTTTGCAAGAAAACGGTGTAAAAGCGTCTGTCGTTTCCAATAATACGGTGTAAAAGCGTCTGTCGTTTCCAAGAATACGGTGTAAAAGCGTCTATCGTTTCCAAGAATACGGTGTAAAAGCGTCTGTCGTTTCCAAGAATACGGTGTAAAAGCGTCTGTCGTTTCCAAGAATACGGTGTCGGCGGCGAGTGGTCGGCGTGTCGCACGTGTGAGTTGCACTCGACTACCGATAGCGACAATTCTGTGGTTGTGCTGTGGGTGATACCGACGTCTCACGACCACAGACGTCGAAAATGACTTCATTTGTGGTCCGTGTGAGTTGGCATCATCTGTTTCCATATAATTCAATACTAATTCCTAACCACCCACAGCAATGCAAAATAATCACAAAGTTTTCGGCCATGTGAGTTGAACCTAACCCTCAAAAAGTTCGATATTGTTATTAATACGGAGCTGAACCTTTAATTTATTATACCTCTTATTACGACTGTTGTGTAGACCTATCCACATCATAGATAGAAGAGAGGTAACAACATAACTGCATTACCATTATATGCAATTTTGCTAAGCTTCGATTTTTTCAGAACAAGCTATGTGAGGATTACAGGGTTCTTGCACTGAACTACATAATTGATATCCTAATTGTATAAAAATGTTATTAGCCCTACACCAACTGTGTAAGAAAATAAAATTCTTGAATGTCATCAATAAAATATTAATTTAAAGTAGATATTCTCGAAATTTGAATATCAAGTCTGTTTAACAAGTTGAATGGTAGTGAAAAAAGACAATCTACTGAATTTTGGTCAAAATATGAAAATATTTATAAAACGGTAGTGTGAGATTTTTCGGTTGTACCCTGTTATAAATGGTCAAAATAAATTCAACGTTTAGAGGCTATATACTGTATTATCTGCTTCATCACTATGGTCCGTCCCAGGAATCTGTAGAGTAGAAAGACGAAACAAGACCTCTGCGCAAGTGGTATGTGGGAGGGCTAGGGCCAATGATCGCTCTGGAGGGAGGTGTTGGTTGAACGAAGCTAGCAATCGCTTGCAGGGATTGGATCATTTCTATCTGAACTCTACTCTACCTTCTACCTCGAGCATTTTTCCCCTTAGCAGCCTCGAGCTGATGCTGCCCGCAATACACTCCGGCATAGTAGACTCCGCCCCCATATGCGTGAAGTTACTTCACAGATTCCTGGGACGGACCATAGCTCTGCAGAGGAAGGGATATCTCTATCTTTTGGATTCGTTCTTACCAATTATGGCTCTCTTGATTATTGTTCTTGACCATTTTAAAGCTGAGGAAAAATTGCACTCTAAAAGATAATTTAGAGTAAAGGAAAACGGAAATTTTGACAAATTAACTTACCATCACTGATGTCTGATCTTCGTCTGTTATGCAGTCACTCAACGTTTGAATTGCGTTCATGAGGACATAATTTCCAATCAGTAAAGAAGATATCGTTTGGGTATGGATAATTTTATTTTATTATTATAAACTATTATGATAGTAGGAGAAACTTCTTGCTGGTTATATTGTGATTAAAATATGGGAGTTTTCATATATGACAATCAACAATGCATAATCTGTAAGGACAAATGAAAATCGTAAATGATTAAAATGGCTACTACAAATCAACAGTGGGCACAATGTGTTCTTTGGTATGTTAAAGTAAGCGAGTTCGAAGGGAATTTCGACCTGAGTATGGTGTGCGTAATGTACCTAAATACGATTCCATAATGTTGTGTTATCGAACATTTGTAGAAATAGGTTTCTGTGTTAAAAAAACATGCAGGAGGTCATACGAAAAGCAGCTATCTCTTGACTTGACCCCCAAACACCCCAGATCTAACCCCTCCTGACTTCTTCGTGTGGGGTTTTTTAAAGACATTGTCTATTCACAGAAACCCAGGAAAATTGATGATCTGAGAGTAAAAATTACTCAAACTTTTCAACAAATCACCCCTCTTATGTTACAACGGACATGGGCTGAATTGCATCACCGTTATGAGTTGTGCAGGGTGCGCAATGGGGTTCATGTTGAGCTCTGAGGAATCTCCCATCTTTCAGTGTTGTGTGCACAAAGTTTCAACAAATAAAGTTCAGTAGTAAATGTTTTACTGTGTTTTTATTTTATCCATACCAAACGAATCACCCTGTATAATGCATCCGGCTTACTGATGTAACCAAAGATCCTACACACGCGATATGACCACATATGTTAAAGCGTATATAAATAAACTTAACAAAAATATAATGCATAATATATGCACTAACGGATACAATAAAACTGTACAGACGTAACCATCGCCTTCATCGCTGAAATATTCAAAGGTAGAGAAAATAAGAATTCCTACGTCTCACCTTCTCATGAGCCCACGTCTTCATGATGCTTACTGAAGCAACCTTCCCCCTTATATTTAAATGTCCATGTTTGAAGCATTCTGTCACGTAGTGTTTTGCATTAAATGTGGAGTAACATTAGTTCAGCTTTAACTGTTTCATACTCAGCGCCAGTTGAACAATTATCTCGGTGACCATGGAAACGGTCGCTCGATTTCATAACACAGAGCTATGGCCTATGAGTGTCGGAATGTGGGCACCACATCGCTGCCCCTCGAATCAAGTCAGCTTAGTGAAACAAAAGAATCTAATTCTGTTGTGCCACAGGTCTATTCATTGTTCTCGTGTTTGGAAACAGTCGTGAGAGTTGGGGTGAACATATTCTTTTTACTGAATAACGTTTTTATCATGATGCTTCCGGGATTAGAAGAAACTCGTCTGCACTAAAACTTGCTACTTCTGTTGTCGATAGTCAACTTATATTTCCTGTTTTGAACTTCTCTGCACATTTTTTAAAGTGGTGTACCGTTTGCGTTTGATTCTCTAGGTATCTACCTTTACCTCAATTGCGTTTGTTTTACAAGTTACCCGTTTTCGTATAATACTTGTGTCTGCTTATGTTTAAATTCTACTAGCTGCATTATTAAATATAGGCTGATTCAAACGTCCGGCGAAATAGACAAACTCCATTATTAGTGCAGATAATGAAAAATGGAAAGAGGGGAAAGTTGTTGGAAATATGTAGTTTTGAATCTAACGTGCTTGAATTTTCAACGTAGAATGCACAGTTGTGGTTGTACACTGGTATAAGCTTCAGTAAGAATGGCAAATGCCCTGTTACCACATTTATTTATTTAATAACAACATATTATACACAAAAACGATACATGAAAGTACTCCGAAAGAACAACGCTCGACATGGAATTCTTCGTGTAAATATAAACTTTTTTGATCGTACTTTTGAATACTTTTCAAGATGTTCAAATTTTTTTCCCTATTAAATTTCCCTGTATCATGGGATTACAGCATTTGCTTGTTTCTACTTGAGCCTGCTATTTCTGACGTCGACAATCGTATCTTTTTGCTCCCACTTTATAAGAGAAAACTTGTTTCGGTACATTTTGCTGTCCATTTTTTGAGGTGTTTTTATTCTTTGATGTTGTATTCCTCAACTTTATTTCGTTCGTAGTTCTTTACTTGCAATTTTATATACAGGTACGAATTGGTAACTAGGCAAACCTGCATTTTACATGTGATGCTAAATGCAGGTGCTCACTTCGCATTCACCAGCCCGTCCGATAGGGCTATGATGTTGATCTGTGTTAAACTAATTACGTTAAAACATATGACAGAAGAACTATTATTAATCTCTTCCATGCCGAATTATCCGTTAAATTACTCTAAATAAAAACTACCTTCAGGTATCACTACTTGAACCTCAAACCTTCACCACTGAAGGTCAGCGTGTACACACCTGTGCTAGTGGAACACCAGGTCATGCCATGTCGAGCGGTATGCAGCAGTCAATTCGGTCGAAGGTTATACGACGCAGGGGACTGTGTTTACGGCAGCCGTGGCGAGAACGTGACTCGCGAGACATTGTGGCTCGCAGTGATAGCTGTGCATTTCGCTTGCTTCTAACCTCCGTCAACCCCCACCCTCTCACTTACTGGAGACAAACTCCGTTCCATTTGTATTTGTCTCTGACCTGCGAGTGGCATATGTCTCTCTCGAAACCATGTACGAAAGTTCCAAGTAGGATGAGAGGACGAATTTTTTTGCTGTCAATATGCTGAGAATATTAAATGTATGATTTGTTCACAATTATTACGATGAAAACGGTTGTATAACATAAAACGGCATTATACTACATGTTACTGATAAAACATTAAAAGGTTAAGTGTTATCATCATCATCATCATCATCATAATCATTATCATCACCATCATCATCTCTGTACGTCGATCCTTTTTCAGCAGATGTACGAATAATGCGGTTAGCCCTTTAATTTGAACTCACTGATTTACTATGTGATGTCAAATGAAAGCTAGATGTTAGGACTTGACAAATGTTGAACTTTCAAATCTTTGCCAAGCTTCGTTCTTTCGCTTGCTCTGTTCGCTACAACTTACGTTTGTGAAAAATTATTTTCAACAATTAAAATAGTAAAACCTAAATTTATATCACGACTGACAGACAAATACCTTCGTGATCAACTACGACATAATTCCTGATTTTGAAACTTTGTTGCAGAGACATTCTGAAGACAGTTAATTTTAGGTTGTGATAATGTTCATTTATTGTTCATTTCTTTCTTCGTTAAACATTAGTTTGTAGCCTTGTACTGTATAAAATTATATTTAAGTGCTTGACGTAAGGAAAATGAAAATCCGTTAATAAGCCAGATAGTTGCTTCACCTCCCCTTCGGGTGTCCGCCTCCCTCCATAGGTGCTATGCACGTTGCAGGTTACACAGTGGCTCGGCGCAGGATTACATTTTCGCCACCGCTGGTTTACGGTGTAATCTGTAAAACGCCGGTACTGCATATCTTCTCAATCCGCAGGATGAGAAGATTCACTCGGCATACTCGCATATACATTATTATGTGAAACGTTTAACGATTTGTATACATTTAATTTTTTCTGGTCATAATTTGTTAATAGTACATTATGCAACGAGCCTATAATGATAGTAATTAAGAAGCGAGTATTGATATTTATGAAACGATCGCAAGCGAGTTTCATAATTTTCATACGAGCTTCTTAATTACCATTATAGGCGAGTTTCATACGACTTTTTATGCTCGACATTTCTAACTTGAAATTATTCATTTGTATCTGACAAGATCGGAAGTGAACTTGTTCTAGGTCGTGAATTGTGAGATGTGCGCAGACGCGAAAGTATTGATTTTTTCCGAGGAACAATAATGTCATTGACCTTGATGTAATCCCGTTAAACTTGATATAACCTTGATTATTGAATTCGACATTGAAAAACAAGATGACAAATTGAATTTATTTGAATATTATTTACAATTAACGCTAATTATTATAGTAACAGAACATAACCTTCTGCGACAGTATTGGATTTCCAGCCTCCGTGACTTTTCGCTAATTCTCTTTCGATTGCATATCCGAGAATAATCGATACTTGCGGTTTTATAACGGTACAAAGCTGACTTGTCATTGGCTGAACACCTGTAAGCTGAGTTGTCATTGACTGAACACCTGTACTTTAATGAGTAGCTGTACTTTAATGACATGCATTAAAGGACTGCTACCAGGTGTATAATTA
Source organism: Periplaneta americana (assembly GCF_040183065.1). Taxonomy (NCBI): domain Eukaryota; kingdom Metazoa; phylum Arthropoda; class Insecta; order Blattodea; family Blattidae; genus Periplaneta; species Periplaneta americana. The sequence goes on along the minus strand of NC_091122.1, from coordinate 134,478,927 downwards.
CTACATTTCGGCATGGCCGAGCATAAAGTATTTTATGCTTCCTGTCAAGTAACTGATTTAATATGAAACCCCAATAAAGTTTGGAAGATTGTTGACTGTTAAGGAATGGTAATGGAGAACTGATTTGAATGGTGATATTGGGAAATGGAAGTACAGTACATCGAATTTTGATATGCTGTAATTATTTACCGGTGCAAGATTATAAATTTTCTTGGAAAAAATAGAATTATATCTGGCTGTTTTAATTATAGAACTTACATAGCTCACTACCGTTGTCATGGTAATGTGATAAATAGGCAATACTCTTCGTTAGTAATTTTATTATATCTGTTAATGCACACATCGTCGTTGTTCCTGCAATAACTCCTATGTAGAAAATATAAAATTGTTCAGTGGGAAGAAAAACACGTTCATTCATTCTATGGCAGTAGTACATAGGAGGTTGTGAATTCTTTTATTTTCGAAAGAAAGAAATATAATTACATATAGGAGATTTAATTATTTGCTGTATCACTATTTAAGTTACTTAATAGAGCAAAACTCTCAAAATCGATAAATATGTCACAGAGTTATTGCAGGAACAACGACGATATGATACATTATTATATTCTCTTTAATGATTGGAAATTAGATGCTTACGACGATATGTGGTTTTGTCGGACAGAAATTGGACAAGAAACTATTGAGGGTATTTCTTTCCCTGAAAAAAGGAGCTTAAAATAGATTGGTTGCGAGTTTTCAGTTTCGGATGGAGGACAACGTTGGAATAAGAGATTCGAAGGAGTGAAATCTTGGAATTACGTGTAGCGGGAATCGGAAGACCTTGGCAAGTCTGGTTTTGAAGTTGTGGCACTTATCGGATTTGTGTTGTTGTTAGTTGGGAAGAGGATTAAAGGGAATGGAGGAAGTGTCGGAGCCTGGAGATGTGCAAGACTCGTCTCCAGGGATTGTTTTGTCATGCTCCTGGATCACAGACTGGCTCTGATAGCAGAGGTACACGAGGGCTGATCCAAGGGAATTATATAGGTAATTATGGAGTATATTCATACCGTCATGTTGATTCAGAAGTTTATATGAACATGGACACAATACTCTTTAAATAGCGTGTTATAAATATTTTAATCTTGAGAAACGGAGTACTAGTGAATGAAAAATGAGAAAATATCAAAATTAACTTTTTCAAATATAAATCACAAGTATATATGTACACTTAGGTGTAAAATTTTAGAAGTAATTTTCCCTATAAGTTATATAAAATCAAAACTGTTTTCATAACACAAAAACTAAGAAAATGTATCAACAAAAAAATTTAACTTTATGAGTTTATTGCCAGAAAAATATAACACAAAGAAATAGTAAATAAAAATTCTAGTACTCCCCTGAAAGAGAATGATCTAATGCTCAGGGAGATATTTGATAAACAATAAAATTACATGCATAAATTACAATAATATCTAAAAAAAATAATATTTCCTCATAAAATATTGCTTACATACAATACATTTTTAAATTTTAAATCGTTGGAATTAAATAGATGAGGTTATTTCTTAATTAATTTGTTACAAATTTATTCTAGACCCGCTATCACTAGTATGGTTAAAAACAATGCTGGTTAAACACTTGGGTTCAAACAAACGTATTGCATCAATTGTTACCAAAGTTATCATAACCATAGTGCTTCTATATAAAACAAATGAAGTATTGCAGTAAAAATAATTATGTTCTTTCAGATTATATTAAAAAAATTACTTCCTACGTGGTCTGATAGCAGCACGCTAGCTTCCAGATCTGGAGGTCCCTGTTTCGATTCCCAAGTTTAGCTTTCGAGGAAATTTCCTTGAAGAAAAAAATTCTCTTGGTGTCTAGAGCAGTGCTTTCCAAACTATTTTTATATGACAACACCCTAGCCAGGTCTAGAGTTGTAATGCGTCAACTTACTCCACAAATGAAAATATTCTACACATTGATAGGCTACTTGAACACCCTTCAAAAAATTAATAAAATTAACACACATATTTCCGTTGTTGTTAACATATTATATGATGCGAAAGAAATATTTACATAGAGTTCTAAGATGAGGAAAAGAATCACACTTATTTTCACACTTGGTTTTAGTTTTCCAGTGGCTCACATGTGCTGGGCGAATCTTACAAATGTATTTTATGTTTGGACGAATGTGGGATAAATTCACTCACATTTCTTCAACCAGCATTTTTAAACTGCCACGTTTCACTGTTTTGATATTGGCCATCACATAAAATCCTGCTTCGCAATAATATGTGGCTGAAAACTGCATCAAAACCACAAGATACTATTTAGCAAGATGCGGAAAATCAAGTGTAGTCCAGAATCTGTTCAAATATCTCTTGGTGTTTCAACTTCAACTCCTATCATTTTTAATCTCTGCCATTTCTTCTTCTTCTACTAAGGAAAGTCCACTAACTTCAGATGACAAAAATGGCTTTCTTATCCAGTCATAAGCTTTTGTGTTCAGATCTGGGATGTAACTTTCGAGTTTATCTGTGAGTAATGTTACATAGTTGTAAATGGAATCATTTATTTCGTTCTTCGAATCACAGTGAGATGTATTTGGGAACATTTCGTAGCTGCGCTCTTTCACTTTCCGAGACCAAATTGCTAACTTGTCTCGTAAGGCAGATATTTTATCTGTTGCAGTAAAGATATTCATATCCTTACCTTGCAGACTAGAATTATCATACTTGTATAGGCCTATTACAACTATACGCACATATATGCATCTGTCAAGGAGACGTAGGCCTATCTACAAGGCAGCTAGGTAAGCAAGAGGTGACCAGCGATTTTCTTACTTCATTTCAGTTATCATGATTTAATAGCTCAAAATACTGAAATATACCAAACAGTTCGCGACATCTCATAAACCTTCAGGTGACACCCAGTTTGGAAGGCTCTAGTCTAGAGTCTGGAAATGTACAGGGTGGGTTAAAAGTACCTTTCCTTACATTTAAATACATTCAGTTCACATTTGACTGCTCATTCCTGTACAAATGTTGTTCAAAATGGGGGCTCTGTTTCTCGATACACAATCCACGACGTTTAGACACGGATTTACAGATGACAGAACATAATTCACGATTTTAGTCGATTTTCACGAATGTCTGTTCGATCATCTGTCGCAACTGATGCAGATCCTGCGGTTTCTGAGCAAAAATATTTTTAAAGGTTCCCAACAGCGAAAAATCACATAGCGTCAGGTCACGTTGTTCTGTGGTTAATTTGGGATTCATTGCAAGAAACTAGCAGTTATTGCATAGAGACGAAACTCAACACAATTAAACAAAACTACAAGAACAAGACATGACCTCGGAAAAACAGTTACCGCATGTACATGGTTGTCAACCCACCACTTATTACACCAGCTATTCGTTTATTCAAGTTATGACATCTGTATATGTGTACAAGTATGAAACCTAAGAACGAATATTGGGGAAAGCGACTTTTGACCCACCTTGTATATGAACTTGAGTGTGAATGCGAATGTGCCTAGTTATGAATTAATTCAGAGCAATAAAAATACAATATGCTATCAGGTGTCGCTGGGCAGAAACCTGGACACCATTTCAACGTCACGTTGTTGACATGTAACGCCATCAGTTAGCACAATCATAAAGCATAAATGGATATTAGAGAGTTAAAAATGAATTACAAAAATGTAGGGGTATCATTTAAAAATGTTCATGTTCTCGGTGACGTCATAACTCGCACAATAGTCTGAAAAATATTTTGTTTCCATAAAAATATTCCTTTCTAAATATAAGATTTGACGTGTCTGAGCTTTTTGTCCAAATCCCCTCATTCAATTTCAGTTGTAATTTATTAGAGATGGTAGATTTTAGCACTTTAGAAATTAGATTTAGAATTTTGGAGCGTTTTGAATGGAACACTTTTTACGGAAATTTTGGTGGTAAAAGTTCAATATCACAGGTGCATTTTCTAGATTTTTCAATTAAAATTTTTGAAAGTAATAAATAGCCTAAGTGAAGGAACATATAAAATTACGGTGAAATAGTGAACATTAAAAAACATGCCAAAAGATATGGCGTGATTCTATCCCGATCCATCTTGATACTCAATCACAATCATCCGCTACCACATATAGCTTATTTGTGAGTGAAAACTGGAACTAAAGAGATCGAATAGGCATCCAATATTCTATCACCAGTACCTGACATAAGCTTAATAGTTGAAAACTCGAGATAATAGTATAGATAACAATAAAGAGAGTTTCAGGTAGGTCACATTCCTGTGCTGTTCATACTGTAAACGCAAACATAGGGAGACGGGATGACAAACTACATTATTTGAAAAAAAAATTAAGAACCTGTAAATGAGGGGGCTTTAGATAAATTCTGATATTTTTACAAAAACACAGAAATTTATCATAAAATGCAATTTAGCTTTATTTCGCAGAAACACATACATTTCGCATTTTGTTTTCAATTTCTCATTTTATCGCGGATTAAAATCTACAGTAATATACTTAACATGCTCTTAAACATAAGAATTATTTAATTTTACAGTGCTTGAGCACATTTCGAATTTTTATCACGATTGAGAAAATGTATCAATCGTTACTTCTGTAAAACTCTGTATTAGGCCCTGTACTTCTTTGGGATGAAAATGTTAGTGTTGTATGCATGTTGGTTTATTATTCGACCATGTTATGAGTAAGTTATTGCGTATTGTTATGTCGCTTTCAGTAGTTCGGTATAATTATAGTTTGAAGTCTCTGTTTAGCAGCGCATTTTGTGAGGTGTATTGTAATGAAAGTTGGCTTTGTTAGAATTGACAGATTGGGGTTAAGGCGAGTTCTTGATGTACAATTTTCGCAGAATTTGTGTGTGTGTGTGTGTGTGCGCCTCCCCCCCCTCTCTCTCTCTCTCTCTCGGTGTAGTATTTTGCATTAGAGTATTGAGGATTTTAGTGGTGTCGAACAACAAAAATGATTCATGAATATTTCTGTGTTGTATGAAGTATTTATACTAAAACTCTATGTTGTATTAGTAGACTATATCGTAAAATTCGTCTGTATATATTTCAACTAGACTGTGACTATAATGATTATTAAGACTTTATTATTTAATTATCTAAACGATAACAGCTCCCTGTATTAACAGGCTGCCACAAAGACAGAGCATATTGTGCAGTAGGCAGTTGGAAGTATAAATAGCATACATATGTTTAAGATTAATGGAGTGACACAACAATGACAAGAAATGATTGAATAAATAATTAGGTACTAATTAATTATTTGAAGATCATTGTTGACCGTAGAGATGGTTTCGGAGTAGAAATATGGATCCTCTCAGAGCTGCAAGAACGACGTCATCAATTGCCTTCCTCTGTAGGCCGAAACGTTGCCAGGTCTGGAAGAAGAAACCGGCAATAGTTCCGCGCGCTCCAACCATAACGCCTATTACTTCAATTTGTTGTAGGCCGTATTTGTCCATGAAATATGGAACGGTACGTACATAGATGTCGTTTTTTTTTCCCCCTATTTACATCTTTAGGTTGGCTCTTTTGTTTTTCAAATCTAACGGTGGGATCGATGATGTAATCATTGTTGTTACTTGGTGGGATGGCAATCATGTCTATTCTTCTTGTACTGCCATTGTCTGTCAGTCCGTGTACTTCTTCGAACACTTGAAAATTTATTGATCTAAAGTGTTCGGCGATCATCGAACGAATTCTATGCTGTCGTGAGTTACGGAGTACTTCACCGTAAGGACAAGAGCCCAGGACATATGCAAGTGTTTCTGGTGCTCTGTGGCATCGCCGACAGAGAATGTTGTCCCGAGTCCTGCCCGGAAGGGAACGTACGGAAGACACGTGTGCAGTCATTTTAATAGCTTCGCGCCACTCGCTAGAGGTTAGGCCTTCACGATGTCGTACTATTATGATTTTTTTTTCGTTTGACATGTTCTATATTCTAGCTGTGAAGCGATGTACGAATACCGAGGAATGTAAATAAATACAATACGATATCTCTATTATTATTATTATTATTGTTATTATTATTATTATTATTATTATTATTATTTCCTTTCATTTTCCAAGAATGTTATTTACAGCTTTTGTATCTAATATATGTTTTAGTTACATTAACCTTCTTCGAACGAAAGATTCGGTGTGTTGGCTTTGTTATAGTCTACAGCAGTCATTTCCAACTCGCCAACCTGTGACGTCGGAGCGCGTTTCCCCTCTCGGAGCATAGTTGGTAGAGCACGTGAGGGAGGGTAATGTTGTGTCTCCGATATTTAAACTTCTCCATCCCTTCCTCTGCTACACCCCTCTGTCACACCCCCTACTTCGCTCTTTTACCTATTCTTCCCCTCTCAAGGACTTCAAGAGCAGAGACATGTGACGTCACAAAACCAGCAGTTGGAAATGCCTGGTCTACAGCCCCTTCTGAAGTATGTGGCGAGTTTTAAATAACATTGAAAGTTATTCTAAATTTCTCAGTTTGTTTTTCCTTGTAATTTTGACAGGTTTTGTTCCAAATGTCCAGTTATTAAAATTACAACATTCTTGTATTTCAGTTAATTTTCAGCCTCCCTGTACTCGGCTCTGATGTCACTGCGTGACAATTTTGCATGGTTTCATATCTAAATTGCAAATTACAATATCCGGCTTATTGGCTTTAACTATGCGATCAGTGGGAATATCCTGCTCATACAAAATTTAATGATAATCCACGTGGACAACTGGCTTTGGTGCATGACCACATACATGTACTTTCTCACATGTGTCGGGATATTGTGAGCCTGAAATACTGTATAATATTACTAGTAAAGGCAGCATCCAGTGTTTATTTATTTTTCGGAAAAATTGAGGATGATAAGACTAGTTGATAATTTTAAGATTTTTTATTAATTTGTCCTACAGAATAACATATGTAATATTGACAATTAATATTTGAGGAGAAAAATTCGCTCCGGCGCCGGGGATCGAACTCGGGTTCTTGGTTCTACGTACCAAGCGCTCTGACCACTGAGCTACGCCGAATTCAATCCACAGCACCGGATCGAACCTTCCTCCTTCAATGTTTCCCTTTGTGGCCTGACTCCAAGTTAGGCATATTTGTTGACATTATGTTCAAGTCAACTGCCATTATACAAGGGGCGCACTGAGCTGAGTGACTTGTCATTATTACAGATGTTATTCTGTAGAAAAAATTAATAAAAAATCTTAATATTCTCATAGCTAGCAGTGCACTTAACTGCGGAATCCCGGCCAAACAAGTCACTCAGCTGAGTGCGCCCCTTGTATAATGGCAGTTGACTTGAACATAATGTCAACACATATGCCTAACTTGGAGTCAGGCCACAAAGGGAAACATTGAAGGAGGAAGGTTCGATCCGGTGTTGTGGATTGAATTCGGCGTAGCTCAGTGGTCAGAGCGCTTAGTACGTAGAACCAAGGACCCGGGTTCGATCCCCGGTGCCGGAGCGAATTTTTCTCCTCAAGTATTACTAGTTGATAGTGCTCTGTAAAAATTCAGAATCTATCATCTTATTATGTGCAAAAATATTTCGTTATTGATAATAATAATAATAATAATAATATTATTATTATTATTATTATTATTATTATTATTACTACTACTTAAGATCTCATGATGATCATGTCATCACTACCGCATTGTATTATTGTGATTTTGTTCTCCTTCGGCACGTTGTGTCAAAAAGTGATGAAATGAAATATTGAGTATAAAGTTATAAAGGTATTATTCCATTGTCAGTGGAAGAAATTGAGAAGTATTAAAAATTTCACGTTTCGAAGTTGGATCTTCTTTTGTCCACAATTGAAAAGAAAGAGGAAAAAGGTATGCTTCTGAAGACGAATGCAGTAGCTACTTTAGAAACGTTGTGAAGTTTTCTTGCATTTTTTCTTGTTTTTTCCTCACCAAAAGAGAAGAAAGTCCAATTCAAACCTCTTCTGAATAATCCATCATTGCTTCTTGTCTCAATGGAAGTTGTCTTCCCAAAGTTTTCTCTGTTTTCGATGCATTTTCTCCTCTCAGTGTACATTGTAGTTGAGTATAGTGTGATTTCATTCGTAAGAAGCTAATTTAATTCTTACGTTCATTGTTATCTATTAAGAAATAAGGAGACGGGTCTGAACCTCACAAGTGATACCACTTATGTGGCAACTAGGCCATGAGATAATAAGGTAGGTGGCCAGTTTCTTTCCCCCTTCATTGCATACATTGCTGATTAGCTACTTATTACACTAATCAGACTTCAGATGCATACAAAGAATTGTTCTTCCTCTGACACACATCGTCAAGTGAGATGTACTGCCTGATAACAGATGTACGTACATATCAGTCAGACCCTCAATCAGAGGACTATTAAAAATCATATGATAATTGAAACTGCCCTAGTCTGAGGCTAACTAGTTGAAGTGGTGATTTGAGGCTGCGCTTACACATGGGTTCGCATCACAATTGGGCTGATTACTTGCTAACTTCTTCCAAGGTTATTTATTCCCAACTATGAGGAAAATATCAGGTAATTCAAAGGCGAATTCTCTGCAATCTCGAAAAAATGCCGTTCCGCAATCACCAATACTTTCGCGTCTGTGTTTTAAGCACTGATTTTCCACCCAGTCGGACGGAGTTCGATCCGTGAGCTGGTAGTGATGGAATTCTTGGTGATCAGAGCAGACATTGCCTCTGATTGAGGTTCTGGCTGATTGTACATCTATTATCAGGCAGTACATCTAACTTGACGATATGTGTTCAGAGAAAGAGCAATTTATATACATCTGAAGTCTGATTAGTGTAATATGTAGAAAATCGGCGATGTATGCGATTGAGGAGGAAAGGAACTGGCCACTCTACCCCATTATCTCCTGGGCTAGTTGCTTAATATTATCTATATACGGTATTTAAACTGATTCATCTGTTCGATAATTTGGTTAATTATGGCAATTTTGATTGTCATCGCTGACTGACCTGTAATGCCATTGGCTTTGTTTTCTGTGTGTATACTAATTCCTGTGTTATATGTCCATTCTGCACAACAGAAAACATTTTCACGCCTGATCTATAGGAAATGTAGACACAATTTCTTCGGTAGCTGAGTCCGATCTATAACTAGTGTAAGACCGACGGCATTTACCTAAACGAAACCTGTTTTCTGGCGAACGTTCTGTACAATGGGAAGAAAAGAGCATGATTGTATATTTCAAATAGGCTGCATAGAAATTGCTTTGTATTACTTATGAATTTGATTAAGTAATCATTATAGATTCTAAATATTAAAGATAGTAATGTTGTATATGATTATGTCTCGTGACCAGAACATAGTATCCACACCTGTGGAGTAACGGCTAGCGCGTCTGGCCGCGAAACCAGGTGGCCCGGGTTCGATCCCCGGTTGGGGCAAGTTACCTGGTTGAGATTTTTTCCGGTGTTTTCCTCAACCCAATATGAGCAAATGCTGGATAACTTTCGGTCCTGGACTCCGCATTCTCACCTTCATCTCATTCAGACGCTAAATAACCTAAGATGTTATAAAGCGTCGTAAAGTAACCTACTAAAAATAACATAGTACGAAATAGAAATAGGCCTATAAGAATTGTAAATTTATCGTTTGAAGAGGTGGAAAAATTCAAATACCTTAGAGTAACAGTAACAAATGTAAATTACATTCGAGAGGAAATCAAACACAGAATAAATATGAGAAATGCATGCTATTATTCGGTTGAGAAGCTTTTGCCATCTAGTTTGCTTTAAAAAAACTGAAAGTTAGAATTTATAAACCACTTACCGGTATATTACAGGTTATTCTCACTTTGAGGGATGAATAGAGGTTAAGGGTGTTCGAGAATAATGTGCTTAGAAAAATATTTGTGGCTAAGAGGGATGAACTTACAAAGTGTTAGTTGGGAGACTTGAGGAAAAAGACCTTTGGGGAAGCCGAGGCGTAGATGGGAGATGGGATGTAATAATAGAAACGGATTAATCTTGCTCAGGATAGGGACCGATGACGGGCTTATGTGAGGGCGGCAGTGAACGTCCGTGTTCACTAAAAGCAATATGTAAATAAGTAAGTAAATGTTGTCTGCCGGAAATTTTTTTTACTGTTCATGTTTCATTGTACATAAACCTGCGTATCACAATCTTTGCTTCTTCAAAATGTGCGTGAAATACAGCACCGTTAAAACTTGCACACCGTCAATTAATTTTATTTTTCCTTGATCGGCGATGATGAAGCTGCTATAATTTTAACAATATGTTCGAAAATTGACAGTTTTTAATTTTGAAATGTGATTGATCGCGATGGTGATTATGATCGATTCTTTTTTTTTAATTTGCTTAATTTTTGCACTTTATAGTATTAATATATGGTATGTATTTTTATATTATGCACAAAAGTTACGAATTTTTGTTTTTCTTCATGACATGGTGTCTGATATTTATACTGTTAAGAATATTGAAACAGATTACAACGCGTAATCTAGGCCTAAAGCGGTGCTTCTTAAATCATGGTTAGTGAACCTCATTTGTGGCCAGACAAGAATTGATACGGCAGTTTTTAATCACTAATGAAATAAAATCTGTAAATCAATACGCGTTAATGAATGTTTATGGTACGTAATTGCATAATTGATATGCCTGTCACTGAATGTTACCAGATGGTAGCAGGCAGATAAAGCGGCCGTTAACAAGGTTGTGATGCTACATGGATACATCGTGAGTGATGCATACAGCTCGCAACAAGGTTACAGCAATCGCGGTATTCCCTTTGTTGTAATGTGACAGGGAACTGTGTATTCAGTAGTGTACACCAGACAGGTTGATTAACTGGACGGGATAGTCGGTTACTGTAAGTCTATTGTTCGGATTTACATATTAATTTTGGAGATATTTGGGGACAAGTTTATTGAAATATGACAACTCAAAGAAACAAAGGATACATTTACAGGATTATATATTCATTGATTTACTAACTTAAAAAATACAAAATAAATAAGGAAATTAAATACATATATATATATATATATATATATATATATATATATATATATATATATATATATAGAGAGAGAGAGAGAGAGAGAGAGAGAATTATCATATTGATAGCCGTCCAAATCTTGGATTTAAAATATCGGCATCCTAATCAATTCAAATGAACAAAAAGAAAATGTAAATTAATGTTAGAAAAATACATAATGAAATTAAAAAACAATAATCTGCGACAAGATGTGGTAGCTATCAATACAATAAAAATTTATACAAAAGAAGTAGTCATTAGGTCACTGCCTTATAAAAATGCAAAATTAATGCATAAATTGAACATACTTGTATATACATAAGAGAAGAATTTGTTGTTTCACTGACTTAAAAAAAACACAAAATAAATACATAAATTAAACATATAAATTGTATAAATTGTACTTGTAGGCCTATATACAGGGTGTATCACGAGTTTTTCCCCCGGTTTATGGAGGTGATTCCTGGTGTTATTTGGAACAAAAATGTAAATACAGTAATGGGGCACCATTCATAATTAAGGAGTTAAAACAGATTTTCGAAAAAAGTCATGGTGTATGTAGCGCTAAACATGTTTGCACAGGACTAATGATGTGTGGGGGGAAGACTGTAACGATCAAACAGTGTGGTACTTTCCCATAACAACAAGCACGTTGTTGATACTGCAGTCACTGTTTACTGTTGTTATCTCCTGTGTACATTGTGAAATGCCACAAACGCGGTTCACACCCGTGCGAATATTTGGCTTCAAATGCAGGGAGGAAATTTTGAAGACTTGTTTAAATCCACTCTACATGCAAGAGACTGGTACAAAATGAGACACTTGTTTGTATTCTAACTAGGATTTCCATTTTTGTCAATGACATCCTCAAATAAAAAGTTTTTTTCTGCTTTTTTCAAATTGCCGTAACTCCTTAATTATGAATGTCACCCCATTACTATATTTACATTTTTTGTTCCAAATAACACCAGGAATCATCTCAATAAACCGGGGAAAACCTCGTGATACGCTCTGTATAACAAAACTAGTCGTTGGTCACTGTCATACAAAAAATGAAGGGGTAAATTAAATACACTTGCATATACAGAGTGAATTGTAAATAATGTTATTAATTTCAAGGAGTTATTCTTCGAGATATTTCAGACAAAAAAAGGTTAATACAATTTAGCTCCTTTTTGCTTCCCTTTCGAGATAAAAATTGTTTTATATGAAACATATCATAGTTTGTTTTGGAAAAGCAATTGATTTAATTCCCAATGTGCTCAGTTAATTTAAGAGAGCCGTGTATTATGATGGTAGCCTAAATCAGCCGTGGCGAAAATGTAATCGTGCGCCGAGCCACTGTGTAACCTGCAACGTGCATAACACCTATGGAGGGAGGCGGATACCCGAAGGGGAAGTGAAGCAACTGTCTGACTTATTAACGGATTTTCATTTTCCTTACGTCAAGCACTTAAATATAATTTTATACAGTATAAGGTTACAAAGTAATAATTAGTACGTGTAACGAAGAAAGAAATGAACAAGAAAACATAGGACACATTATCACAACCTATTAACTGTCTTCAGTATGTCTCTGCGACAGAGTTTCAAAATCAGGAATTATGCCACTTACTGCCAGTCACGAAGGTATTTGTCTACCAGTCGTAATCTAAATTAGGTTTTTACTATTTTCATTGTTGAAAATAATTTTTCACAAACGTAAGTTGTAGCGAACATGGCTTCAACAGAGCAAGTGAAAGAACGAAGCTTCGGATATTTATTTTTTGGCAAAGATTTGAAAAGTTCAACATTTGTCAAGTCGTTACATCTAGCTTTCATGTAACATTACATTGTAAATCTGTGAGTTTAAATTGAAGACATAATCGCATTATTCGTACATCTGCTGAAAAAGGATCGAAATAATAATAATAATAATAATAATAATAATAATAATAATAATAATAATAATACTTAACCTTTTAATGTTTCATGAGTAACATGTAGTATAATGCCGTTTTATGTTATAAAACCGTTTTCCTCATAATACTTGTGAACAAATCATACATTTAATATTCTCACCATATTGGCAACAAAAAAATGCATCCTCCCATCGTACTTGAAACTTTCGTTTTTGTAGAGGTATATGGTTTCGAGAGAGACATTGCGACGATACGCCACTCGCAGGTCAGAGAAAAATACAAATGGAACGGAGTTTGATTCCAGTGAGTGAGAGAGAGGGAGTTGGGGGAGCAAGAGACATGCACAGCTATCATTGCGAGCCACATTGTGCTCGTGAGTTACATTTTCGCCACGGCTGGCCTAAATGATTGAAAGAATTTTAGTTTTGTTCTTTAAATATGTAGAAATTTTATCCGAACAAATGCAACATTGAAACATTCCTTTGCAGAAACGAAATATTACATTTGTTGGGATCAAGTTTCTGCAGAAAGAACAAAACTAAATTTATTTCAATCATTTTATAATCATAATACACGGCTCTCTTAAATTGACTGAGCATCTTGGGAATTAAATCAATGGTTTTCCAAAAATACGCTATGAAATGTTCCATACAAAACAGTTTTTTACCTCGAAACTTTTTTTGTTTGAAATATATCAAAGAATAACCCCATGATAATGACATTACTTACGGTTCACTCTGTATAACAAAATCATTAATTGGTTCACAGACTTACAATACAAAATAAATACATAGGTAAATTAAATACACATATATTCAATTCAATTCAATTCATTAAACCATTAAATATACAGTGATAGGCTTCGTCACAACATTCTTCACAGAAAGACAAACAAAATGAATGGTGATAAGGAAACGTGTGATGTTGATAACTAGAGCCCGGATGTTAGGCAAAATGCCTTTTTAAACTGAGTGTATGTAAGAAAGACCTATTAGAGATAAACACGTTTCCACATATTTAGGGACGATAGTCCCAATTTTTATTTTGCCCTTTTTTGCCTATTTTAGCTCCCGTTGTCTATTTTAAGGTTAAATGCCTTTTTTTAGCCTTTTTACGTCGTTATTGTACAATTTATATATTTTTAATGCTTTTAAAATAAACCGCACATAAATTATATAAAAAAAGAAAGAAAAAATAACGATTATACAAATTAAAAATATATATTCACCTCACACAACTATTTGCTGAGAATCTTATTCTCTAGCAATACATGTTTCCAAGAAGCCGTAAACTTTTCTCCCCTTCCGATTTCATCTTTTATGCCACTTAACAAAGATCTTCTGAAATAAGTTGTTTTAAGTTTGCTCCAATCACTTCAATAGAAGTAGAAAGATCTTTTTTCACCATGAAAAATGTTCTCTCTGACAGGCGGCTCACTATGACAGTTGACAACTTAAAAAAGCATCTTGTTGTGACATGTAACCAAGGAAAGTGAGTACTGTGTAGGATAGTTTATTAAGTATTTGTCTATTTTTTGTCTGTTTCCATCAATAATAAATGTCTATTTCACTACCTACTTTTACTATTTTTATGCCTATATGCCTATCTATTTTAACCAAAATAAATGCCTATTTCACTGCCTACTTTTACTATATTTAATGCCCATATGCCTGCCTATTTTAACCACAATACATGCCTATTTCACTGCCTATTTTTACTATTTTTAGTACCCATATGACTGCCTATTTTAACTAAAATAAATGCCTATTTCACTGGCTATGTTTACTATTTTTAGTGCCCATATGCCTGCTTATTTTAACCACAATAAATGCCTATTTCACTGGCTATTTTTACTATTTTTAGTTCCCATATGCCTGCCTATTTTAACCAAAATAAATGCCTAAACATCCGGACTCTATTGATAACAAAGCAAGTCACCGGTTTACGAATATCTGTAGCAATAAACAATAATTTACATCATGAATGGATCAAACGAAAAGCTTCTGTGATGCTTACTCAAGATAAGATCACAATGGGCACAAAAGATACTAATACAGTATATTTTCTATCTAATATATTAGTGATTAAAATAAATGATTAAATATCTAGAAGTAAGTAGTTAACTGTGCAAATATAAAACGGTAACAAAAATGTCGAAACATTTGCAATAAGTTAGAATATTCAGTTTACTGCTAATGTTGTACTTTGAACCTAATCCGAGCTTTCAGATTTCAGTGCAGTGGACAGGCGAAACCACTATCTTTCCTTCCCCATTTCAGCCATCATGGTGCCCTGTAGTTCACGTGTGGCGATCTGACCGCTCCTATTATCGTCTAGATCTAATTAACTTCTACATTAGCGGCGAGGCTCGTTGATGGAGAAAGTGCAGTCGTTAGCAGGTCAAGAGTAGATACAGCAAGACAAACTACAAGCAGTTTTGTGTAAAACACACACAAGTGAATTATTAAGTTTGTAAATTGTGTTAGATTACCTTCATAGTGACACTTAATTTTTCACGACAGTTTAACAGAGAGAACTGAGGTTCTCGACCAATGAAATTTGTTTTAATTTAGTCATTACTGAAGGAGTCCACCGCTTTGGCTTTACATAGCGAGTGGGCTCCTCAACCAAACAGTCTGTGTTTCGGTTACCGGAGCAAGCGGAGATTATACAATTTTTATTTTTATTTTATTAAAAAAATTAAAATATTATGTGCACTAAAGTGTAAAGACAGAAAAAATTGAACTCGAGCATGAAGAAAAATTAATATTAAAAAATGTGAATGTTAGGTATAATCCTGATAGTAAGTTTTGTTAAGATTCAAAAACCTCAAAACAAATCATGCATGTAGTACAAAATTTGTAGGAAGAGTAACATTTTTAGAAATGCAAAATTTACAGAAAATGAAAGTGGTGAAAATTGACTTCAAAGTTTGGGATGATAATAATGAACCAGATCTCTATCTTTTTTATAGTCTAGGCATTTCGAAATATATAGGTCTAGCTTATTAAATGCAGAACTTACCCTTATATACTGTACACTACCACACAGTGCATACTTAACCCACATTAGTAAATAAAGATGAACTGAAAAAGAAAACTTTGTAAACTTATGAAAACACTATACTAGATAACTATTATTTACAAATCACTATTGACTGTAGACATTATTATAACACTAACAATAAAACTGTTAGAAACTTTCAAATATTTCTTGTTTCGCAAAACAAAAACCAAGGATGGAAAACACGTTGTTATGGCTACTAGCAACAAGTGGAATTTTCCTTTAGACAAGAGTTGTGCTCTCCTTTGTAACTGAATGTATTTCAAAGGAAAGCAGCCTTTGAAGTGGCATCTGTTGGATTCTATGAAAAATATTTCGAGAAGTCGAGAAGCTACACTGGATCAATCGGAAAATAAAACATATTGAATAATGTATGAAATATAGCATAATTTCAAAAATGGTCGCAGAATTCAGAGTGGAAGGCGTGGATGGGGCATTAAAATTAGGCCTACCAGTCAGAGCGCGCAACCATTTAGAAATGTGGCCCTAAACAGCTGATGGACCGGTCGTATGGCCATGAAAATTGGTAGAGTGCATCTTTAGACCATAAAAAAATTAAAAAAAATGAAAACAAAAACTCAATTTTTTGACCAAAAATGACAAAATTTCACATCAGTGTACCCTTAAAGGAATGCCGACGTAAACTGCAAAAACTTCGCTTTGCATACTAACACATAGGCCCCTATTGTAACGGAAGTTATGTAGGAACACCACACTAGTTTTATTTTCTTCGTTATTTCTATTACTAAAAGGAAAATCAGCCGAAGAACGGTAGAGCGATAAATGTATTAACATTTTGTATTCGTAGGTGTAAGGGAATTTATTAAAAATAAGGACACAAAGAAATTGTTCTGAAGTTTGTCTTACGTTTTCTTTAAAGAGTTTCTGAATCATCTATGCAAAGTTCCTTCCTACCTCTTAATTAAATCATTTAAAGACAGCGGAGTTTCTATTAGCGAACTCGAACTAGTCTTCAGTTAGCTTTTTTTTCTCTCAAAGAACCTGTACAATTCATTATAAGTTTTATTCCTTCGTCGACAAATTTCTTTGAATTCTCCCAGAATCTTTCATTATGTTTTATAGAAATAAAATATAATTTACAGGTGAATAGCACAGTTATAATGTAATCAAAAGGCAAACAACTGTTGCAGTTTCTTATTCATTGCAGTAAACAGACTTGAAGAAGTTCAATGGAGTAAATTAACAATATAATGAAAATGATCTTCGTACAGAACTCGACGCTTCATGCCGTAGCTTTGATAGTAACCAAACAGCGGATTTCACCAGAGAGATACGAACGCCTGCACCTCAGCCTGAGGCTTTCGTGCTTACAAGTCTCTTGGTAGCATGATTATTTAAGTCCTTAGAACCACATTTCTGTAAGTATCGTGATTAACTATTTAGTGTCATCTATCGATTCAGCTACAGAACAATTAATTCCGTCGGGATCGCCCCCGTCTCTCTGAGACTTCGTCTGCAGCCTCTTCAGAACGATGTCATCTGTATGAAATTCACGGTACTACATCCTGCTGCATCCTGTATTAACTTGAAGACTGCATTCCTGTTAGTATCGTGATTCAGTATTTGGTTTTATCTATCGATTCAGCTACAGAATACTCATTTCCAACTGGAATGGCGACGAAATGAGTCCGGGGTCCAACGCTGAATGTTATCTAGCAATTATTCTGCTTCAGTTGGTCGAGGAAAACCCTTCGAAGAAACTCCAACTAGGTAATTTGCCCCAAGCAGGATTTAAACCCTGGTTCGTTCGTTTCACGTTGCTAACCGTTACTCCACAGCGATAGACATGGTGGTGCTGAGTATCTGGATGATCGAGTCTTGTAGGCCTATATGCCAGAGGGTTTGTTTCAAATACCGATGGAACAAAGTGTAGTAGTGAAGTTCGTTAATTAATTAATTAATTTAATGTTCTGCCCAAGGGCAGGTCTTTCACTGCAAACCCAGCTTTCTCCAATCTTTCCTATTTTCTGCCTTCCTCTTTGTCTCATATGATCCATATATCATAATGTCTATCATCTGATATCTTCTGCCCTGAACTCTTCTCCCGTTAACCAATCCTTCGAATGCAGCCTTCAGTAGGCTGTTTCTTCTCAGCCAGTGACCCAACAAATTCCTTTTCCTCTTCCTGATTAGTTTCAGCATCATTCTTTCTTCACCCACTCTTTCCAGCACAGCTTCATTTCTTACCCAGTCTGCCCACTTCACACGTTCCATTCTTAACCATATCCACATTTCAAGTGCTTCTATTCGCTTCTCTTTACTTCGTCGCAATGTTCATTTTTCTGCCCCATCCAATACCACACTTCACACAAAACACTTCACTACTCTCTTCCTTAGTTATTTTTTCAGTGGTGCGCAGAAGATGTTCCTTTTTCTATTAAAGCTTCCTTTGCCGTTGCTATCCTCCTTTTGACTTCCTGGCGGCAGCTCATGTTACTGCTTATAGTACGCCCCAAGTATTTGAAACTGTCCACTTGCTCTACTGCCTCATTTATAATTCGCAATTTTATCTTCTGTATTTTTCTTCCTATGACCATGGTCTTCGTCTTATTTGCGTTTATCTTCATCCTATACTGCTCACAGCTGTTATTTAGAACCAGTAGCACATCCCTTAGTATTATCTCCTCTTCTGCTAACAAAGCCATATCACCAGCAAATCTTATACACTTTGTCTACTACTATCACTCCTCCCTCGTTTCACACTCAGATATGCTATTCGTTATTCCACAGCGATGGAATTTCGATTTCGTAGGCAGTGTGGCTTCTAGTAAAATGTGAAAATTGTTAAAATATTTCTGAAATACTCTTCAAAAGAAGCTGGTCTGACTGAAGTAATTAATTCTGAGCTCACTCGCCACTGCCACTCATGCATATTAAAGTTCCCTGATTATACCGTCTCGTTCACGGTTGTGTGACTAATGAAGCTTTGAATATTGTACGTTCACTTTAGACCTCAATTTGTATAGGTCAAAAAGTGAGAATTTTTAACAAAAGTTCGTACATAAAACCCACCGGAACACAATTACGTTATTCCGTTGACATATAATCATGTTGGCCAGAGCCCAGTAATTAAACGCAGACTTGTTTCCACAGCGCTGAAGCTTTTCCGTTGCTGGCTGTGGAGTGTTAAGCCCGTTTAATAAAATCAATTACCACTACGCTCTCAGCAGTCAGAGTGAATGACAAGCAACAAACCCTTAACGAGCGGGAACTGTTCCTTATTTTTAACACTAATTTGAAACTACTCTCGTGCATTTTTAACCGCGTTGCTCTTTCAGGATTTTAACTCTGCACACCAGGCATGTAGTGGGACTATATAAAAGTGAACAAGTAGCCACGCCAGGTGGAAGTGGAAACTTCTATATCCGAGAAGGGAATCAAACTCAAGAACGTAATCTCCACGCAAGGTCAAAACTGTACCTCAAGAATTATATACATCGGGTCATGGAATTTTACTTTCTCATTTGAGAAAATACTTTATTTCAGCATTCATGATGCCGAAAATGTAGCTTTGTGCATGTCATCTATCTGTCGAGTGCACCAATTTCGGCTAGAATTCGCAATTAGATACCCATGGTTAACTAATAAGAATATAAACCAAAGCACCATCACCTTCGCTTGGTTACGAAACCGCGGTTAGTTACCGCCTGTTTATTTCGCCAGTATTCCTCTCCAGAGCAATTCATTATAGTATTCAGGAAAACAGGGTATTACTGTTTGAGAGGAAGTGTGCGGAAATTCTCCAAACCGTAGTTCAAAAATCTGTTGATTCCTTATTATCAATAGATAAAGTTTTATTTTTATCGCTAGAGGACCCTGAAGAAATCGCTAAATTCCTGTTTAAGCACTGGAAAAGTTAAAAGAAATTGTGTCCGGAAAAGATTAAAAGTCGCTAATTTGGCAACTCTGAATATAAGCATAGGCGTAAGAGAGACTTGTACCTTTAAACACTTTTCACATTTTATGTTTTTTAATTGTGGGAAATGAAATTTTTTAAATGGAAAAATGCTTGAAATAATTATTGAAGATTCCTATACAACTTCCTGTATGTATTTTCCTGTTTTACAGATCTATTAAGGATGGAGAAAATAAAATGAAGGAATATGTAATGTGTTCAAAGATACAACAGGTTCATGTACCTTGGAACATACCCTCCTGTACCTTGGAACACATGGAATATAGGTGGAAATATAGCTGTAAAAACTGACAATCATATTTAAAATATATTTGCCGTTATAAACCAGAGCAGGCTTCCTTGATTGAGATTTTATTTCCTGGAGGAGCAATAACTGCTTCAACAGCTCTCTTCAAGGCATCCGGATCAACTGAGGGGCCTCTTAACTCCAGACTTACTTCATGACATGATCTTAAAATAAAAGAAAAAAAAAACCGATTGTATCGTGTATCTTGGAACATGTTCCATGGTACAAGATGTTTTGTGTTCAAAGGTACAAGAGGGTGCACGTTTAAACAAATATGGCTCCCAAAACTAGAGATTCGAATAAATAATGGAAATTAAAATATATTACTCACCAGATGATAGGTAACACATTGTACTTGATGGATAGTAACAAATACGATTTGGTTTTGTGTTAGAAAACATATATCAATGAACGAAATGTTCACTTTTGGTACGTACTAAAAACATTTGTTTTGTCGACAGAACTCACGCTTTCCAATAAATCAAACCGAAACTATGACCAGAGCTACTTAGCGGCTTTCTCTACAATCTACTTCAGTTTGAATCGGCTAGGTAGAAGCAAAAATTAAAAAAAGACAATAAATGTTCAAAGGTACACTATGCTAAAGGTACAACAGTCTCCCCTAAGTTAGAGTTCGTGTGAACATAACCTCAAATAATATTTATCCACATTTATCACTTGATTGATAAATGAAATCTAGACTTCGCCAAGCCTCGTTCCTGAATGATCCATTTTTTTCTGTCAACATTTTAATGTCATATACTCCAATAGATCACCTTCAATGTCTCCATATGCTATGATGTGCCGTTATTATTATTATTATTATTATTATTATTATTATTATTATTATTATTATGTTTTTACCGTATCCAATCACTCATAAGTGGGCAAAAACTCTATCGTACTGCATATCGTTATTGTAGTCACCGTATTCTGTCACGTGACATTAGAGTACATCGTATCAAGAAACAGTTATTGCATACACTCTCTATCATCACACTCCATTTGAATACACTGCCACAGTTACTACTTAACCGCTCGCACTCGACCGGTTAGTAAATTCTCATGGTTAGAGTGGTTTAACTCGTAGCCGAGCTTGGTGCCACAGAAAAACAACATAATGCTTGCTTAACCAATATCTATTACTTAAACATTCCTAACCGAGATTGATGCACTCGGTGATAAATCACAACTGGAAAGTAATATGTGACAAATGTTACGGGAAAGAAAATTATTTTTTTCAAGTGATAGATGATTCGTTCTGGACTAGTGCAGTCAGGGATTAGAATTTCCAATATCCCTGTTCAAGTGCGCAGAGACAGGTCAAGTGTATGACTTTAATCCCCTCACCCATTCTTCTTCGCGTAACCCAAGGGCTTAATGCAAGTTCCACTCAACATTCCTGTGTCCGTGTCTGCTGCGGGCTATGGAATGAGAAATCTCTCTCTTAAGTACAATACGGACGTCTGAATGTCTACAAACGTAGGAAGTTGTAAGTTAAGTGGGATAAAATTATGTACAAAGCGAAAATCATTAGGTCTACATTGTATTATTATGAGACGTGTCCAAAAATAAGACTCTGATTTTTGTAAATGAATAATAGTAGAACGTTTTGTCCATTATTTTATCACAGTCTAGTATATACAGTCACGAAACACAATATATAGTAAATATGCATCCATAGATAGTTGCTAACCACTAGGATCGCTACTATCGTCTCATTACAGACAATGCGAAATAGTACCTGCACAGTCTATTGTTCCTAGTACCCTCATAAACTCAAACTTCGTGACTGTATATACTAGACTGTGATTTTATCGTAAGTTTACATATATTGTCAGCAGCTGCTACACTTATACTCCACTTAAAATCGCGGCATTTGTCACTTTTTTGTATCCTCTTAGTATAGTAGTCCACCGTCAATTTCACACGGCTGGCCTCACGTCGTCAAAGTTATTGGCCATCAGAAACTCACGTCACTACCATCCTGATCCCCTGATCTTATGCCTACCAGTAGTGTGACTTTACTTTAAAGACATATATAGTGACTAAAACATCTACAAACATTTTAGTGGACTAGAAACTCAAATTTTGGATCAGCTTGGTTTAAATTTGTGAAGTCTGAACATTTTCAACTACTGGGTGAATAGATTATACAGAAACCGCAACGCGGTAACCCGGCTTTTGGCCGGGATGATCGCAGACTTCGGTTATGCAGACAGTTTTCTATTCATGATACGATGTGAAGCGTAGGTAATAGGACATATCGCAAACTATTAAAGTAAAATATTACCAAACATAAACAATTAAGCATCATTTACTTACCAAATTAAGAAATAGAACGCTGAAAATGAGTTACTCAACAATATGGCATGTTCTCATAAATTGGTTATACCTACAGGCCTATAAACTTCACTCGTTTACGGACAAAAATGTATTATTTTCTTCCTATAAACCGACTTCTTGAACAAGTTAGAGGAGATCCAAATATCTCGTAACTTTTTAATAACTCTGTATTGTTGAAGTTATTTCTAAGAAACGTAAAAGAGAAGAAACTTTCATCCTTGGCTGGAATAAGCAACGTATGTAAGAGAAGGGAATATTCTTGAAAATGAGGAATAACCATCCTCAACTCTTACAAACCTTACATTATTATTATTATTATTATTATTATTATTATTATTATTATTATTATTATTAGTAGTAGTAGTAGTAGTAGTAGCAGTAGCATTTATTGATGAAATAAAACGTCTGATAAACATAATTTCTGAAAAGTATAATTTCGTGTAGATCTGGGATATGGTCAGTGAATAACCAACAAATAGATGCACTAATGAGAGTCGAAAAGAATTTCTGGAAAATGGCAGGCGAGAAATCTAGAAGAGACATATTAAAATACTGAGCGCCGAAAAATTGTGTAAGGAAAAAATGGTTATAATGGATGAGATCCAGCAAAGGAAATTGAGTTGGTATCACAGTATAGTATATACTGTACAGTCATGAAGCTTGAGTTGTGAGGTTGTTAGGAACAATAGACTGTGCCGGTACTATTTCGCATTGTCTGTAATGAGGCGACATTAGCGATCCTAGTGGTTAGCAACTATCTATGGATGCATATTTACTATGTATTGAGCTTCGTGACTATATATACGAGACTGTGTTGGTACGGTCGTGTGAGAAGGATGGAAGGCACAAAATTACAAAAGGTGATACAAAAATAGAAGATTGCAGGATGGAACAGAAGAGAAAAACCTCTTACTGTGTGGGACCACAACGTACAATTGTCAATGGAGAAATGCGGGATGGCAGATGAAAATGCAGATAATAAAGAGCAGATGGTAATGTTTAATGAAAGGCATGCAGAATGGACGAAAATTCACAGTTGTTGATTAGTTTAGTGAACTGTTCGAAGACAGGTCTGAACCTCAGAAGTGATACCAACAAGACACCGCTTATGAGACAACTAAGCTAGGAGATAATGGGGTAGGGTGGTTAATTTCTTTCTCCTTCTATTACATATATCGTCGACTAGCTACATATTACACTAGTCCGACTTCAGATGCATACAAACAGTTGTTCTTCCTCTGACACATATCGTCAAGTGAGATGTAGTGCCTGATAATAGATGTACAGTAGTGGCAAAAAAAAACCGAACCGACCCTTGTAGCTGATTTCACAGCCTTGTTCACTCCAGAGCACGATAGACTGGTAACTAAGACTTTCGTAGTTCGAATCCTACCTGGGAAGGAAACTTGTTTTTGTTCCTTATTCAAATTTATTCCCAATACTTTTCGATTGCTGATAAAATTCATGTTCTGGGAATAATAAGTTAATTAAGTAGTAAAATATCGCTGCAATCGAAAAGTATTGGGAATAAATTTGAATAAGGAACAAAAAAAAAAAATTTCTTTCCAGGCAGGATTCGAACCACGAAAGTCTTAGTTACCAGTCTATCGTGCTCTGGAGTGAACAAGGCTTTGAAATCAGCTACAAGGGTCGTTCCGGTTTTTTTTGCCACTACTGTACATATCAGCCAGATGCTGCTGCTGCTGCTGCTGATGATGATGATGATGATTATTATTATTATTATTACCATCATCATCATAGAAGTGATAAATTTCATAATGAAAATTATATTTTGAAAAAGAGCTGAAGCTTATTGATACTGTTAGTAAATACAAACAGCTTCGAATTAATCACTTACAGACTCTGGTTTTTAATAGATTTCCAATATACTGCATATTAATTGTAAACCAGCTGAAACAGAGATATGTTGTTATAGGAAAGGATGAAGTGAGCGAGCAAGGAACAGATTATCGATACAATCATTATGATATGGTATTAGTGATGATTGCCATTTATAGTACACAATTTCCACCATTATTGTTACCGAAGTCGGCTTCATTTCTGTACGACATGGCAACCACTATCTTAACGGTCTCGGTGTCACGTTTCATGCAATTATATAAATCTGAACGTTCCACGTTATAATTGAAGCCGGTTCTGGTTACTTCCGCAGCGAGATAGAAGCTCTTTGTTGGCAGGTAGTTACAGAAATTAGTTACTTCCCGTGTACGGCGAACTACAGCGTACGTGCTGTACATAAGCGGGAGTTAATTATTTCCTACATGTATAGACAGTCAAATGTCTGCTTTGGGGAAGCCGCATTTACTGTTGTGGTATTTGCTTTCGCTATCCCACAACCCTCTCGTCTGAAATACAGAGTTTCAGGCTTGTAGCGTTTTTTATTTAACAGAGCTTCTATATTTAACAGTATACAGACCGTCAGTCGTAAAGTAAACCACAAATTGGACGTACAAGCACTTGTTTTAGATGTCGAGTAAAGTTATCTATACTTTACATGTTATCCGTAATCCCGTCTGCGACATGACTAATTTACGCCATCGATATGAGTCTCTCTGGTGACTGAGTAATCCAGACGTTTGGCTTGACTCGCATTCGCTCCGGATTCGAGTCCAGTAAAGTCTTGGCATGGCTTTATAAGGGTTTTACTCGGGTCGGGTTCTTACACTTGGACACACTTTGGTCCATTGTGTGCCCTATACAGGGTGTACCACGAGGTTTTCCCCCGGTTTATGGAGGTGATTCCTGGTGGTATTTGGAACAAAAAATGTAAATACAGTAATGGGGTGACATTCATAATTAACTGAGTTACGGCAATTTAAAAAAAGCAGAAAAAACTTTTTATTTGAGGATGTTACTGACAAAATGGAAATTATAGTTAGAATACAAAAAAGTGTTTCATTTTGTACTAGTGTCATGCATGTAGAGTGGATTTAAAGCAAGTGTTCAAAATTTTCTCCCTGCATCTGAAGGCAAAGATTCGCACGTGTGACCCGCGTATGTAGTTTTTCGTAACTTCACATGTTCGTTCCTTATTGTCGCTGCTGCATGGAGAATGCGTTGAATCAACTCTTCTCGTGTTTGCACCCTAATCTGTTACACGATGTCTTTCATCCACCCTCAGATGCAGTAATCTAGTATGTTAAATCTGGGGATCTGGCAGGCAAACGGTTGGGATGATCATGTGGTTCTAAATGCTGCACTTCTTGCACATGAAAAGGATACAGTCCGTTCTCATGAAGAATTCTCCATACCTTTAAGTCCTCCCCCCACACATCGTTAGTCCTGCGCAAACATATCTAGCGCTACTTACACCATGGCGTGTTTCGAAAATCTGTTGTAACTCCTTAATTACCCATGAATGTCACCCCATTACTGTATTTACATTTTTTGTTACAAATAATACCAAGAATCACGTCCATAAACCGGGGGAAAACCTCGTAATACATCCTGTATATGCGATGATTGTCCAAATTCGACAGATGGCCTTTTGGTATTCTTAAATCCGATGCTGACAGACAGGCCATCCTGCTTTAGCCCGTGATAGAGCCAGATCCCGTTTCGAGGACGGGTAGCTTCCAGGGGCGGCTTTAGGGTTAGTGCCCTCGTGCCATGGCACTGGCTAAATAAAATTATAATTATATTTTATTTTCAAGTGTACATTCAGAGCGCTATAAGATCACAAATATCATTTAAAAATATGGATTTATCATGGAGTGATTCCAGCAGAACATCGATTTAAACTACAGCACCGCGCCATGTCAGAGAGAACAGTGCCGTTCGCCCGCTCATGCGCTGCTGTAGAGCTGTACCTATTATCTTTGTCTTTCGAGCCAGCTGCCAACCACCTCTGTATGGGCATGCGTAGAAGTGTTTTGTAATCCATTCGATGGAGCTTCAAGGTAGTCCGCTATATACAGTCACGAAGCTTGAGTTTATGAGGGTACTAGGAACAATATACTGTGCAGGTACTATTTCGCATTGTCTGTGATGTGGCGATAGTAGCGATCCTAGTGGTTAGCAACTATCTGTGGATGCATATTAACTATGTATTGAGCTTCGTGACTATATACTAGACTGTGATAGTACAAAGAGCAAGGTGAAAGTTCTTATCCTTGCCATTCAGTTGACAACTCGATTCGAGATGGCAGCACTAAATAACGAATATTTGTTCAATGCCAGGGCTAACTTTCTTGCCGGCAAATACGATATTCAAAAGAGTGCGAGCGTAAGGAAAATAGTGCGGTATCTGGCGTCATATATTACAGTATGCATGTAATTGTACTGTGTTGATGAGAAACAATAAATTATGAATAAAATAAAAACTCCGTTATTTTAGTAGGTTATTTTACGACGCTTTATCAACAGCTTAGGTTATTTAGCGTCTGAATAAGATGAAGGTGATAATGCCGGTGAAATGAATCCGGGGTCCAACACCGAAAGTTACCCAGCATTTGCTCATATTGGATTGAGGGAAAACCCCGGAAAAAACCTCAACCAGGTAACTTGTCCCGACCGGGAATCGAACTTGGGCCACCTGGTTTCGCGGCTAGACGTGCTAACCGTTACTCCACAGGTGTGGACAACTCCGTTATAAAATACACTTTCATCATCATATGAAGATAAACAGAGAGTAGGGCTAAATACATATGGAAAGACTAACTCTAGATTTGAACATAAACATGGAAATAAAAGGTGCTAAAATGTTTATGCAAAGACAAATGGATTTGTTAATGTGATATTACAAATTATTTCTTCTGTTTTCCTCGTGTTCTTTTTTGTTGTATTTAACACTGGTCTAAGAGAGGTGTGATGAATTTAGTTGAAATCTGGTAGTAAGGTCCACAATTTTAGCCAAAAAGTCATTGAACTCTTTGCTGAAAATTACAGGAAAATAGAATTCAAGTATAGAACAGTTTTGAAAACTTCAAAGTTCCGTGAATTTATTATATTATTTTATTACTAGGTCTATTATTACTACTTACTTACTTACTTACAAATGGCTTTTAAGGAACCCGAAGGTTCATTGCCGCCCTCACATAAGCCCGCCATCGGTCCCTATCCTGTGCAAGATTAATCCAGTCTCTATCATCATACCCCACCTCCCTCAAATCCATTTTAATATTATCCTCCCATCTACGTCTCGGCCTCCCTAAAGGTCTTTTTCCCTCCGGTCTCCCAACTAACACTCTATATGCATTTCTGGATTCGCCCATACGTGCTACATGCCCTGCCCATCTCAAACGTCTGGATTTTAAGTTCCTAATTATGTTAGGTGAAGAATACAATGCGTGCAGTTCTGTGTTGTGTAACTTTCTCCATTCTCCTGTAACTTCATCCCGCTTAGCCCCAAATATTTTCCTAAGCACCTTATTCTCAAACACCCTTAACCTATGTTCCTCTCTCAGAGTGAGAGTCCAAGTTTCACAACCATACAGAAGAACCGGTAATATAACTGTTTTATAAATTCTAACTTTCAGATTTTTGGACAGCAGACTGGATGATAAGAGCTTCTCAACCGAATAATAACTCGCATTTCCCATATTTATTCTGCGTTTAATTTCCTCCCGAGTGTCATTTATATTTGTTACTGTTGCTCCAAGATATTTGAATTTTTCCACCTCTTCGAAGGATAAATCTCCAATTTTTATATTTCCATTTCGTACAATATTCTGGTCACGAGACATAATCATATACTTCGTCTTTTCGGGATTTACTACCAAACCGATCGCTTTACTTGCTTCAAGTAAAATTTCCGTGTTTTCCCTAATCGTTTGTGTATTTTCTCCTAACATATTCACGTCATCTGCATAGACAAGAAGCTGATGTAACCCGTTCAATTCCAAACCCTTGTTATCCTGAACTTTCCTCTATTATTACTACTACTATACTACTACTATAAAATATTCACAATATAAAACGATACATTATCGTTACATTTCGTTTCTGACTTGAATGTCCTGGCACTACTCAGACGAAGTGGCTTCAGCCTCATAAGCCTCAGGGCACGGAGCTCCAAGGCCTTCCTGTCGTCGTCGGCTGACAGGTCGGCTCCAAGTTGCACTTCGCGTTTTAATCAGCAATGTGCACCTGTCATATATAAATCTTCCATTATTCTAGTATATTTAAATATATATATATAGTACTATCAAAAACTAAGCCTTTTTTCGTATCCAATCTTATCTCATTCAATTCTAGCTATTTCATTTATTCTTTCCATTCTAATTTTTTGACCAAAAAAAATATAGACCTATTTGCCTTTGTAACTTCATGTTATTATTATTCATAAATTTTCTTATAGCTATTTCTTCATTAATTTCTAGGAACTTTTCATTTATAAATTTCATCTGTTTTTCTTTTGTATATTGACATTCAAAAAAAATATGAATTCATCTTCTCTTTGTCCACATAATGGGCACGTGCCTTGAGGTATATTACCTCTATTATTTCTTAATCTTCAAATCCCCAGTCTGAAGCTTGGAAAGATTTTTATCTGGGTTTACTAAAATACCTTATTTGAATCTTTAAAAGAAAAAAAATGTATTTTGTAATAGAAGGCAGATAAATTACAGTAATTGTGTGTGGGCTTGCAATAACACATCTTAAGCCTATAGTTTAAGTTACAATGTTTATCAATCAAAACCTTTCGTATTCAGAACGTGATGCCTTAAAAAACTTTGGATAGTGTCGAATATTCAGTCCTTTATGAGAGGGAATGCATTTATTGTATTTAACAAGTACTGTCGCTATAGCCTACAATATTTAATTACGTAATTGTCTAACCACCAGTAATTTTGTATTTCCAGTACGCTTCAATAATACTCCATGCATAAAAAATGTCTATGATATTGATTATACGAATGTCCCCTGACCAAAAATATTTGTTCAGTCTGAATGCTCAAATATTTTGCAAGCCACAATGAAAATATTACGGCAGAGAGAATTTTATTCAGTTCTCCTCATTAATCACAGAATTATTATTTTCCATATAGAATCATTTTTCGAAGTCGTTTAATAATTTATTTTTTTATTTGGTTCACATTACAAATTTATATGACAGTGATCATATTGCATTTCAGTTTCCTTATGTAGGCCAAAGATTAAAAGAAAGGAACAAAAAATAATCCGTTAGTTCTAAAATAATGCACCTGCATTTAGGGTTACCAGATACTCTTCAGTGAAAAACAGGAAAAACTGGTTTAGAAAGGAGGACACAGAAGCCGGACGCAATAGTAATATGCGTTACAAGAGCGGTATGTTGAAGTTTTCATGTTCGAGGAAAAGTTTGAAAAAGTGAAACGTAGTTGAGTAGCGAGCTTTTTTAATTTCCGAGAATTGAAGGAAAACATAGCGCTCGTGTATCATACATTATTTTGTGCGAAGATCGTTTATTACATACCTGAAAGAGGAATTTTTAATCTGTTGCAATGAAATCTCCATCTTGGTTTCTGTTCAATGACGGCAAATTTGCAAAACAAAAATATCTATCTTCAACATTGTTGCTTTAAAATGTTTTCTGTGTTTACTATACTCCAGCAGGCCGTGATATATGTCTGTCTTTTTTTTCTCCAGTCTATGATGAGTCTGGAATCTTGTTGATTTTTTCACGGCTTTCTTAATATTGGAACTAAGATACATAAAAAAAAACTCTTCCCCCGGACCAGACCAAATCACTTACAACATACTACGCCAACTGCCTCCCAAAGCACTAAATTATCTTGCAGAACTTTACACAGGATCACTCAGACTAGGACACACACCAAAGCGCTGGAAACACTCTCACATTCTTCTCTTTCCTAAACCAGGCAAAGACGCGTCTGACCCACAAAACTACCGACCGATCAGTTTGACATCAACATTAGCCAAATTAATGGAGAAAGTTCTCGTGTCACGACTACACGTCTATATGCGCAACCGCAATCTAATCCCGACCACTCAAGCCGGATTCCGACCGGGAGCGCAGCTACACGACCAGCTGATACGAGTGCTCACTCCCATTGAAGAGGCTTATACACGCAGACACTACAGCATCCTTATTGCCTTAGACGCCAAGAGAGCCTTTGACACAGTTTGGATAGACACCCTAAAATATAAACTCACATCCTTAAACCTGCCACACGAAATCACACGTTGGCTCTCCAGCTTCATATCGAACCGAACAGGACAGGTGAGACTCGGAAGGAACGAACTTTCTCGGACTTTACAAATAGAAGCTGGAGTCCCCCAAGGCAGTGTCATATCTCCCACTCTGTATAACATCTATGTGGCAGATATTCCCCTCCCTAATAACCCGCTAGTAGGACTGGCACAATATGCAGACGACGTCGCATATTGGGCAACACACCCCCGACTCCCCTCCGCTAGGAAGTTACTAAACGCAACACTCAGGCAGTATCTAAATTGGACCAACAAGTGGCGGATCACAGTCAACACAGACAAAACACAGATATGCGTCTTCCGCCCAAAACTCCGGACTCGGGTCCTCCAGAACAACCCAGTCACAATAGCCAACACTCAACTTCCACTCCAGCGAAATCTCACATATCTAGGAATACCCCTCACCTCCAAACTCTCCTGGACCGAAGTAGCTAAAGAAACCTGGAGGAAATATAACGCAGCCACCAGAGCAATAAGCTACCTAAGTGGCATCAATCGACCCGGTTGTATAACCGAAACACTCCTCCACCTATACAAAGCATTGGTTAGATCCCTATGCATACATCCTTCCATTTTCCTCGCACAAGCCCCTCCAACGACCCAATTGAAATTTGAAGCACGCGAAAGAAGAATTCTCCGCCAAATCTTCCACCTGCACAGATGCACCAGAAATAACACAGTTTACACTACGACAAAAACAAAGCCACTCTTCACACACCTAAACAACATAAACAGGAAATACACACATTCGGCAGTAAATCGCGTATATACACAACACATCTTCGCAAATCCCCCGAACACAAACAACAGGACAACACTGGAGAAACTCCTCTACAACTACCACCAGCCCCCACCACCAAACTAAAAATTCACAAACAAAACCGCAATCACTGTTGGAAATTTGAATACTGTCTGAGAGGACACACGACAGCAACAGAGAGGCAGATGAATAAAATAACACCACACCATGAAAGTCTCCATAACGATTCAGACGCTTCTGCCACCGGAAGGGGAAACTTAAAAAAAATGTATGTATGCACAGTGTTCTGCCCAAGAGCAGGTCTTTAACTGCAAACCCAGCATTTCCCTTTCTTGCTTTCCTCTTAATCTCCCCATATAATACTTTAATGCTGTCTATCAACTGATATCTTTTACCCCGAACTCTTGTCCCGTTCACCATTCCTTAAGCATCCCAAATTAACAAATTAGGCCTACACCAAAATAATTAAAACAAAAAAAATAAAGTAAAAAATAAAATAAAATAAAATAAATAAAAAGCCAATCACTGCACTCACACACCTACTGGCACTTATGCCAGAAATAGTGTCATACATAGTATGTAAATATATATTTATTGTTATTTATGTACAATGGCTGGAGAGGGCATCCTGCGCGTATAAGACCCTAAAACGGCCTCTGGCTCAAAGCCAGTAAGCCATCACGAATGCAGTAACTTTAGTGGAGTTGTAGACTTTACTTAATTTTTGCAAATATTTAAAAACAATAATTAACAGTGCAATTTAGGTGAAATTGCAGTGGTATTACTATATTGAACGTCTCTAAACATAATATGTTAAAAGTCTAAAACAGTAAAATCAATATGTCACTTAAGCGGTAAGAAGAGGGGAATTGTTATGTGTGTTAGGTTGGGAATACTAAATGTGGAATTTTAGACTTTCCGCGGATTGGTTTTGTGCGGAAACCAAGCAAATACGCTCGATCTCACACAAAAGCATTTGTTGATATGCTATTCCTTAGGACTTTTTTAGACTTAAAAGTCAAATTTAAACAGGAAAATTGATATTACTCGTTAATTTGCGTCCCGGTAGGCATTTATTAAATAATTCTATGTACAATAAAAGAAAATCACTAAAATACAGTTAGAACAAAGAAGTACAATCAGAGTACAGTAGCTTTTAGAGCCAACTGTGTACAGAAACATTCATGGAAAATACCAATCTATTTTTTTACCAAATTTTAGATGTAGGCCTAATTACGAAAACTACTTCACTCGCCATATAGCCTATTTGCTGAGAGATGACTGGAACAATGACCTTCAGTACATTCGGAAGAATAATTTCGCACGTTACTGATGCTGATTTTCAGGTGTGAAAAAGAAAACTGAAATTGGTTCGTGTTACTGATGGTGTTGCGGAACTTGCTATTTTTATGCACGCCAATTGACCGATTTTATGAACAAAGCGTGATTTGCCTTTCTTTATTCGTGGCTTGTATTTCAAAGAAATATTGACCAGGGATTCTAATACTTGAAACACTATTGTACCGCTGAAGTGAGTTCAGTCTCTGAATATGGACAAAAAACTAAAGTTTGATTATTGATGCTAATACTTGAGACACTATTGCACCGCGGAAGTGAGTTCAGTCTCTGAATAAATATATGAACGTAAAACTTAACAATTTTGAAAATTAAATACAGACAGTAGGACAGTCCTTTAAAATACAGACATGTCCTGCTAAATACGGATGTTCGGTAACCCTACCTATATTGGATTTGTACTGGTGTCACTAGGAGCGTTTTATATTACTGCGGTGTAACGTTTAATATAAAAATAGTTAAGTTGCAAGAGAATTCAAATAATGTTTTCTTTATACTGTTATATTCAAATCGATGGTATTTTTCTTATTACTGTAATTATGTCCACAATTGTATCCTACTATTCTTCGGATAGTTGAATTGTTTTATTTTTTATTTTATTGGGTTATTTTACGACGCTTTATCAACATCTAGGTTATTTAGCGTCTGAATGAAATGAAGGTGATAATTCTGGTGAAACGAGTCCGGGGTCCAGCACCGAAAGTTACCGAGCATTTGCTCGTATTGGGTTGAGGGAAAACCCCGGAAAAAACCTCAACCAGGTAACTTGCCCCGACCGGAATTCGAACCCGGGCCACCTGGTTTCGCGGCCAGACGCGCTGATCGTTACAGGTGTGGACTGTTGGATTGTTATCTATTAGCCTGTCCGAGTTCAAGTCCCGGTAAGGTGTTGGAATTTTCTCTGAAAAAATGTATAAGTGACACATGGTCGAAGTTGTGCTTATTTGGCTTTCAAGTACAACTCCCTGTGAAGCAGACTTGAATAATTTCAAGGGAAAAATTGTTCCGGGACCGGGTATCGATCCTGGGACCTTTCACTTAGCGCACCAACGCTCTACCGACTGAGCTACCCAGGAACTACACCTGACACCGTCTCAGTTTTTCCCTTTGTATCCACACACCTCAAGTGGGCTAGCCAGAAACTCAACTTTTAGTGCATACAAACTCTGTGCGACTTGGATTGTGGTTTTCTGTTAACGTACGTACAGTAACGTAACTCTGTAAGAGTAGAGAGGCAGTCAACACCGAGGAAAAACGCAAATATTAAAGTTATATGCAGTGGTGGCGTAATTTTTTAACAACCGGTTCTCGTAAATTTCATAAATTTAATATAAAATATTGTATATTAAATGAGGTAATAATAAGCGGCTAATTGCAGTGCCCCATACTAATGCATAATTACTTGTTAGCGTTACATCCCATTCACACACATACACATAATTATATTACCTTGTTCATCAATAACTGCTTTACATTACTAGCGCTCAGTGTGTTTGGCTTGCCACTTATTCAACGCGAGGCCCTTGTAAGATCACACAGTTGCCATTAAACGTTTTGAACCCTAATATAAAGAGGGTTAAAGAGAGTTATACGCCCTGTCTTTCACGGTGGCTATCCAGGTTTGATTCCCGAATGGGTAAAGGTGTAATTTTGGTAAACAAAGTCGATACTGAGAGATTTTTTGTCGGGATTCTCTGTTTCCATTTACCGTTATCATTTCATCATCTTTTCATCAACATTCTAAAATTATTACTCTTCACTCTGCGAGGTTCCGAGTCAGGCCTCCAGAATGGATAGAAAATGGCTAGATAAATGTGCAATGTTCAATAAAGAATTATTATAGGAACATGCTGGAGCAAAATGTACAGTTGCCCTCATTATTACGGGCGTTACATTACAGAATTCAGTCCCTGTAGCATATAGGCATACAAAGTATTCCGTTTGAATGGTGAATTTCCTGCTTCTTATTTTTGGTAGTTGCATAGTCTCTGTTATTGAAATATGCTAATAGAAATAGAAAATCAAAATGTTTCAAGACCGGGGAACGTGTAGGCCGAGACACTAAGTCATCATATCTATTATTGTACGGTTTGAGTACATGTACACATAATTATTTCTTACAGTAAATTCAAACAAAATAGCTGTTCGTGTATTGCGATGAAACCTGAATTAATTTATTACTTAAATCGTAAATCGGTATTAAAATAGATATAGATAATAAAAGTAAGTAATCTATAATGGTATTCCCATTTTATCTATTTGCCTAAAAGGATACCAAGTCCTTGTCTTCTGTTTATGTAGACGTATTGATTCCAATACCGTTGTGAAAAACTGTCGAATAATATGAAAGTGTCAAAGTGTCACACTATACATTCCTGAAGACAACACGTGAATGTTCCTTCTCTTATCATAAAGGAAATATAATATGTGAATAATTTCTTAACATTGACTTATGTGTTTGAATGAAATGAATAATTATTGTCAGATATTTTATACAGCAAAATTTCAGAATGTATTCTCTCGAGTTCTAGATAGGAACATTAAAACTTTATGTTCAATTTTACGTCCGTTGAATTATTGCCAGATATGAAAGCTTGGTGTTCCGAGCAGAATAGCTTCATTGGACGAATATCGAATGAACGTGTCAGAACGCAGTATGAATTCAGACGGAATGGACTTTTTATTGTCATTTCTGCATTTTTGTGGTCTTATTCCCATTTCATCCACCGTATATTTACAAACTAGCTCAATACAGACACATAACACTGTGGATTACTGATTAGATACGCTTTGTAACAGAAGAGAACGTGGCCTTTCGTGCTACATTCTGTACAGTTGTATGATCTATTAATTTTCTCGAGGAACTGTGTTACTCTTTTCGTTTCATGTTTTTTTTATATATATTTTAGTAGGTTATTTTACGACGCTTTATCTTAGGTTATTTAGCGTCTGAATGAGATGAAGGTGATAATGCCGGTGAAATGAGTCCGGGGTCCAGCACCGAAAGTTACCCAGCATTTGCTCATATTGGGTTGAGGGAAAACCCCGGGAAAACCTCAACCACGAAACTTGCCCCGAACGGGAATCGAACCCGGGCCACCTGGTTTCGCGGCCAGACGCGCTAACCGTTACTCCACAGGTGTGGACCATTTCATGGTTCTAAGGCCTATATTACACTATCAAATTTCTGTGTCACAGAATATGATAAAACTTTTGATCAAATACAGTATATATGATCAAATGTATGATTTTGAGTATATTACACGATGTCAAAGCTCATATCTTTCATCACAGTTCTAATAATGGATCCACAACGATTCTATGCATGTTGCAACTGTAAAGGTGAATCTATGCGGCTCAATTTTCCATGAATTTACGAAAGAATCAAGTTTAAAAAGCACGTTCAATTAAGATGCATGAAGATTTTGTGTTTACATGGTGCGCCGTTTTGTACGTCATCTTCACTACATATATATATATATATATATATATATATATATATATATATATATATGTGTGTGTGTATATATATATATATATATATATTTATTAAATATCAATCTTGCATGCATTGTTTGAATGTGTAAATTTGAAGGAAAAGTTCAATCGCGTAGATGCACCTTAAGTACGTAATAGTTATTGCATTAAACTAAAGAAGAAATGAAAGAAAAAACGTATTTTGGTTAGAAATTGGGTAGGGAGAAAATATACAAAAATAATCCATAAAACTCTACTGAGAGAACTTCAGTGTGAAAATGTGATATCCTTTGCTAAGTATTACTTAATACCGGTAATGAATGATGAAATATGTCATGTGACTCATAATGTGAAATTAAAAGTTTTGTAGTTTTCATAGACAATATGTACTTAATGTCCGCCATTTTCTTTCTTCTTAGTCGCAGATTTTATCAAAGGTATGATGATGAACATAACTTTTATCACAGCTAGATG
Source organism: Periplaneta americana (assembly GCF_040183065.1). NCBI lineage: Eukaryota > Metazoa > Arthropoda > Insecta > Blattodea > Blattidae > Periplaneta > Periplaneta americana. The sequence continues at coordinate 134,442,110 of NC_091122.1, read as the reverse complement.
TGATCAAAGATGCTATATTACACTGTAAAATATTTTATTATACATATTTTATCAAACTTCTGTGACACAGAAATTTGATAGTGTAATATAGGCGTAACTCAAAAAAAGAAAAAAAGTCCTTCGCAAAATTCCTGTTTTTTTATAATTGGTATTTTTTTCCATACATAGCACAACACCTTTGCATCTTTATTATCGTATTATAACATTTTATATTACAAACACACATGCCCAAATCATATATTTCGAATCTCGGAACGTGGTTAGACCTGAAATGTATTGCTACTTAAGAAAATCAACATATTAAAATTTATATAAATAGCAGAAATATAAGTTGTTCATAATTACATTATCGTATTATTTACTTGGAAAGGAAACCATCGAGAAGCTTACCGTGGTAGGAAATTTCTGTATCTGGTTTCTTTATTATTAAGCGAATGATAAGTTATTAAATAAGAGAGTATTTATGTTATTGAAATTTGCCCGGAGAGCTTTCGCGAAGAGGAGGTAACTCAAAGGCTTTCGCAGGCGTCGTAAATAATCCTCTTACAAAAAAAGCGATCATGACCTGAAAGATCGATCTGAAAGTAGGAAAACTCGACCACAGCCACTGACAAACATTTTTGACCTTGTATGTGCTTTGTTACAGTTTGTTCTGTTCCGTATTCTCCAGATATATTCCTTTTGGAAATTATACCGTTTCTCATTTGCCACTTCATTATGTAAAATGAAACATCATTAAGCCTTCAAGGATATAGTCAATGTTGACCTATTACCACAGTCTAGTATATACAGTCACGAAACTTGAGTTCTGAGGGTGCAAGGAACAATAGACTGTGCAGGTACTATTTCGCATTGTCTGTAATGAGGAGATATTAGCGATCCTAGTGTGTAGCAACTATCTATGGATGTATGCAGCGTATTCCGAATCTCACCGGACCGGTGGACAACAATGACATCACGCTGCAGCGAAATAGGAACAAAACTGCTGGAAGGATCGATGGGTGTCATGGCGACTGTATAGGTTGTCTGTGCTACGCTAGCAAAATTTTGCGAAATTTCCGTACTGCCATCTCGCTCAAAGAAAAGAGAGTGTAAACAACTTATTTCTTGAACCGGTAGCAATAACTGGTCCGTTGACATGTTCGCTCATAAGCCATTAACATATTGTTTTTACGTTGTGCTGCTTACAAACAATACAGCAGAACACACCGCCATGACACAACAGTGCACGATGTCATTCGTCTGCTAATTCCCGCCCTATACAAGATCCAATCAGATTCACTGATGTCGGCTGATGGAGACTGCCACCACCTTCTGCAAGCTGATGGCACCAGTGCGACAACGGTGGAGCATCAGTGACGCCATCGGTGAAATTCGGAACACCGTGATTCCATCAGATTGCTCAGCGCTGAGATTCGGAATACGCTCATATTTACGACGTATTGAGCTTCGTGATTGTATATACTAGATAATTAGACTGCCTCCAGATATGGAGGGTAGCTGCGAATTTATTGAATAAGCAGTCGTGGACAGCCGATAAGGGGTGGTCCTCCAGCTTGGGGGTTGGGCGAAGGGCTAACAACCCATCACCGTAAAAAAACAGCTTGTTACGTATCCCTATAATAAGATGGGCAGGGCATGTAGCACGTATGGGCGAATCCAGAAATGCATATAGAGGTAAAAAGACCTTTAGGGAGGCCGAGACGTAGATGGGAGGATAATATTAAAATGGATTTGAGGGAGGTGGGGTATGATGATAGAGACTGGATTAATCTTGCACAGGATAGGGACCACTGGCGGGCTTATGTGAGGGCGGCAATGAACCTTCGGGTTCCTTAAAAGCCATTTGTAAGTAAGTAAGTAAGTAAGTGCTATTACTGCCTTAGAATTCATCCGCCAGTTTCTTCATTGGTCGACCTTACTCTCTTCTTCTATTTGGAAATAGGCTACTTTATTGTTAATTTTTGGTAAGGAAGAAACTAGTCTGAAATACTCAATATTTTTTAAAACGATTTTATTTCTTGTATATAATTTCTGTGAGGAATGTAAACGCTTCTCTTCCAAGCGCTCCGTGGTTCGATTCCCTGCGTGAGCAATAGAAGAGAATTGTCTTCCGCCCACGGGAACCTGTGTTTATCCGTTGTCTTGTACATGTCCTGCGTTGCCTCTGCGGTCACTCTGCATGGTCTGAACACAGGGTGAGGAGATCCGCATTGTGATAGAGGTTATTGTTGGTCCAAAGACACCCTTCACTAAACCATAGGGGTCGTAAGTTGATAAAAGAAGCTTACTTAGTAAGACAAAGAAGGAGCTATGGCTTAATAAATAGCGCTTTCTAGCCAAACATTCCGTGGTTCGATTTCCGACGTGGGTAAAGATTTATTTCCTTTCCACGGGATTGGCTCTTATGCACATTGACTTGTACTGTCCTGTGATATCTCTGTAGTGGTACTTCATTGTGCTGACCACACGGTCAAGGAAGTGCACATACTGAGACACCCTTCAGTGTAGCGCACTGAATTGTAAGTCAGTATATGGAAGGTTTGAGGGGACACGGGTAAAATGTTCGTAATTTTCGTTTTTTTGTGTGAAAAATGAATCAGCAGACTCTTGCAAGTTTCAGTGCTCTGCAGCATTTGAAAGCATAAAAATTACACCATAATTAAATGGATACAGCCTTGAATTTGAATTCCATGCAAAATTCACAAGCTGTTACTCACACTATTTTTCAGCACATTTCGTCATGATCGAAGTTACACTTCTCATAATTTTGATGCTAGCTAGGAACATGAAATGTTTACTGCTACGTACTATGGTAAACAAAACACAGTAGCAAGTTTTTGATAAACTAAATTCTTTCTAAATTAAAAAAAATGTTTAGTGAGCACTAAAAATTTAAATTTTGAAATGGTATAGGCCTATATTTTAAAAATTTTCTCTCCACTTATAAATATAAATTTTAAATTCTTGAAACTTAACTTAGTTCTTGTCTGACAGTTTCATATATTCGCATGTCGTAAAAAAGAACTTAAATTTTGTTAGAGGAGATATATTTTGAAAAAAAATATTTTTTTTTTTTTAAATTTGAATAACTCAAAAACAATTCATCTGACTTATCATGAAACTTATATGCAAGAATAGTTGTAGAAATGAGATGAAATGTGTAAAATATGACTTCTCTACTTTAGAAATTTCACTCATCACATCCTTAAATAAGACAGAAGAAGCCACCGGCGTAGAATATCGGCGCTTGTCTTCTGATCCAGAGCTGCGCTTGGGTGTGGGTTCGTTTCCCTATTGTGCTGATTACCTGGTTGGATTTTCCTGAGGTTTTCCCCAACTCTAAGGCGAATGCCAGGTAATTTATTGCGAATCCTCGGCCACATCTCGCCAAATACCATCTCGTTATCACCAATTCCATAGACGCTAGAGACAGCGTCGTTAAGTAACCAGCAAAAAAAAAAAAAAAAAAAAACAGAAGAAGAAGTAATTAGAAGGAAAATGAACGTTTAAATTAGCTTATGTATCTAACATGCATTTTAAACAATGTAAAATGTTTGAGGGTGATACAAGCCTAAATACGAACTTGAACTAGCCTATAAGCCAATAAAATTTATTCGCTTATAGTTCAAGTTTAATACAGAGTCAAAGATGGGGACAAATAGGTAGGTGTAGGTCATTATATATGAAAACAAATGGTTGCGTTCGCGTAGTATATAGTAAAAACTTTATGGTGGGGATAAGTGAGTTCGCTTGCCACGACTAGGAGCGTAGCGAGGGAGGGAAGCTTGTCAGTCCACTTTTTCTTCCCTGACGCGCAGATAGTTCCACGAGATACCTAATGGCCTATACTTCCTGAAAATAACAACCACCATTCTTATTGGTGCATTGTTACACTGTTGAGCCGGATACTGAGGACGAAGTAGACGGACTCCGAAAAGCCCCATTATAAAGTCCATGCTATACCAACAAATAGAAGAAAATGGAAGTTTGTTTCAACTTCAAGGAATCAGACTCTGTCGTCTGTTCTGTGCATGTCCGACCTCAGAGTTTGGGTAGGACTGAGCTATTTTGAATGCTATCGATCGGGCTTTCTTAATGTGATTACAATATGACCTGCTCAGGATCTCAGTGCTAGTCAACTAATTTGCTGCAATCAGAGTAGCAACAGTGGTAAAGTGAGTGGGGGAGTTAGCTCGTTAAGGGTTGAAACACGAGAGATCGCAATTATCTGTACCGATACATTAGCAGTCTACAACGATAATTAATTTGTGTTTTTATTTGATATTTTAATTTGTTTTGTAATAAAACAGGTGTAATTAATTTATTAAATAAGCGAAAGAGATTCTAAGAAACGGAGAACTGAAATACAGCAAGTATCCTGTATTCAATCCTTCATTATTCCATTTTCCTTTGTTTCGTTTTCCTTCCTTCTGTACTAGTATTCTTTCCTTATTTTATTACTTTATTTTCTTTATCTTCTTCCATTTATCTTTCATTTTAATATTGCTTCCATTCCTTGTTTATTTGATTTATTGTATAAGTTATTTGTTATTTTTTCTTACTCTGTTTAACCTCCCCTTTTCTCCGACTTACACACCATTGCAGCACACTAAATAGTCTATACCATAAATGCGGGCCTCCCTGGTATTGGGATCGGTACTACGCAAGACGACCACAGAGACGTGACAGAACAAATCAGTCGTCGATCTGCAAAAGGGGACATGTCCAAAATAACAAAGTGTTGAAAAGTCGCAAAAACTATAACTAAATTAACAAATTAAAATGTTCATATATTTCTTTTTCTCATTAGATCATTATGGATAAATACAGTAGTAGGAGTCGACCTGGTTGGCGAGGTAGTATGGCGCTGGCCTTCTATGCCCAAGGTTGCGGGTTCGATCCCGGGCCAGGTCGATGGCATTTAAGTGTGCTTAAATGCGACAGGCTCATGTCAGTAGATTTAGTGGCATGTAAAATAACTCCTGCGGGACAAAATTCCGGCACATCCGGCGACGCTGATATAACCTCTGCAGTTGCGAGCGTCGTTAAATACTAATTTAATTAGTAGTAGGCCTACATTCACGATCCATGAACATTTTAATTTTTTAAGTCTGTTATGGTTTTTTTTTGCCGTTTCTCAACACTTTCTTACTTTGGACGTGTCTCCTTTTGCAAATCGACGACAAAAATATTTTGTTCTTCCATTCATATTTTCTTCCCTTCATTTACTAATCAATACATTCATTAATTTATTCAGTGAATCCTGCATACCCAATCTGGTTAGCAACTCAATTTATTCATTAATGTCCACACCTGTGGAGTAACGGTCAGCGCGTCTGGCCGCGAAACCAGGTGGCCCGGGTTCGAATCCCGATCGGGGCAAGTTACCTGGTTGAGGTTTTTTCCGGGGTTTTCCTTCAACCCAATACGAGCAAATGCTGGGTAACTTTCGGTGCTGGACCCCGGACTCATTTCACCGGCATTATCACCTTCATTTCATTCGGACGCTAAATAACCTAGATGTTGAAAAAGAGTCGTAAAATAACCCAATAGAATAAAAAAAATATTCATTAATTCATTTGTTCGTTCATTAATTCATAAGTATTAATCCAGTAATTAGTTTTCTTCTTCCTTCCTCCATAAATATTTTTATTCGTCCCTCTTGGCTTTTCATTTATACTCCATTCTTCAGTTTTTGACATGTAGGCCCTAACTCTTTTATTCAAACTTTATTAATAGAAACAATAAAAAAATTGGCAGCAAATTATGTTTAAGCAAGATTACAGGCTAATATATTATACAACAAATAATTATATTTACGTTAGTTCCCTTTACAGTCCGATTCGGTTTCATACATTAGTGAGAGAAATAGAGTTCTAACAATTTAAGGGTTAAATGAAACAATTAATGGATTTGGTGGAATGGAAATTACACAGGTCACCATGGAAATGCTTAGGTACGTCAAGTTCGATAAACGCAACATGTGAAGGAGTCCATTCTTATACACAAGAAGTGCAGGTGTGCATCATCTATATGGTCCGTCCCAGATACTTGTGGAGCAAAAAGACGAAAAAAGACTTCTGAGCAAGTGTGTGGGAGGGCTAGGGCCAATGTCTGCTCTGGGGGGAGGCATTGCTTGATCGAAGCCAGCAATCGCTTGCAGGAGGGGATAATTTCTATCTGAAGTCTACTCTACCTTCTACGATGAGCATCTTACCCCTTAGCAGACTCGAGCTGATGCTGCCCGCAATACACTCCGGCATAGATAGACTCCGCCCCTTTATGCGCGAAGTTACTCCACAGAATCCTGGGTCGGACCATAGTAGAGGACACAAGACCTGTGCTATGACCTTATCACGCAACGTTATTATATCACCAATGGGTATGGAGGGAGAAAAGATTTTAGTTAGAACTACATTTCCATTTCTGTAGATTCGTCTAATATTAACCAAGCTTTCTTTCGTATAGCTCACATGCAGGTCTCGCCTCTCCATCTATACTTATAATCTATGGGGGAGGAGCCTTGCAATATAGTAGGGGAGAGTCGGGTAGTATCGGACATCGGGTAATATCGGACAGTGAGTTTCTTTCATCTACCACACGATGATAGTACCTGATTGACATGGTTACGTTTCTGTGATGTCGCATAGAGAAACGTAACCATGTCATTCAGGTACTACCATATGCTGGTAGATGAAAGAAACGCACTGTCCGATACTACCCGATGTCCGATACTACTCGACTCTCCCCTAAAAAAAAATAATATATTATTCTGTTGTGCTTTGCGGAACAGATGTGCGCACAATACATACGTAACTCTTGAAAGTTAATACAAGCATTTCATTAATCAAATACAGATGGATAAATAACAATAATAATATTTACGGCATATTCTCATGTACTTACATATAGTTAGTATATCAGTTTATTGTTTATAAATTGTCTATGGCTCAAAACAGTTCTTGATTGATCCTGTTAATACATTGTTTTAATGCATTATTATTGTTATTATTATTATTATTATTACTATTATTATTATTATTATTATTATTATTATTATTATTATTATTATTGTTGTTGTAACTTTACTTATTATGACAATTATTCAAAAAGTTTCACTAAATTATCGCTTAGCTTGTACTTCTGTAGATACTATTTTGTCTTGTAGGCCTATAAAAGAAGCCAGAAATACTGATGCATTTTTGTCACTTAGGAAAGATGCTAATGAAAACTCTCATATACTGCAATTAACGTGGGGGTCCACCAGTCCCCCATATACCTATTTCCTGGAATAGCTCAGCCGAATGGACAGTTTTACTGTTTTTTTTTTTTGGTAGACCATCATGTTTTCTTTTTTCAATTCTATTAGTGTAAGCATATTGGTTCTATGTAATATTAAAAAATGTATTACATTTCTTCCATATTTCAGTCTTCAAACTTGAATATAATAAGGGGGTCTAATGACACCCCACGTTACCATTTATGTTAGGAAATTTCATGTTACTATTCCAGGGTTAAGTCCCTTTAAACTTTCACGGCCAAGAAAAATCCCATTAAGATTAGGAAGTGGTGAGACATGTAACTTCTCAGACATTCAGGAAAGGTTCCGCGATTTATATTATGATGTATTGGATCAAACAACAACAAGCTAGAAAACTCGATTTCCACCCGAAACAATATCACATCTCGTAAAAATGGAACAGTTTGTAGTAGGTTTAGAAGATAATAGTTATACATCGATGAAATAATCAACGAGTTCATCAGTAAAACAGCTGTCAGGAGCAACGCCTTCCAGGTTCTATCATCGTAGGTGAGTGATTAGGCCTATATAATGTTTGCAACTATTTATTGCATATTTTCACAAGAAAATTGTATCAATAAATAATAATCCGTAGCGCTACAGCTCTTTAAGATCCCAGACCGACCAGTCGGCTGCTAGCCTCACGTCCACATGCCGAAACAGAGGTGGACGATCATCCAACTAGAATAGAAATATCGTGTGGTTAGCACGATGATCCCTCCAGCCGTTATAGTTGGATTTCATAACCGGATTTTGCTACCTATCGTAGTTCCTCAACTGCATCACGATGCTGGGTGGGCATCGGTCCCATATACTAGCATAAATTTAATGAGAAAATGACTTTTTCCCCACGAAGACCAGCGCGCATTCCGTAAGGCAGGATGCCTTAAACCACGACGTCACGGTGCGGGACACAAAATTATATTAGGAATTTATAAATGTAGGCAGCGGTAGTTTATAACATGGACCTCGGATTTTTAGGTTCGTTTAGTGTAGGTTGAAACATACGTTCTTTAATGCACCTAGTTTTAGGCAATATCGCTCGAGAGTTTCTCGTGTTGCATACATTTAGGGATTTTTACATAGAATTGTTGCAACCCATTCTATTCGAGCCTAAAAATCCGAGGTCTAAACATAAGCATGCACCAAGAATTTCAAAAGTCGGCGCCTATGGTAATAAGTGAAGAACCAAAACACAAAAACAAATTATTTTTTAGTAATGAGAGAAAACACGTTGGAAAACTGATTAGCGCAAAGCTAAATGTGTGTGTAAACTTAAAAAATGGTGTCCTGAAAAATTTAGTAAAATTGACTTAGTCTCATTCTTCCCCTTTGATTTTAAAATGAGAGGAAATGAGAGACCTCACGTGGGAAGGATGTTATAGTGATTGAAAATTCACTCGGCTCACAGAATTAAGGCTATGAAAACCGATATGAATGAAGTCTATACATTCGATTTCGAGTCCTGTAGCCTGTACATTCCTTCTAGAGCCAATTTGATATTTAAAAATACGAGAGTCAAAAGTTTTCCCTCGCGAGATGCAGCCTCTCAAACTCCTGAACCATTGTAACTACAGTATGACCCCGTTCGTAGAAACTCCGATGCTGGTTGCCTAGGTAACTATCTGGTACCAGCGGACTGGACTCCAGCCTGTGTGAACTTTGCGAAACCGAGGTAATACATGTGAGATGTGGATGTGTTGTTTTCCTGGTAATCCAGTGTTCTATCTTGTCCTTTTCATTGAGTGCACAATGCTGATGAAAATTAAGGAAACAAACATGATAATTATGTCACAAGAGATTGAGGAAATCCCTATTATGACGTTTGACGTCTATACCGGAATTAGTGATGAAATTTATACATATTTCAATTTTCTGTAAGGTTCAACTGTTTCTAACGAACTGAACGAAAGAAGTTATGGATAAGTCAGTCCTATAATAATAATAATAATAATAATAATAATAATAATAATAATAATAATAATAATAATAATAATAATTCATTAAAAGTATGTCATTAAAAGAAGAAGTAAAGAACTGTTTTTGAGCCACAGATAATTAAACAGTTAAGTAGCATATGAGCATAAGAAAATATTCCGAAAATATCGTTACAGCGTTATTTATCTATCTATCTGTATGCGAGTAATGCCAACCTTATGTTAGCTTTCTATAGTTGCGAATGTATTTATTATTCACGTGCCTGCTTTGCGTTCATGTCAGAGCACAACTGAATAACATTATATGTTTTATAAATATATTGCAACCCACCACAGATTACAATAAACTCTTCCGAGTACCGATGCTGTGTTATTACCTAAAGTATACCGTATGCGAACTCCTTTTCTATATGGAATGAATTCGTTTATATTGTTGTCTCTATCGGATATCATATTTTGTTTTGATGTATTAATTTTGTGAAGGACAATCCCATGCGAAAGAAAAGTCTAGTATTTTCAGCTTTCTCTGATTGAGGTTCTGACTGATATGTACATCTGTTAACAGGTAGTACATCTCACTTCATGATTTATGTCAGAGGAAGAACAATTGACCGCGAAAGCAGGTGGCCCGGGTTCGAATCCCGGTCGGTACAAGTTATCTGATTGAGGTTTTTTTTCAGGGTTTTCCCTCAACCCAATATGAGCAATGCTGGATAACTATCAGTGCTGGACTCCAGATTCATTTCACCGGCGCTATAACCTTCATTCAATTCAGACGCTAAATAACCTGAAATGTCGATATAGCGTCGTAAAATAACCTACTAAAAAAGAAGAGTTGTTGTAGTTTATGTCTGATTAGTGCAACATGTAGCTAATGGCGATGTATGCAATACAAGGAGAAAGTAACTGGCCACCCTACGCCATTATCTCAGGACTTAGTTTCCTCATGAGGGTAGCATTACTGGTATCACTTATGAGGTTCAAGAATGTCTTCGGACTGTTGACTATGTTTCAGTGACTATGTTACAAAAACGTTTAGGTATAATAGAGAAGACAATTATTAACAACTTCCTTATAGGAACGTATGTCCGGAAACATTCCGTTTGGTGGTTACAAGTCTAGATAATGTTAACCATTCTTCTGAAGTTTGGTTGTTGGCGTGTTCCTGCAAACGTTGGTGATTTTTCATATAGGTACATAGTATAAGCTAGATGGCATCTTAAATTATATTTTGACTGATTAAACCTTGCAATTTTTCTTCCGTTTCCTTTTTCTCTTACATAAATGAACGCATTTCAGCGAGTTGCAAGCAAACAACTCTCTTTCATCATTTAATACGAAAGTGTAATGTAGAAACACCATCTGTGGTGCACTCTGGATAGTTACTGACGAACTAAGTGGTCTTTGCTTCTCGGTACTAGAGACATCTGTGAGTTTATTGAGTTGGGTGGGCAGATAATTGCAAGTTTATGGTCCTACCATTTTCATATTTCAGGCCAATAGAGGTAATTATTTCAATGAAAGACGGGAAGTAAGTCGTACACTTAGGAACAGAACGAGAGATTATTTGAAGGGAAAACTAAATGAGGTAGAAACAAATAGTAGGAATAAAAACATTAGAGATTTATATAAAGGCATAAATGACTAATATTTAAGAAAGGATATCAGGTAAGGGTAGACGTGATCAAGTATGAAAATGGTGACTTGCTTGCAGACTCTCATTCCATCTTGAACAGATGGAAAAGTATTTTGGGCAACTACTAAATGTGCATAGGCCAAGTAGAAATGATCGGGACGATATTCAAATACAAGCTGCAGAGACATTTATACCCGAATGCACACTTTATATAAATTTATAAGCTTATACTTACTATTTGGGAAAAGGAAATTGTATCACAGTAATGGAAGGAGTCCATAATTGTACCTGTTTTTAAGAAGGGGAAAAGACTAACTGTAGTAACTTTTGAGAAATATCAATTTTATTGACGTACAAAATTTTGTCCAATATTATTTTGAGAAGATTAACTCCATAATATGTAGATGAAATTATTAGAGATTATCAGTGTGGTTTTAAGCGTAACAGATCGACTATTGATAAGATTTTTTGTATTCCACATATTTGAGAATAAATGGGAGTATAAGGGCACAGTACATCAGTTATTCATAGATTTCTAAAAGGCATGTGACTCCGTTAAGAGGGAAGTTTAAACCATTCTCCTCTCTCTTAAATTTTCTAATGGGAACATTAACAAAATTTGTCTAATGGTATTGAGAGATTCATTATTCATTTTACACAATCACTTCTATAACACTACGTAATATTATTTTTTTCCTTCATTTTATTACTGTTAATTGTACTTTCATCTCATGTTTCTCCGAAATCAAATTGTACTTTATTTTTAAATTTATCATTGTTCTGTATTCTCTCCGCAAATCATATTGTATCTTATTTTTAATTTAACTTATGCTTTGTATTCTGGATCCTAGTGGTCAGCCGTAGATGTCGGCCAGATGTCCCAAATTGTGGAATTAGTAGTATGTTATTCTTATTGAATTTAGTATTTCAAGAAACTAGTTCCATTAATTAAAATGTGTCTCAGTGAAACGTACAATAGAATCCTTATAGGCGAATTGGCAGTTTCTGTCTGTCGCTTTTCCAATTCACTGTGGGCTAAAGCAAATAGATGCACTATCACCTTTACTTTTTAACTTTGCTCTAGAATATGCCAGTAGGAAAGTCCAGAAAAACAGAAAGTATTTGGTATGGAATGAGTTACATCAGCAGCTTGTTTATGCGGATCACGTGAATAGGCCTATGTTAGGAGAAAATCCACAAGTGATTAGGGAAAACACGGGAATTTTACTTGAATCAAGTAAGCAGGTAGGTTTGGAAGTTAATCGTGAAAAGACAAAGAGAATGATTATGTCTTATGACCAGAACATACTACGAAATGGAAATATTAAGGACACGTAAAACGAACCCCAGAACAGATATCACCCAGGAAAATTTTAGAATAGCTTACACTTGAGAGAAAGAAGAGAGATCGATCTAAGGTCACATGGAGACATGAGGTTAGAAGATCGATGGTTGAGAAAGGAAGGAAGAAATGGATTGGGAAGGCAGGATGGGATGAACGCTAAAAAAGTAATTGAAGTATCATAAACTTACAGGAATATGCGTATGCATTTTAAACGGGTATTAATGTATGATTGTGATGATGTTGATGATGATGATGATTATTATTATTATTATTATTATTATTATTATTATTATTATTATTATTATTATTGTAATGATGGTGGTGATATGACGCTGCTGATGGTGATAATAATGATGATGATGTACTGTGTTGACATTTCGTTTATATGATGTTATTCCATTTTCGGCCAATGAAGTGTAATGAAATTTTGAACTACAACCAATCACAGTCATACATCACGATAATTTCTGCAGATCGATTTATCACTTTCAATTTATCGCATGGTCGTTCTTTTGTTTAGTCATGAATCCATTGTAGCAAATGAAGTGCGAAATCCTACTTTCACATCTACATCTTCATCTTCTAATTTCATGTCCATTGTATCTAAAGAAAATGTCACTCCTTCATAACAATTGTTCATTTAATTAATATATTAATCAAGTTATTTGTAATTGTACTATGAAATTTTTAAATTAAATTATGTTTTCAGCAGATAATGAAAACTTATTCCTGTTATAATAACTAGAGAAAAGCGCAGTATATGTAATTAATATTTTTAAAACTGTATTTCGCTTTTCGCAATTGGAACAACATTCAATTTCTTTATTTCAGTAACCGTTATTCATCTATTTCGAGTTCACAATGTCTGAATAGGTTAAATATTCATAAATGTACAATTATTAATATTTTGCGAGCGAATTTTAGGGATATAGGCCTATTATTTATATTTTTATTTTATTCACGAAATAGTCCTAATAAATGCCAGTCGAGGTCTGAGATTTCCCAAATAAATCCACTCGCTTCGCTCGTGGAGTTATCGGCAGATCTCGGGCCTCTTATGACATTACTATAGATAACTTTTAATGTTTAATATTGGTAATGATTAGTTAGGCAGCCCGTTAAAATGTTGGTACGTTGACTGCGTTCAATGAAATGAAATGAAATGAAATGATTAAATGATTCTGATCCAAATATCCAGAAGCATAGCGTTATTAGTTGAATCAGAGTGTTGTTATACCTTCATTGCATTGCTCGCTTGCAAATGTAACACCACCTGAACCTGTGCACATTCAAACAAGGATGAGGATTAGAGCCTGTAGGAAGAATCGGATGCCTTAATTGGGAGCCAGGAATATTCTTTAAATTCTTTCAAGAAAATTTCCCCGTTTCCTTTCTTTTCGTAACAGCAAAGATCATAAAACATCCCCCTACTCTTCCTGTGTCATCTTATTAGACGCATGGAAGGAACTCGGGTGGGTCGAGGGAGTCCCGCATTATCTATTCTCTTCCTCCTCTCTCCCTCCCTCCTTCCCTCTCCCTTCGTTTCATGTTTACAAACTTGCTGGTTCCTGATACAGTTCATTCTTTACAAATATTTCCTTTCAAATATAGTAGTATTTTATATAGTACATATTTCTTTTCTCTTCGTTTCATTTGCAAATATTTTCTTACACCTTTGTAGAACTTCTATGTAGGCCTACACAATCTTTTTTCTCTAACCTTTTGAAAATATTTTCACGTTTATTTATGAAAGATTCTTTTTCTTTGTCTTGCTTATTCTTATTTTTTTTATTTTACCCACCCTTCTTCTGTTTTTGAAGGCTTGTCAAAGAACGACCGTTAAGGTTCATTCACAATGAAAATTAAACATAATATAAGCGTTAACTTAACGTTATAGTAAAATCAAGAAGTCATACCATCATTCACGATGGGAACATAAACATAATAGCAAACATACTTGGTAACCATGGAAACATAACAACGACGCCATTTCCTCATATTCTGTCGTATATTTCAGCGCTCCACGATTGTGTTCTGTTTGCAAATCACGTAAGCATAAGCATGAAAGTTTGGAGTTTGCAAACTTTCATGTTAACGTCTTACGGTAATGTTTATGTCAATGCTTATGGGAATTATTGTGAATGATCCCATTTGGTAGCCTGGGCGCAAACTTCTGTGTTTATTTTACGGTTATGTTTAATTTTCATTGTGAATGGGCCTTTAGTGTTTATATAACCTTGGTATTATATCGCTTCTTCTTTGTTTTGCGTATACAGTGTAATAGTTAATTTTCATACAATGATAATTTTTGGATATTTCGTTTGTCACGTTATTCCATTTAAAATGAAATAATAATGATAACGTTTCAAGCTATTTTGGGTGATTCACTTTTATCTATTTTTAAATAAAAATAAATTCAATAATTTTATTAAAATTATTTTATTTCTAGTAGGCCTATATTTCCGAATAAATTTACTTAGAGATACCAACTACTGAGTTATTTAGCTTCGACAGAATTGGTGATAGCGAGATGGTATTTAGCGAAATCAGGCTGAGGATTCGTCTTAGATTATCTAACATTATTTTGGCGATTGAGGAAAACCTCAGAAAAATCAACCAGGTAATCAGCCCAAGCTGGAATCGAACCCACGTCCGAGCGCAACTTTCGATCAGCAGGCAGTCGCGCTCCCTTTTATTGACTGCTGAATTAGATTATAGTCGATGTATTGTTTTCCTATGAGAAAAGACAATTTTTATGAGAATTAAAAATATCAGATAAAATACAATTAAGATATTTGTTGATTTCTTTATAATCAATTACACGTTTGTATAAATTTATAACCAAGATTCTGTTGAAACACAACGTGCTACTTAAGGACTAGTAAAATAATAATAATAATAATAATAATAATAATAATAATAATAATAATAATAATAGAGTGTTAGTTGGGAGACCGGAGGGAAAAAAAAAACCTTTGCGTAGGCCAAGACGTAGATGGGAAGACAATATTAAAATGGATTTGAGGGAGGTGGGATATGATGGTAGAGACTGGATTAATCTTGCTCAGGATAGGGACCAATAGCGGGCTTATGTGAGGGCGGCAATGAACCTGCGGGTTCCTTAAAAGCCATTTGTAAGTAAGTAAGTAAGTAATAATAGTAATGTGAATTACTGTTATTGAAACTTATCTAAGTTACCAGTTGATTTGAATACATTATACATGTAAAGATAATTACATAGGACTACCAATTATGAAATAAAAATACAATTATCAGGTTGATGTGGCTGATAGACATAAAGACTTTTGATGAAAGATGAGTGGAACGGAGAAAAATTCTCTCCGGCACCGGGATTTGAACCCGGGTTTTCATCTCTACGTACCGATGCTCCATCAGTAATAATATATAAAGACTTTTGTCATTCCCAACTAACAAAGCTTGGAAATGATTTCAGCGACACTGAAGATCCATAGGTCCAGTCTATGTTTACTCAGTTTTGAAATTATTATACTTCCTAAAGCACTGGCTTTGATACAAGTAGATGACTGGCATGCGAAATGGCTTGCACAAAGCACCGTATGAACAATTTCCCTCACTGCAAGATGAAAATGTAGACAAAGAACAGTGTACTCTGTGTGGCTCAATAACGACTGACTACAGGCATATATCGAGGGGTTTCGTATGTCCCATGGAAGACCCAGGGTACACCAACAAACAATTACACGAGGGAAATAATTTCATGAAAATGTTGAATGGCTTGCATCTAGCATGTCACGCTATAGAAACCATGCATCACCTCATCATTCTCGTGGCTAACGAGAAAAAGACAGGCTACGGCGCTACGTCACATTCTTAGTCATAACATGGCCAACATTGAACAAGTTAATATATAAATGCACGTTTGACATGAGTTTAATATAGGAATTCCTTTGTTTTTTAGAACTTTGAACATGCATTTATATTACGATGGCTAAGAACCAGACTGTTCTAAGTCCAACTTTTTGTAAGAAATAAATCTGTGTTTCATTGTGTTCCAGTTCTTGTCTGCATATATGAATCGAACAAAATTGTAAATATTCCTCTCCATAAGGTTGCTATGAAGCTATTTCAAATTGTTTCATGAAGCTTTGAATGTCAGGAGATTAAAACATCTCTCCTGAAAAAAAAAAAATAGTAAAATGGACTTGGAACAGTCTGGTTCTGGACCATCGATTAGGCGATTGTCAAGATGCCCATGACTAGACCATGATAATCACGTGACTCCGATTCGTGCCGAAGCCTGTCTTTCTCGTTAGCCACGGTCATTCTCTGGGAATTAATACCAATGTTGGACCCTGTCATAGATCAGACTATAGCGAGTTGTGCTAGAAATTCTAGGCTGCGCTAGGACGTGGGTTCGAATCCCGTTTGGACTGATTGTATGGTTGCGTTTTCTCAAGATTTTCTCCAACTGTAAGGAGAATGTCAGGTAATGTGGCGAATCTTCGAACTCATCTTGCTATTACCATTCCAGATGACCTCGCAAGTGATGCAGAGTCGTTAAATAGCGGTTAGAAATATAAAGTCCCTTGAAGCACACTATGAAACTTAACAACAAATAACTGAACTAAATTGGAATTATTTTTTTAAATTGATTACTTTACTCCCAAAGTTCCGCTACGAGCTTATATTTGTGATAGCGATGTGGTAATTTGGCGTGATGACACCGAAAATTTGTTAAGAGATTGCGTGTCTTTCGCCTTATAGTTGGGAGAAAAACCTCAGAAAAAATTGACTCTGATCATTCAAAGCAGAAATTAAATCCACGCCTGAGGGTAACTTCAGATCACGTGTCCAGCTTGTTACTTCTAGGCTAAGCAGTTAGCCGCAGCAATATTTCAGATATGCTGAAAGGAAATATTATAATAAAACAATAATAATACTAATCGTCATCATCCTCATCATCAGCTAATCAAGTAATGTCTTCAGTTAGCCTGTTAAGATCTCCTTCCAACTTGTCAAGGGTTGACCCATAAATATTTTTCCTCTAGGCGTATAGTGAAGGATATGTTGACGCAATAAGAACGATCAATTGACGTGCTAGTGCCAGTTCTATATATAATTATTGCGATGTTCATTAATATGCGTTATTTTTAATACTCTTGTTATTGATTCATTTCTTTCAATATCATGAAGACAGTAACCAGATGTGTTTTTGTTAATATTTCATTTCCACAGTTGTTAGGCTTTATATGTTTTCATTTCGAACGCCCCACGCTTCACTGCCGTACATGAATGAAGGCCTTGCCAAAACTTTATATGTTTTTATTATTGTATGTTTTTACACATTAGTTTTGTAAAAACTTATTGGCCATCCTTGGTATCATTGGCATTGTTGAAACTAAGTTTTCTCTGATATCCCATTTTGGGGTTTGTGTTAAAGTCCTGTACAACCGGTTGGGAAACATGGAAATTATGGAGTAGGCTTTTATACGGCTAATGAACGCCTGGCTCTGTAGGCAATATGCAATGCTCTTCCATCTTGTGGATTTCTTCAGTGTTCGGTTTACAGAAAGTTCGATTTGTTTCGCTTTCTTTGTGAGTAGATGGCTCTGGAGTATAAAAGGCAGATTACATTGAGCCATCCAGGTATTACAGTTGGGTATCGCCAAAAGCAACAACATACATCGTAAAACTACATCCATCAGGGCCTAAAAGTGCTTTGTTGTTTAAAATAACATTTTTTTATGCTGAAGACATTCCGTCTTCTTAGAAAATATTTCTTAATAAAATACTAATGCATCTGCTTTGAGTAATTAAAAAAAACATTATATGTAAACAACTACTTTTTTGGTATATATTTTGAGTTCAGGGTATAAACGTTAGAATGGACTGAATGTTATTTGATCCTTTGTTTTGTAATTGTAATTCTATTTTTTAATTTGTTTACGTATCATACTTCACATTATGCATTGTTATTGTTGTTGTTTAGTCAACTATCTGAAGACAGGTCTGAGCCTCACAAGTGATACCAAGAAGACACCACTTATGAGGAAACTATTCCAGGGCATAATGGAATAGGGTGGCCAGTTCCTTTCCCCCTCCATTGCGTACATCGCTGATTAGCTACATATTACACTAATCAGACTTCATTATGCATTATGCTTTGCTATTAATTATCGGTATCCATTTGTTCATTTGTGTAATAATTATGAAATTACTGCAAGTTCAAAATAATAGATAAATGTTTTAAAGTGTCAAATAAACTGTAGGCTTCAGAGTACTGCATTAGAGTTAAATCGCCCGCTTGAACTCGGTCGAATGTCGCACGCTCGAGCGAGATAAGATCGGTCGTGATACGCTCGTAATAAATAGAAGCACAGTACAAGGTCATCTCACCGACATGCCTTATCTTGTATGGAGGGCGACAGATAAGATACACGTATGTTTTGCTCACACGGTAAAAATAAGGCTTTATTTTCTGCGTTTATGGCAAACGTCTAATGGAACAGTCAATGGAAAGTACCAAAACAGGAACATGAAGTTATAAATAAAATAATATGAAAAACTTCGATATACAGTTATTATTGCTAATTAATAATTATTAAATATTTGATTTACCACATATATAATATGATAGGTCCAAATATAGTGTTCCGCCTATATAGGCCTACTGCGATAATGTAGAAACGTTTTACAAAATATTATTATAACTTATGTCAGTAAATTAATAACAATATTAGTACAGAGATAACGTTACAGAAAATATAATAAAGCGAATAATCATGCTGCACAACTGTTACAGAAGCAAAGATTGATACACTAATTATTAGAGATTATTATTATTATTATTATTATTATTATTATTATTATTATTATTACCAGAAAACTTGATACATTTCTTGCATTATCGTGATTGTGTTCTCCGTTTATTTACATCCAATAACATCTATCAGATGTGGCAAAAACAAAATCACTCCTGTGTGGGGAAAAAAGAAAAACATTTACCTACAACATTTATATTACATTTTAAAGCAAGTTTTGTAGTTGTACTATGGAGAGGTTAGTTAAACACTGCAAAGTTTTGAAATGATAAACATCTATGATGTTACTACACAGTTCATCACTGTAACAAGAACGAATGTCTAACGCTCGGCTTATACCGTTCGAGGATTTATGGATCGCGACAATTTTACCCATCATGCATCTGCTCCACCTATCGGATTATGCTATGAACTACTTGGCGCTCGAGCGAAAACGTCCGATGCATACCTCTGGTTGGCTTGTTTCAAGCAAAAACATTTTTTTTAAATAGACGAAATATATTTCATCCAATTGTGAACTCAGAAAATGTCAGTGTTCGTGTATGATGAAGTGCGTCTGGCTTTCTGCATAACCTGCAGAACATTAGTAGTAATCGTTTAGCATTGGATTTTCTGAACCTACGCATTCGAGGCGCAAGACTCGCGTCGCACAAATCCGGACTACACGAGGGATAGTGGTTTCTATAGCTGCGAGGTTCGAGGTCTGAGAGGATATGGTCAAAATGGTCTAATAGGTTAGAAGAAGCTGCTGTCCACAAACTGAAGTCAGGCGGTGAGACAAGGTAACATGCGCAAAATCTTTTGTGCGAGATCGTGCGTATTTGCTTGCTTTCCGCACAAAACCAATCCGCGGAAAGTCTAAAATTCCACATTCAGTATTCCCAACCTAACACACATAATTTCCCTCTTCTTACCGCTTAAGTGACATATTAATTTTACTGCTTTAGGCTTTTAACATATTATTTTTAGAGACGTTCAATATAGTAATAATTATAAATTGGAAACTTACCGCTGCAATTTCACCTAAACTGCACTGTTAATTATTGTTTTTAAATATTTGCAAAAATTAAGTAAACT
Source organism: Periplaneta americana (assembly GCF_040183065.1). Taxonomy (NCBI): domain Eukaryota; kingdom Metazoa; phylum Arthropoda; class Insecta; order Blattodea; family Blattidae; genus Periplaneta; species Periplaneta americana. Next base: position 134,422,009 of record NC_091122.1, on the reverse strand, counting down.
CTACAACTCCACTAAAGTTACTGCATTCGTGATGCAAGTAACATTAAGGAAGCCGTGAAAAAATCAACAAGATTCCAGACTCATCATAGACCGGGGGGAAAAAAAGACAGACGTATATCACGGCCTGCTGGAGTATAGTAAACACAGAAAACATTTTAAAGCAACAATGTTGAAAATAGATATTTTTGTTTTGAAAATTTGCCGTCATTGAACAGAAACCAAGATGGAGATTTCATTGCAATTAATTATAAATTCCTCTTTCAGGTATGTAATGAACGATCTTCGCACAAAATAATGTACGATACACGAGCGGTATGTTTTCTTTCAATTCTCGGAAATTAAAAAAACCTCAATTACGTTTCGCTTTTTCAGACTTTTCCTCAAACATGAAAACTTCAACATACCCCTCTTGTAACGCATATTACTATTCCTTTACCAGAGTTGCTGAAAACATGTGTTTCCTTGAAAAGTTTGAAATATGTATTCCTACAGCATTACAGATACGTTGTGAAATGGGGAAGTGAAAATGAGATGCAGTAATGATATGTGGCAGTTTTAACAAAAAACGTATGCGCACTCTGAAGTAATGGAGTGAAAATAATGCTAGATAGAATGGCGCAAGAACTTGATATTAATTTCCACACTATCTAGGATCCATAGCGCGAGACTGTAATAGTAGTTACAGGTATGTGGTATCGACCCTCGTACATTAATGTAATGAATGCAATAGGCGCATATACCCACAAACATTTTTCAGGAAACAATTCCAACAGAACTATGTGCTTGCTCGTGTTTGAGTTAGGTTCGCCTCCGCAATGAATTAGTAAATTTCCTCAAGTGTTTACAGTATAGAGTGCACTGATGGGTTCTTGCTATATTGCTTATTTAACATGCTCTTCCAAGAGATCAACAGGTTGTTTGTAAATTATTTTATGCCATAAAAGCAGTAAATGGACTGCAGCAGTCATGAAGAGCTCAGAGATCGAAGTGTGAGGCAGCACTTCCATCTGCTAATGATTTTTCAACAAAGGGACAGGAGTTCGATTCTAGACAAATCAGTAAAGAAAAAAGGAAGTTCAACAGATGATGTGAGTGCACTATATGTGCTGCACAGTCATTCTAACATTATTCTAGTTCTCTACCGTCATCATCATCATCATCATCATCATCATCATCATCATCATCATCATTATTTAAACTGCTTAGACAGCAGGTCTGTTTGTATTGTGGCGAATTTTACACTAACAATACAACACAGTTTCCACAAAACAAGTTGGCTGTGCGATATTGTTTCGTGGAACTATCTCATAACTCATAAGGAAGTGTAGCAGCTTGCACACTTGTGCGATGTGTAAGTTTTCTTTTCAAGTAATCAACAGCACAGGACTTGTCTTGCCGGCCATATGTATCTCAATCGTGAGATGAGTTATTTTAGACAGAATTTATCTATGAAATAGATTCAAAAGAGAAATTTATTTCACTCATTCATAATTTTCTGCTCAAGGCAAGGCCAGTCTTTCACTGCAAACCCAGCACTCTCCAATCTTTCTCATTTCTGCCTTTCTCTTAAGCTCCGCATACGATCTTACTGTTTACATCTGATATAGTATCTTCTTCTGTCCCGAACTTTTCTCCCGTTCGCCATGCTTGCATCCTTCAGTAGGTAGTTTCTTCTCAGTCAGTGATTCAGCCTGTTTATTTTTCTCTTCCTCATCAACTTCAACATTTCAACATTATTCTTACTTTATTCAATATTTCTAGCACATCTTCATTTTTATTCTCTCTCTCTCTCTCTCTCTCTCTCTCTCTCCCCCCCCCCTCCATTCCACCCGCTCCATTCTTCTTCATCTCGACATTTCAAATGCGTCTAGTCATTTGTCTTCACTTTGTCGTAATGTACATGTTTCTGCCCTATACAATGCCACACTCCACACAAAGCACTTAATAGTCTATTCCTTAGTTATTGTTTCAGCGGTCCGCAGAAGATGCTCCTTTGTCTATTAAAAGCTTCCTTTGCCAATGCTATCCTCCTTTTGACTTCCTGACAGCAACTCATGTTACGCTTATAGTACACCCCAAATATTTGAAGCTATCCACTTATTCTAGTGCCTCATTTTGAATTCTGACGTTTATTTTCTTTACTTTTCTTCCGATAACCATGGTCTTCGTCTTGTTTGCATTTATCTTCATCCCATACTGCTGACAGCTGTTTCTTCAGCTTCCGTAGGAATTCTCTTTGTATCATCTCCTCTTCTGCTGACATGGTCACGGATAGGAAAGAAATGTTTAATTTCTTTAAAAACTTCAGAGCTTTCCAGATGACCAACAAGCATAGCAATCATTATGCAATTTTTATTCTGAGACCCACAAGAATCTGAAAACAATCTCTAAGAGTTAAATTTCAGGACTTTTCTGTGAGTAAACATTTTTTCTAAATTACCTATGTAATCCTTCAATGTCGTAATAACATACCTGTCACTTTTCTAAACATAGCAGCACATAGGCCTACTGGGAAATGTTCTTCATTTTCACCTCTTACGAAATATGAAATAGACACAAATCTGTCTAGCTTTTTGAAGTCCTTCTGTGCCGTTTAGGTAGATCAACTTTCATATGTCTTAGTAAAAAATTATCCTGTTCAACTTTTGTGCTACTTCTGTATAAATTGTCTCGAAAATTAATTAGATTATTTAAGCAGAACGAACCTGCAGCACGTTTTCTTTTTCCCTGTTCTCAATGATTACAGTCTAGTTTGGATGTATGTCATTATTTTTAGGCGCAACTATATATTTCTTACTCTTACATTAACGTACTCTGCTTCTACTCTTCCTGCTCCTTTCAGTAGCTTGAACGGATTTAGAATACTCAGGGTTCTTATCAAATTTTCATCAGCATTCATAAAATACAGTACCTGTACTTACAACAGCGGCCAGATTTATACTGAATTAACGCAGGAAACAACAAAATATTATATAATATTTGAGCTCCGAAATGTGTCACTGTTGTCAAAATGCAAATATATTACATTATTGTAAAATGTATTGTGGCTTTCGAAACAGGATAGAAGTGTGAAATGTTGAGTTAGAGGATATGTCGAGTTTTGTGAAAATTTAAGAACTGGAGATGTTGAGTTTTGCGAAAACTCTCTACATTGAGGCACACTTTTCAACTGATAATGTTGAGTTTTGTGATATTATGAGCACTGCATCATTTTCCTCTCATTACAATTGACCAGAATCCGTCAAAACCCGCATTTCGAAAAAAATGGCGTTTGTTAAGTTTTGTTAAAACGGTCCTCAATTTATCCTCAACTATTGGACGAATTCTCTTCATATACGATATGTAGGAGATAAATTAACCGGAAACGATGTGTATGAAATATTTTTTTTTATAAAATAAACAGAAAATTGCTAAACGTAGGCAATGTGAACGAGATCGTTCCTACACACAAGGGGAAACCGCATGTATTATAGTCTATAAATAATCTACTTGGAAGAGTTTATTACAATCCATGGGGAAGGGGTTTGCAATATATTTGTTAAAATAATGTAATTTACCTGTGTTTTGACATGGACGCGAAACAAACGCATGCATAATACATGCGTAACTATAGAAAATTAACACATACAAGATTGTCGTTACACACATACATATAGATGTATAACTCTACAAAATATTCTCAAGTTCTAATACATAATGTCTCATTTAGTTGCTAATTTATTGTCTGTGAGTCAGAAGCAGTTTTCTTGATATATTTTGTCCTCTCAATAGTAGGCTTACATTCTATTTTAATGCATTATTATTGGAGGATTGACTGTTATTCATAGCTTATTTCATTCTGTTCATTTGACACACTTAAATCTTGCAGCAAATTGTATTTATTTACCCTAATAACAATTCCTTAATTCCTGTGTAGACGTTACATTCAATTCATAGGGATTTACTCAAGTCCCTTGTTATTTTTTTCTACGGTTATGTTTCTTACATAAGAACGTGTGGTAATTCAAATAACCTAATATATGCAATAAGATCCAAAAATGTTTGTCACACGAAATAGTTTTATTTAAGTAATTATGTCTTCAATTTAAAACTGTTTCAGAAAAATAATTATGAATTTAAAGATGTCTCTATCAATGGATTGTCAAATTAACGTATGCTCAGAAGTTACGAAAATAGAAAAAAAATTGAAACTTTATTTTTTATAAATATTAACTCCTAGCTATACTTTAAACTATATTTTGAAATAAATGACAGGAATTAAAGTACCCTCGTGAACTGCAATTTAAATATAAACTAACTTTATGAGTTTCGGAAATAGAACATACAAAGTATGTTTTCCTGTAACACTTTAACTTTTCTGTAGACGAATTCGAAAAATACACTCTAGAAGTCGAATAATTGAAAGCTGCCACGTCAAATAATGAGAAACAACAGTGACAGCACAGCCAAACAGATATTAAAAATAAGCTTGAACAGATGAGTGATGAATCTTTGCATGCACTCCATTTTGTAGCCGAAAAATAATAATGGAGTAACGCAACAATAAAATGTCACGGTGTTTTTGACAATACCTTGGATTTAGACGAGGTCCGAACCCTCGCCAATGGCTTCCACATAAAGTCAAATCTGTGCCATAACTTTTGTGCACAACACTGTCTGCTTCTGTTAATAATAACCCGCATAAATCCCCTGCACTGTCGTGCGTAAATCGATAACATACTCGGAATACCCCACCATACAAGCTACAGTTTTGTTCGGAAATTCTATTGGTGGACTACCTACAGCTGCCTTCAGTAGGTAAGTAATTATGTTGCAAGAGAAGGTATTTTAACGTCGGTCATGTCTCTTATATTGCGCCATATATCGCAGACGGGTAATAAAGAAAGAGGGCTTGTATAATCATGCTGAAAAGTTTGCTTCGTATTTAATTAAATGCTAATGCCTCGTTTTTATATTTTCCCTGCGCGCGGCCGCTTTATTGTCTCTTCCTGTCGTCATTATCCTCCTATCAACTGCGGCTGACGTCGCCGTCATCTGGTAATCTTCCGAGTGGCGGCAGTAGTCGACCCTGTCTGTGGGATTACCTTGCCGCTGATAGTGTCAGTGCAAGAAGCGCCCCTGCATATGTTAAATACAGAAAAGTATCAAGTACATTACACAGACTTTGTCTTTACAACCTTTCGCACTAACTTCTAAGTAGTCAGGTTGATGATGATGATGATGATGATGATGATGGTGATGATGATTATCTGTGCTGTTCTGTACGTGCAACATGCTCAAAGATTCTCGAGCAAACTTATGGGCCATATACTGGGCGAATAAATTATCTCCCGTCCGGAAAGCAGCAACTTCGGCTTTCGGCCGGTGCGCTCCCACACGCTGAGCAGCATCGGTCTTATCAAAGGTTAGGGCTAACACTTCGACATTTAGCCTATGTCAAAATTATCAATTTTTCTCTTTCACGCTTAAACAATTTCGGGCCCGCTCGTTTCATATAGCATATTCCGAATCTCACCGGACTGGTGGACAACAATGATGTCACGCTGCAGCGTCACTGCTGAAAGGTTCATGGCTATCATGGCGGCTGTACAAGTTGTTGCCTGTGCTACACTAGCAAGATTTTTCGAAATTTCCGTACTGTCATCTCGTTCAAAGAAAATAGAGTATAAACAATTTATTTCTTGAACTGGTCCGTTGACATGTTCGCTAATAAGCCATTAACACATTATTTTACGTTGTGCTCATTACAAACAATACAGCAGAACACACCGCCATGACACAACTGTGCACGATGTCATTCGTCTGCTAATTCCCGCCCTATACAAGAACTAATCAGATTCACTGATGGCGGCTGATGGAGACTTCCACCACCTCTGCAAGCTGATGGCACCGGTGCAACACCGGTGGAGCATCAGTGACGTCATAGTTGAAATTCGGAACACCATGATGCTATCGGATTGCTCAGCGCTGAGATTCGAAATACGCTTATAGCCAGATGTGTTCACCATTTCTCCACAGGGGTGGATTACCTAGCCCAGCGGTGATCAAAACTAGAACGGCAGTGATTACACGCGAGAGATAGTCTAAGAAATAAGGAGACGGGGGAGAGGTACATGGCGGGAAAACTACAACCAGTGGTGGTTCGTGCACTAACATTGAGTTCTTCATCAACCCCGCGAATAAAAATCGCAAGCTTTGCTGTATCAGTAATGTCACTACTGTCATCAAGAACCAATAAAAATATATACAAATTTTCTTGCCTTTCTTTTCTTTTTTTTTTTTTTTTTTTTTTTTAATATTCCTCAATGAACACAATCAGAAATTTTCTGAATTATTTTCTGGATATTTAGTCGAGAAATGCGCAGTTTTTCAAAATTAATTAACAACTTTCATTGGGCAAATTATTTCAGCCACCTTGATCATTACGCTTTTATAAAACTCTCCTTCGTTGGAAGGCTTGAGAGAACAAGATATTTCGTTCGCCACTACATAGCTGGCTTCCTTACATTTATTTATGTCATCTTTCTCTTCATGACGATGATTGAAGGCTGATTTCAGTTCTTGGAGTTTAATAGTTCACTTCATTACTACATTAGCACGTAATATTCAATCAGTTCTCTATATTATTATTATTATTATTATTATTATTATTATTATTATTAAATCAATGACTAATAAATAACTGATAATAGTCACCAAAAGATTTAAAAAAGAAATAAAAATGGAGATATAGCGTAGTAATTATTTTATCATTCAAGGGAAGATGTAGGTCTATATATTGAGGCACGTATATAAGAATTATGGTAACACTAGCTGATAAATAATAATAGTAGTAGTAGTAGTAGTAGTAGTAGTAGTAGTAGTAGTAGTAGTAGTAATAATACCTGTTAATGCCTGTATAATGCCCTGTAATGTCGCTTCTATTATATATTACTACTAATTGAACCGTTGAGCAAAGCAACATATTACATTTTCTCCGAAAGAACAGCGAATTAATTCCTCTTCCCATTCTGTACGAAACCTTCTGTTCCTGCTCGTAGAGACAGAGGGTTTGTAGAGCGACATGGTACCGACACTGCTTACCTTCAGTACGTGAGCGAGACAGAGAGCAATGTACAGGAAACTCCCCTTACTAGTATGTGAATGTCTTTGATTACACGATGTAATCACGATACCAGTTTGGTCACCGCTGACCTAACCTCTTAGGGTGTCCCAGTCCAGTTCACTTATATTTTAGAACCTATGATCCTTGCTCCTTTTGAGGAATTTTGCTGTTCTTTTCTGTACCTTTCCAGAATGTCTTTTTGACAGTTTCAATGAATGTCCCAGTGATCTATATCAGCGACGGGAAACAGCCTCTATCAGAGCACTTATCTTATCCCGCTACAGTTGCTGTTGTGGGTAGGTACTCATTCTTACTGCTCTGTTTACAATATGAGTTCCCCGTCCCTTATCCATAGAGTGTCCCAACAAGAACGCCGGTTTTAATAATGTGAATAAATGAAACAAAAATAGATAACAGAGCAGATAGCAATGGCGCCAACCCAACAAAAATAAGACATTGTTGAAACATTTCACCATTGTCTTGTTGATAAAGCATAAATTGGAACTTAAATAAATTATAAATCTAGTTTCCCTAATAATAGCTAATGCCAACAAAAGTTTAGAATTTTATTGACACATTTTACAAATTTAAGAGCTACTTTTATTGCTGGTGTATTTATTTAGGAAAATAAGAATTTTTAGTGATATCGGTATTTATTATAATGTTTCGCGAATACAGTAATATGTACATAATTAATTAGAGGTAGAAAACAACGCATATAAATAAATATAATTTTTGCTTCTTTATTTAACAACACTGTATCAATTACTAGGTTATTAGCATCGATGTAATTGGTGACAGCGATATGAGGCCGAGGATGCGCCATAGATTACCTGACATTCGCTTTACGGTTGGAGAAAACTTCGAAAAAAAAAACTCAACCCGGTAATCAGCCCAAAGGGAATCGAACCCACACCCGAGTGCAACTCTGGATCAGCAGATATACACGATACTGCCTGAGCTACGCCGATTTCTATACTTTAATTTGAAAATCTAGAATATTATACTTCATTGGCTGACATGGTCCATTATATTCTAAAGAAATCGTTAAAATATCTTCATCTTCCGATACAACGATGGATGAAGTCACGTTCCGAGATCAATGAAATTGTCGAAATATTATTTAAAAGTATGATGAAATCATTTAGTATTAATCATCCCAATTAATTACAGCTGATTGACAGAAATAAAGGAATGCACAATGAAAATATTATTGTAACTTCCCACAATGTTTTCACAGAATATTCTTTGTAGTCCTCTGCAATCGTTTTTCTGATTTTGAGAGCCCAGTCTTGCAAAATTAAGGGAATTGAATTAGCACATAAAAGCTTACGTTCTCGTTCTTTACAAAATTGAACAAATTTGTTCCACACAGTTGCTTGGCTTTTGTTCCTGTTAATTGGTCTTGAATTTTTAATTATCTTGTCAATTTCTTGCTCGGTAGCTTCATCGAATTCTTTTTTTACCCTTTGCCATTATATAAATGTTCATTTTACATACAACTGGCATAGCCTTCTAAATTGTCTATGTAGGAGAAAAGACTTGTCAGGCAGTAGCATTAAAACAGAATTGATAATTGAAAACGATAATATTGCAGTAATAGATGTATCTGAATGGTTGAAATTCGACGTATTCTTAAATTCATTAGTGAATAGATACAGGGACATCATTTTATTTTTACTTCTATTTTTATTTTATCTGAGTTTTTGAATGTACTTCACTCCCACTCCTTCTAGTAGCAAACTTCCACACACAATCAAAGCCACAAATGCAGTCAAAGTTGTCTTACGGTCATAAGCAATACAGAGTGAATGATTATAGTACGTTCTAGAAATATTTTCCAGTGAAGAAAGAGTATTCATTCACTATTGAATCATATTGTACGCCCGTTTAGTTACGTCGCATTCAGGTTTCCCCACCCGTTTCTGCTGGCTCCCCTGTAAAGGCTAGTGGCTGAGCTGTCCTAGCGCTTTTCTGGAAACATTTGCTGTTAGGAATTGGACGTCTATGTAATATTATAAAACTATTTAAAATAATTTGAAATGCATATAGAGTGTTAGTTGGGAGGCCGGAGGGAAAAAGACCTTTAGGGAGGCCGAGACGTAGATGGAGAGATAATATTAAAATGGGTTTCAGGGAGGTGAGATATGATGATAGACACTGGATTAATCTTGCTCAGGATAGGGACCAATGGCGGGCTTATGTGAGGGCGGCAATGAACCTCCGGGTTCCTTAAAAGCCAGTAAGTAAGTAAGTAAGTAAGTAAGTGAGTAATTAAAATAATTTAAATAAGAGGGCCTCGTTAAGTTAGGAATTGTCACGTGATTTCCCGCCTTTCTAAGACCCTCCTACATAACCACATGAACGGACAGTAGATAGCATATCTGCGAATTGTGAAGGAGTGAAGACTGAATTGACAGTACGTAAGGTACACTGTTATGAGTAGGTGCAGAATTATTTCAACAGGCGTAGGATTATGGCTCCCCCATGTCGCCTGATTTGAGTGCTTTGCATTATTCCTTTGGGGTTACTGTGAAACAGTGGTGTTTGCTGAACATTCTACAAGAAGAGAAGAATTAAACAATTACATTCAAGAAATCCTACATTCAGTTTCAGAAGATTTGCTTGAAAACGTTTTTAATAATATGGACAAAAAAACTGAAGCTGTATCGAAATGAACGACTACCATTTTCAATCATTTGGTTAAATATCCATATTTTGATTATTTTTAAAATTTAAATGCGCTGTAAATATTGTATGCTAATGTGCTGTAGACAGTATACTACACATTGCATAATAAATACGTTCCATTGGATAGTTCAATTAGTGAGTAAAAACACTTACTGTTAATAGCCTACTGTACAGTAATTTGATAAAATAGAAACCCGACGAAAATTATCAAACTCAAAATCATAACATATCCTAGTGTACGTAAATGGTTGCGCTACTTTTCTTCTCTCCTATACCTAGTGAAGTTGTTTGTATTGTATTTTACACTAGTATCGTCAAACTTCGGTCGTGGAAGGGGTTAGTAAACAGCGTTTCCGGTTCTCAATCGTTAATCCAGAGGTATAGTCAGGTTAATATTGGAAATGATGTCCCTGTATATGCAGTATCTGACAGTCCTTAAAATTAACATTAGGAGTAAACAGATATTTTGTACCAATCCCTGCGATCGTAACAAGACCTACTTTCTAGCACTGTTGTGTCATCTACGATACAGTGGCGGCTGATTGACTGAGGCAAGTGAGGCCGGGCCTCAGTCACTTGGCTTAACTGAAATCAAATTTTGTGTTTCTATATAATGTATTAGTTATTTGAATGAAGCATATATCGCTGTTGAAGCATTTGAAAACTTTGTGATGTATATAGACTTGTTTTGCAGTAAAATTTGTTCCTGAGGCCAGGATCGCTCGTGCCGGGTCTGGCTTGTGATGTATGTAGACTTGTTTTGCAGTAAAATTTGTTCCTGAGGCCAGAATCGCTCGTGCCGGGTCTGGCTTATGCATTTCATGTCCTTTCGCGGGCTTTGAGTTTGCGCTTAAAACGTTGTAGCTGAGGCACAATTCGTCTGGCCTGGTCAGGTTTCACTTCTCCCATCCATGGGCCGGCCTCAAGGGTACAGTGGGGTGGGAATAGCAGTGGTGACTTGTGACTTGTCTTCCTAAATAGGCCATAAATAACAAAATTCTTTAGCTCTTTGGCAGGCAGAGACCCACTCTATTCTCTCCCCTTATGTCTTAGTTTATGACTTAAGCGAGGGTGTTGTACTATTGTACTTCGTAGTATATACAGTAGCGAATCTGGGCCAATGTTATATATTTCGGGAAAATATAAACAGAAACAAATGAGAGAAATAATGCTGGTGCAGTTATTTCATTGTTAGAGTATCCTTTTTCGAGAAGAAATAATACTGAAATAAAGGAAGTTTTAAATAAAGAGAGAGACTACCCAGATACCTACGACATCGCTGACAATTTTTCTGACAGATAATCTTAAAACGCGAGTTTCTATTGCATCCTGGTATGGACCACATAAATGGTTAAGTGGTAATGTGATGCAAAATAAACTTCTCTTGGCCTTATTTGTTGCTGTCAAAGGAAAAAAATAAAAAAGAAAAGAAAGAAAGGGGAATTTCAACACATAATATGGGATGCTTCATCACACTGAAACAATCACTGAAACTCAGAGCATAACAGCTTATTTGGTGAGTGAAATTATTATTATTCATTAATAGTAATAATAATAATAGACTAATAATAATAATAATAATAATAATAATAATAATAATACAGTAATAATGATATCTATACTAATAATAAATCTGTAGCCGAAATTTTTCTGGTAATTTTCGATTTTCCAAAAATAATTGGTCCTAACATATATAATTAACCACCCTGAAACCGAAAATCGCATTTTTGAAATTTTTGTTTGTATGTCTGTCTGTATGTTTGTTACCTTTTCACGCGATAATGGCTGAACCGATTTATATGAAAATTGGAATATAAATTAAGTTCGTTGTAACTTAGATTTTAGGCTATATGGCATTCAAAATACTTTATTTAAAAGGGGGGTTATAAGGGGGCCTGAATTAAATAAATCGAAATATCTCTCTTATTATTGATTTTTGTGAAAAATGTTACATAACAAACGTTTCTTTAAAAATGATTTCCGATAAGTTTTATCCTTTACAAAATTGTGATAGAACTGATATTTAATGAGATAAATGAGTTTTAAAATAAAAATAACGCCATCTAAGACGGTGCAATGAAATAACCAGGGAAAGGATTTATATGTAAATACATATTTACTTATAAAGCTAATATAATTTATATTTTGCATTATCTTTATGTTTCACAATGTGTAGGGTTGAAAAATCCTACTTTTATTTTCCATATTTTTCCATATTTTAGAGTTTAGTACATATTTTCGTTAATTTCCATATATTTTCCATATTTCATATAAAACAGTCCATATTATATTAGGTTTAACAATAAAACAAAACAAAATTCCATTAACTTTTAAAAATACATTTCAACAATAGAGATTTAAACACATGTTCAGTAATCCCTTTAACATCAGAGTTATTTGAAAATTAGCAGTCCTATCAACAATGGGAAAGTAAGTTACAAAACTGTATTAATTTAATTTAAAATTTTTAACAGACTTCAGTTGTGCAGCTCAACAGTTAAATGCCAGTCAGAGTACACATAGGTTCAGTTTTGTAAATCATACTATAAAGACGGTAAATATGCCAAAAGTACGTCATTCAGTCAATTTAAAATCAAAACTAACAAGTTACATTTCAGAATTTAAAGAAGATGGTTTATCAACTGACAATAAAATATTATTTTGTAATTTGTGTCAGTGTGCAGTATCATCTACACAAAAGTTCCTGGTGCAACAACACATTACAACTAGTAAACATCAGGCCAACAAACAACTAAATTCCAAGCAGAGACAATTGTTTTTAACACAACCAACAACATCGAATGTAAGATCTGAGTTTAACATCGACCTGTGCCGTTCTCTCATCTCTGCTTATATTCCTCTCTACAAACTAAAGAATAAGGTCTTCAGGGAATTCCTTGAAAAATATACTCAACATACAATCCCGGATGAGTCAACACTTAGGAAGACGTATGCTCCATCCATCTACGATGAGACAATACAGAAGATAAGAGATGAAATTAAAGATAGTTCAATTTGGGTTTCCATTGATGAGACTCCCGACAAAGAAGGTAGACTTGTTGGTAATGTAGTTATCGGTTTGTTAAGTGAACAATATTCTGAACGAATTCTTTTACATTGTGATGTTCTAGAAAAGTGCAATAACAAAACTATAGTTAAACTGTTCAACGAAGCTATGGGTATCCTGTGGCCAAAGGGTATTATGTACGATAATGTGTTATTCTTTATTAGCGATGCTGCCCCTTATATGGTCAAAGCTGGACAAGCATTATCTGTTGTATATCCTAAATTGACTCATTTTACTTGTGTGGCGCATGCATTTCATCGTGTGGCAGAAGTGGTCAGAGACAATTTCCCTAAAGTAGATTTGTTGATTTCATCAGTGAAAAAAGTATTTCTCAAAGCTCCCAGTAGAGTTAACGTGTTGAAAGAAATGTACCCTGAAATTCCATTGCCACCAAAGCCAATTTTAACTAGATGGGGTACATGGCTAGAAGCAGTTGAATATTATGCCGAACATATAGACTCTATTAACAATGTTCTCCTTGCATTGGACTCTGAAGATGCAGTCTCAATTGATACTGCGAAAACAGTTACCTGTGACATAAGTGTGAAGAATGACTTAGCTCACATTCAGCATACATTTTCATGCATCATAAAAACGCTCAAAAGTCTCCAAAATAGGCACCTTTCACTATCTGAAAGTTTTGAAATTATAAATAGTACTGTGGAACAACTGAATCGTGGTAGAGGTAAAGTTGCAGATGCAGTAAGAGCTAAGGTGGACACTGTACTTTCAAAAAACCCTGGATATGAAGAACTACAAAAGGTTGTTGCTGTGATGAGTGGTGAATCAACAGTGAAGATTAACTTGGACTTATCCCCAGCAGACATTGTGAAATTGAATTATGTACCAGTTACTTCTTGTGACGTCGAACGCTCTTTTAGTCAGTATAAATCTATCCTCAGAGACAATAGAAGAAGATTCACTTTTCAGCACTTGAAAGAAATGTTTGTAACCTATTGTTATGGTAACAGACAATAAAAATTGTGTTTTGTTGAAACTACATTGGAAGATAAGGTACGTCCATTATATTTTTTGTTTAGTTTGATTAAAATGTACCAATATTTAACGTACATAGTCATTTTTTTATAATTTTAAGTCCATATTTAATTCCATATTTTGGTAAAAATCCATATTTAATTCCATATTTTGGTAAAAATAACTACATATATATTTACATATTTCATATATTTTTAGTCCATATAAATCCGTTCCCTGGAAATAACAAATGACTTCGTCTATACGGGGCCTTGGGCAACAACAATCGAAAAAGGGGCCTTGGAAAGCAACAATCGAAAGCTATTAAACTATTCCTATGCACAGAAAATTTGATAGGCTTTTTTGTACATCCGTTTTCTGTATTTCTTAAAATAATATTTATGTACACACTCATTTTAATCTCAGAGAATTAATGAACAACGAGAGTGTATTGATTTAGTATGCAGTAATAGTACGTTAGCTTAGCAATCCATTATTTTATAATTCAAATTTTAACTATGCTCAATTGAATCGTGTTAAAATACATAAATGCAATGCAAAAAAAAAAAAATTGGGTAATGAGCCAAGCAGATTATGTTGCGCTGTTGTAAAGGTTGTTGCTTCTGAGATTCAAGAGCCCCCACAACAAATTAAAAACTTTCTTATCGGAGTACGTCCGTTATCAACGCACTTTTTATATAATATAATATAATATAATATAATATAATATAATATAATATAATATAATATAATATAATATAATATAATATAATAATAAATATGTAGCCGAAAATTTTCTGGTAATTTTCCCTTTTCCAAAAATAATTGGTGTTAACATGTATAATTATTCATCCTGAGACTGAAAATCGCTTTTTTGAAATTTTTGTTTGTATGTCTGTCTGTCTGTTTGTTACCTTTTCACGCGATAATGGCTGAACGGATTTCGATGAAAATTGAAATATAAGTTAAGTTCGTTGTAATTTAGATTTTAGGCTATATGGCATTCAAAATACTTCATTTAACGGGGCCTGAATTAAATCGAAATATCTCGCTTATTATTGTTTTTTTTTGTGTGAAAAATGTTACATAACAAAAGTTTCTTTAAAAATGATTTCCGATAAGTTTTATTCTATGCAAAATTTTGTAGGTCTGATTGACTTTTAAAATAATAATACAATACGTTTTCACCGCCGCCTCAGATTGTAGCGTTGTTGTTCCTGCAGTAATTCCCATGTGCAAAATATAAAATTTTTGAGTAGGAAGAAAAAACACATTTATTCATTCCATGGCAGTGGTACATAGGAGATCGTGAATTCTTACATTTTCGAAAGAAAGAAATATAATTACATATATCACTGTTTATGCTGTATCACTGTTTAAGTTATTTGAAGGTTTCAGAACCATAGTGGGCCAAGCGCCATTTACTGAAGACGTAGAAAACAAGGGTTAAAATTAAGTTATTATCATAATTCAATGGAACCATATAGCAAGTAATATAAAGTATACACAATAAAGCTAAATGATATGTCAATCTTCATTAAACTATAGTTGCGTGTAATAACAAATAAGAAACATGTTAAAGGAATTGTCATTGCACCAAATGAGTGGTCTCTGGAACAAAATGATCGCAATTTAATTATTTAAATACAATTTAAATTAAGTAACATATTAAACGATTTATCCTTCTAACAAACACGAATGTTTCCTGGATCAAACGTCCTATTTTAATTACGTAATTACTTTATATTTATTTCTAACAGGTGCAGCGGAGCGCACGGGTACGGCTAGTTAATAATATAATAACAATAATAATTAATATCATAAACAAACATTTCCTATCGGAGGAACTTAAACTAGTTGCATCTGGCCTCACCGAGGATTTCGATCACCGGCCGCTACTGCTACTATACCTTTGTTCGGGCGGTTCCCGTACACGGCAGCTATCCACACCTACTCTGCAAAACATGAAGCTGTATTCTTCTGTAGGGAATTGCAACCGCGTCGATATTCCTAAACATTGGAGAGGCGAGATGTTACGAAGCAGATACAAGGCATTGTTGCAGGATATACAAATGTAAATGTGATCCTTTCTGGTTGTTGTGGCAACGAGATGTGGAGGATTAGCATAGTACACTGTCTAACACAGTCAAGAGTTTTTAAACAAGTCTGTAAGTTGTTCAAGGTTTTTATTAGTAGTTCTATGCATGCGTACAAAACAATAACTACATTAGTACGTGGAATAGTCACCTCTGTGGAGTAACGGTTCGCATATCTGACTCTGAAACGAGTGGGCCCGTGTTCAAAGCTTGAATGGAACAAGATACCTGGTTGAGGTTTTTCTCCGGAATTTTCCCTCAACCATATGTAGTATAATTGTTGGGTAACTTTCGGAGATGACACCGGCGTGGCTCAGTCGGTTAAGGCGTTTGCCTGCGGATATAAAGTTGTCAACATCTATGCTACTGTCGAATCTTTTAAATACTATGTACAACACTGTTTTACAGCCTATTCTGTTTTTCCATTACAAAATTAAAAAAATCAATACTATTGTTTATCCTTTTAAATACTATGTTTAGAAGTATACTATTTAACAAATTAACCTATTTTACTTAAATGTACTATTTACAACGTGCCAACATCTATGCTACTGTTTAAACTTTTAAATACAATGTACAACTCTGTTTTACAGCCTATTCTGTTTTTCCATTTACAAATTTTTTTAAAATCAATACTATTGTTAATCTTTTAAACAGTATGTTTAGATGTATACTATTTAACAAATTAATCTATTTTCCTTAAATTTACTATTTACAACGTGTCAACATCTATGCTACTGTTGAATCTTTTAAATACAATGTACAACACTATTTTTTCTATTTACAAATTTACAAAAATCAATACTATTGTTAATCCTTTTAAACACTATGTTTAGAGGTATACTATTTAACAACTCAACCTATTTTTCTTGAATTACTATTTAAAATGTGTCAAAATTAATAGTTTTTGTGAAGTTTTTGAATGGTTTTTTATATTTATTTATTAAGTCACAATTGCTCATCGGCCACTTCTCCTGAGGCTTATTTATTTATTTAATAATTCACATTCCCAGAGCAGGTGATTAACAGTTTGTGAGATCTTGTAGGCCTATGTTTTTATGCTAAACCTCAAGCTATGCGCATTCCTAACCCACACTATTCTCCGCGGCAAATCTCCTGCATATGAGGAGAACCAATCGCAGATCGCTGCGACGTTTGTTTGTGCGAGAGAAGGACGTCTCTTGTGAGAGATAGACGGCGATACCGGAGCGAGAGGGAAGAGATATCCATTTTCCGTCTTCGTTAACATTTATCATTTCGTAGCTCCTATTATAGTTAATCAATCGCGCTTTAATTTTTATGATTGATAGATCAATGTCTAAGGAAAGCATAGAAAAAAATTCTAAATAACCTTTTTTTTGGAAACAGAAAAAAATAATAACTTCGAAGTGATCTGTTTAAAATAGATATTTAAACCTTCAAAAGTTGGTAAGCAGCGAACTTTTTTGTTTTTCGCGTTAGATGAGTGGGGGTCAAAGTGAGAGAAATGTTGAAAAAGAATGGAAATTACCTTTAAAATTATTGCTACTCAAAATCATTACTGGTTTCCGACATACGGAGAGTTAAACGATCGTTTTCTCTTCGTCGAAAGACTCAAGACTCAGCCTTTTCTCTGTTAAAAGAGGAAGAACGCGGAATATAAAAAAAAAAAAACACGTAATATCTAAATATCAAGTGTTCGTGGTCTGCGTAAAACAAATTTTGTCTCTCTCTTATCACTACTACTTGCTTTACTGAACGACAGGGTATAGCAGAAATATTCTTTCACATGGACAAGAAATGATCTGTTTTGTGCAAATATACAGTGACTGCACAAAGTGTTCGTACATCTACAAAACGTGATTAAAAATAGTTTCTGAGGACAAATGAAACGTCTGAAATTTTTACAAATAACAATATTGTGACTGAAAACTCTACATGTTTTATTGAGTGTAGCAAAAAAGTAAAAAATCTAATAATTTCTATAATATATTTAACAAAAATTAAATCACTCCTATTTTCAGACACACAAGAAGTTATCGTACACCTGCTATCAGGAATTCTTTATAAACCAATACCGCATTTCAGTACCTTGTAGTATTGCTCTTTGCCGTGATTATTGCCTCCAGTCTTTGTGCATTGACTCTGCTAATTTTTCTGTAATTGTAGAATCAATGAAGTCTCATTATTTGTGAAGAGCTTGCTTAAGACTTTCTTTATTTGAGAAATAATGCTTTCTTATGTTTTTGTCTAGAATAGCGCAAAGATGCTCGATGACATTAGTGTCAGGTGGCTGAATGAGGTGTGTAAAGTTGTTTTGGAGTATTGTAGAGCAGCAACAATCGAGTGTTTTCCGCAGTATGTTTGGAGTAATTATTTTGCTGGAAAACAGAAGTACTTTGAATACCCAACTTTTCAGTACTAGCATGGAGATTCATCTTTAAAATGTTCACATACCTTTTGCGGTCCATACACTATCAATAAAATGCAGTCTACCCACGCCCGAGGCACTCATACACCCCCTAACTAGCACTGACCCGCCTCTATGTTTTACTGTAGGCACAAGGTGTTAAGCACCAATCTCTGTATTCTTTTGTCGCCACACCATACTTCTCTGATCCGAATCAAAAACATTAAATTTGCTTTCGTCCGAAATAATTACTTTTTCCAATACTTCCTTCCTTTATCTCGGTATTTTTTCGCTAAATTAAATCATTTGTGCGATTTTTCTTACGCACTCTACACATTTTCCGGGCTATGCGACCATGATAACCATGGCTGTGCCGGCTGAAACTTTCATACCTGTTCTTTCCAAATCTGCGACAACCTATACTGCACTAATTTTTTTATCTTTTTTAATTTCCCTAATAATCACGCGCTCATCACGTTCTGTTAGAACTTTAGGTCGTCCAGTTCTTGGCTTGTTTTCACAGTCTTTGATGCGGAGAACCTACATACTGTAAATTTACTAGATGGTAGGCCGAGGTCTCCCAACAAGTTCTGATATTTCACGTAATGATTTGCAATGGTTATGCAGTTTAATAATAACTTATCTTGTCTCCTCACTTGTTTCTTTACGGTTGCTGCCCATTTTGACATTTCAGCTCTTCATCCACTGATGACGGAACTCTCTCCCTGTCACTGCTGCACACACAGAGGCACACAAACGGGTAGGTACTGGCAACACCACCCCTTCCAACTCTTCTTTTAGTAGGATTACTTCAGGTGTACGATCACTTGTTGTGCCGACTTATGTATCATTATTGTGCTTTATTAATTTTCCAAATATTGTACTACTTCTGTTGTTTTTATACATAGCATATCTGTGAGCGTCAGAACTCACTATTCATAATTAGTGCATTATTGTATTCTCGGATCCTGCGATTCTCCTTAAAGTGTATTATAATCTGACTTTTCTAAGAGTACGAACACTTTTTGCATTCACTGTAAGTATTCTCGTGGTGTGGCAGAGAAGGCCTGAGTGACCATATGAATGCTTATAATATAATACATAAATTTGACTTGATTTGAAATGTTTAATGTAATGGCATGCATGCCGCATTAGTTTTGTACATCCCTGAGCGGAAGAGAAGCCAAGTTCATGTGATGTAAACACGTCTGAAATATTGTGGAAGGAAATGTCGACTGGATCACATTTACCTCTCCTCCGTTATGTCTTCTAAGGCTCTAAACTAAGAGGAAAGTGTATTATTGAAAGAGATGTCAAAGGAATTAATTGACAGTTCTAGGCTTTCTTTAGTATCTGAATTAACACCATTTTAATTTAATAGCATTTAATTTAATTTTCATGGCATCACGTGTTGATGAGACTTAACATTTAAATTAATTAGAGAGTTTGAAAAGTAATAAAGATCTGAAGATTGAACCTTGCAAGACAGAGGGAGAGAGAGGAAAAATATTTCAGGTTTTAATTAAATTCTCCAGCTGTGAAGTAGACTACATATCAAACTATAGAGACAATTTCGTCTCTTTAAGCAGAATTCGCTTAAGTGAACGTTACTTTAAAGTTTAAAACCACTCATGTCTACGAACCTTACTGTCACGTCATCAAATAATCGGACACAACTTCGATAGATTTCTTATCCAGACTCCCAAACACATTAGCATTGCTATAAAAACATGATCTATAGATAGAATTAGAAAATTTCAGTTATAAAGTAGCCGTAAAACTTTAACAATATCGAATATTTAATTCCTGGCAGGTGCCCGCTATTGATAACTTTCATTGCATTTGCATTTGACTTCCTATAACAAGACTTGAGAGTACACCGAAGTGAAATTTTAAAATTTAAAAATATTGGACCTATATTTTTATCATATTTGTACGCACATTATTTGGCATATAAGTACTATACACACTTTTTCAGCTCAATTGGTAAATATTTTGTACATTTTTATTGTGTTTCTGTAAAAAAAAAAATATTTCAATTTCTTTTCAATTCTTCATACAAAATTATTTTTAAGCAGAAATTTTACTGTTGTGTTCAGGATAATGTCATTAATAATTCTAATAATTGGCTTAGAAATTTTAAGTGTGTTTGTTACTTTTGTTTGAAAATACTTAAATTATTGTAGATAAAATGCAAAAAAAAAAAAACAAACAAACAAACAAACAAGAAAGAAAGAGAAAAGAAAAGAAAAAAGAAAAAACACGACCATACAATTTTTTTAAATCCTTTTGAAATCCTACTGAGATATCTGTGACACTTTTCATACAGTATAAATTTGAAGGAAGTGTGGAAAAAATCTCATGCAGCTAGCTCAAAATTTGTGAAAGGAGATAGGTATTGAATATAGACAAAAATGCAAAAAATTTAAAAAACCGAGAAAAACTAGAATTAAACAGCAGCGACTATAGGGGATTTAAATCGCGCACACTTTTGAAAATGGCTGCCAAAACAAGTCTCTGAAATTTTGCGAGGAGCATCTGTAAATACAGAGATGCATTGTAAGACTAAAGATCTGTATACAAAAGGAAAAGGACACTATTTCACAAATATTGAATTTTACAGAAGAACTAAATGAAAAATTGTTTATACATGTTTCTCTTGCATATAGGCTCTTTCAAATTGGCTAAATCGCTTATTATCACAACTGAAAAGAACGAGAAAAATAAAATAAAAAGATGCCAAAATCTAAGTTTCATAGAAAATTGATATAGTACCCTTTACCTCCGGTGTTAAGAAGCAAAAGAATTTATATTTTTCATGAAAAATTCAGTATCTCAATTCAGTGTATCCTCAACACAACTCCAGTTATAAACTAATTTATTTATTGCCATAATGTTCCTCGTTCAAATCTTTATCTTGGCTGCAACTTAGTAACCGTAGAGCACTTCATTCGCTCTCTCTTCTGTTTCGAGTTCTCCACACTTCTACTCCAAATTATCTTCGTTCCCGGTGTAACTACTTATCCTCCAATCGCAATCTAAACACCAAGTCACAGGAGAGCCAAATCCTAGCAATTCTGCCCATAGAACATCCCACTATTCATCCTCTTTTACTGTCTCAGTCCCCCGTGAATGGAATTCTCTACCTCAGAAGATTAGGGGCTGCCAGACAATAACCACTTTCAAGAAAAGGCTAAACCATTTCTTACGGGCGCGGTCAAATTGAAGTTATAATAAATTGTGATCGAGTTTAATAATTTAATTTAATTTAGGTATGACTATCATTACTATTATTATTATTATTATTATTATTATTATTATTACATAATTATTTTATTGATGTTGTGAAGATGAAAAAAATTGTCATTGTATTATATTAATTATGCATTATATTGTCTTGTATTGTAGTATTGTATTGCTTTGAATTGTATTGTATTGTATTAATTATGTTATATTCATAACATTGTAGTAATTTTCTATCATACTGATTGAGTGGAAGAGAAGGCCGAATGGCCTTAACTCTGCCAGTTAAAATAAACCATTATTATTATTATTATTATTATTATTATTATTATTATTATTTATGCTCTAGTTTAGATTTGTTGTGGATTTTCTGACGTTTGATACATGGCCGCCACTGCTGGTTCCTTTCCTGTCGTCCCCCTTTAAGCCACAGAGATACCGGGGGAAGCTATTCTCTACGTTGTATTTTTTACCCCTCTCTATTTACTTTCTATCCCAGCCGACTTCGCTAACGCGTCAGTGCGCCCTATCCTCTGTGCACGTAACTCGCATGAGGTAGAAAATTCAGGCTCTGAAATGTTAAAATCCATCTGGAGGGAAGTAAAGCACACAATTCTCACGTCCGCTCGGCCTGGACATAGTTATCGAGCGCCACATTATGAGGACGTGAGGTCCGAGCCGCGATGTGAGAGGCGGCAACGGCTGATCTGTTTTGCGCTGTTCCTCTATTTCCTCTGGGGTGATATTTTCTGACATCCTTTGGGAAAAAAAGTCTTGGAGGGCTTTAAGGATGTTCAAGCCTTCGTAATGGAAAACAAATTCCCAGAAGCTCTTTCCTGGAATCTCGGGTCTAGGCCCTTAGGAACATGTTTACCTACTTCCTCTTCCAATATGTAAGGCATTTTATGTCTGCAAGTATAAAACATTTTCAACTTTCGCAGCTTCTACAAGTATGAAACTTAACTTACGTTTAACTTTAAAACAGATGAAGGGGAAAGTCTCGTTTGTAGTCCTCTCAGGTGTAGTGGTTACCGCTATTCAGCTTTGTGCATGATTGATAGGGCTCTAGGAAAATACTATCGACTATTTCTTTCGTGGCTACTTTCTTCCATTGTTGACAAATTTCTCAGTAGGAGAGCTCAATTGAGACTGCTAGTATTTCTGTAACATGTTTCCATATGGTTTCAGGCCACAGAAAGACAATGAAGAGAAAAAAAAAGGGAATATGTGCTCGAGAATAATAGTGAAATGAACTGAAGTTTGTCTAGGACAGATGCTTAAAAAAATAGAAAAAAAACATTTAGTTGACTGTTTCGTTTATATGACGTCATTCCATTTTCGGCCAATGAAGTGCAATGGAATTTTGAATTCCAACCAATCACAGTCATACATCGCGATAATTTCTGTAGCTCGATTTATCACTATCAATTTATCGCATGGTCGTTTTTTTGTTTAGCCAGTGTCGCCAACTGTTTCCACGTAAATCTATGAGCATGAATCCATTGTACTAAATAAAGTGCGAAATCCTACTTCCACATCAACATCTTCATCTTCTAATTCCATGACCATTGTATCTAAAGAAAACGACACTCTTTCATAACAATTGTTCATTTAATTAATGTATTAATCAGGTTATTTGTAATTATACTATAAAATGTTTAAATTAAATTATGATTTCAGCACATAATGAAAACGTATTTCTGTTATAATAACAAGAGAAAAGCGCAGTACATGTAATCAACATTTTTAAACCTGTATTTCGCTTTTCTCAATTGGCATTACTGAATAAAATTCAATTTCTTTATTGCAGTAATTGTTATTCATTTATTTCGACTTCACAATGTCTGAGTAGGTTAAGCATTCATAAATGCACAATTATAACATTTTATGAGCGAATATAGGGATATATTATTTACATTTTTATTTTATTCACGAAATAGTCGTAATAAAAAATGTCACTTGAGGTCTGAGATTTCCCAAATAAATCTCAGACCTCTTGTGACTTACTATAGATTAATAATACAGTCTGATCGTTTGAGAAGAAATAAAATAAAATTATTATAAAATATATATTGGGGATGCTGTAGAATTAATTTGTAGAATGTAGAATGTAATACTGAAGCACGGGAGTTTTGTATCATCATTGTTACCGCGTAAGAAACAAAAGAAGTTACTTAGCACCGACCGAATAAACAAAATGCCGTTTACTGCACAACAACTAGCGAAATGTGTATTTCATGTCAGTGGGGAATGAATGCCCGTAATGAAATCATATGGGGACGTGAAAATCCCCATGTCTTTTACGGTCAGGCTTCGGCCTAGGGACACAGAGTAACCAGTATGAGGTTTAGAATATGCGAAGTATAAATGACGTTATGACCCGTTTGGGGTGACTGCAACAGCACAGATGAGTCCGTAATGTGCATTGCCGTTGTGTGTATTGCTGTACGTGTAACAGGCTTAGGGACACCTGATTGAAGGTTACAACTCACGTTAATACTTTAATGGTAGACATTTATTGTCTACACTAGGAATGTACTGTATATACTGCATCTGTACAGGGTGAAATATATTTTGTGCCATACTGTGACGGACTGTTTACATGTTGAGACACGAAGTAACGGCGTACTCCATCTCCCACTCCAATCGACCAACACAATACTATCGTCCATGCGTTCTGAACTTCATAGGTTTCTATGCCCAGGACCGAAGCCTGCTTACGGTATATGAACTGGAATACATTAGTCTAAAGTTACTGTTTGGTGCGCGGTAAGTCGCTATAATCTGTATGGGCCGTTTATCTTCGCAGAGGAAACAGTTCGATCAAGACCATACCTGGACATGTTGAAAAACTTTTTCCAATCACAATTGCAACAGGAAAACAACATGGGTATCATTGGGCTGGGTATCATAAGACTATAAGGCCTTCTCTTCCCCTCAACCAGTATAAAAATGCATAGCAAATATAGAAAAACAGAACACAGTGGAATAATAATAATAATAATAATAATAATAATAATAATAATAATAATAACAAAATGTACCTGTGCTTATTTACATGTAATTCCAAGAGTTAAACAGTTGCAGTTTAGTATTAAATAAGACAATTTGTGTCAAAAATATTTCATAATGAAGGACAAATTTATATAAGAAAAGAAAATCATAATCTACATAAGTTACATTTGAAGAAAGATCTTCAGAGACGAAAAGGAGTTTCTTTGAAAATCGGCTTTTGAAAGTAGTCAAAGTCTGAAGCCCCTTCATACACTATTTACGTATAAAACAAGTAGGCTATAGGCTAGTATTATGAAATAAAATACTTTTCATTACAATACACAACACTGTACATAATAGTGTAAATAATGTTCTATCAATATACGCCTACATTCTTTATCAAAGGGTAATTAGTCAAAATCCATGTATTGTGGATCCCTATCACCACGATATGGCTTGTTCTCAGGTTGCGGATAGAGGAGACGTCCTCCAGATATGGAGGGTAGCTGCGAATATATTGAATAAGCAGTCGTGGACTGCCGATAAGAGGTGGTCCTCCAGCTTGGGGGTTGAGCGAAGGGCTAACAACCCATCACCGTAAAAAACAGCTTGTTACGAATCCATACAATAACCCTCGGAATGGGACTGTTTCTCTGGCACGACCACAGCAAAGAATAAGGTTATGATCGGAGAAAGGTAATTACACAACGCAGAACTGCACGCATTGTATTCTTCCCCTGACATAATTAGGAACATTAAATCCAGACTTTGAGATGGGCAGGGCATGGGCGAATCCGGAAATGCATATAGAGTGTTAGTTGAGAGACCGAAGGGAAAAAGACCTTTGAGGAGGCCGAGACGTAGATGGGAGGATAATATCAAAATGGATTTGAGGGAGGTGGGATATGATGATAGAGAGTGGATTAATCTTGCACAGGATAGGGACCGATGGCGGGCTTATGTGAGGGCGGCACTGAACCTCCGGTTCCTTAAAAGCATTTGTAAGTAAGTAAATAAATAGTAAAAATATCGTAGTCTAGTGTACATAGTGTAAATAATATAAATGGTAAATATTAGTGTAATTGTTAACGTGGTCTATGTTTTGATCTGCCCAACTTCACCAAACAGGAGTCGCGTGTGTAGTCTCAAATACTTCGCTTGCTACATGCACGTCATCCGATACAGTAAAAACTCGAGTAATACTTAACTTGTAGCCTCCTGGAACAAAGTACGGTCTCTAGTAATTACGTTTCATATGCTGACAAACTTCTCCTTGCATGGCCAAAATGTCGTTACCTCGTTGCTGAAACTGAAGCTTTCATTACCTTGGTTTACTATTTCCGCGTATCTAACTTACATATTTTCTTCTTCATTTTATGGATTAGGCGGTAAGAAGCTAATTCAAATCGTATCTAGCCTCATTATTTTTATCTTTTTCAAGATCGTTCTTCACATCTTCTTCCCCTAGGTTTGTATCATCTGGATGTACTCCAACCGATTTGTTTCCTAGTCATCTGTTTTTGTTGTGAGGGGCTAACACATAATTCGTCTCTTACATCCACATTTTGTATTATGGTTTAATATAGTGCAGTATAGTACAGTCTTTAGTGGCATTTCAGTATTTCATTTCAATTGTTTGCAGTTTTGTTTTTTTCGTTCGTGGACGTGATCTAGGTTTCGCATGCATAAGCTATTGAGTGAAATGCTGTAGTTTCATAAAATGTAACTTGTTTCGTTCTTCACTGTTCTTAATGTGCCACAAATAGAATTAAATGTGTTGAAATTATAATTTATATCTTCTTTCATATACAGAGTGTTTCCGAAGTGGTGTTACAAACTTTCAGGGATGATGGCGAAGGGTACATTTATCAATTTGAGATAAGGAAATGGTATGGGCCGGATGTCTCTTACGTGGATACTTGGCCGATACAATCTGTGAGCTTGTCTACTGTTCCCATTGGCTCATCCGTATTCGAAAATCAGGTCTGCTCACATATCATTTTTCCACGACTATTCCAAAAGTTAAGGGAAGGAGGGCAGGTGGTGCCAAATTACAATTCCACTTCCACACAACTATTTTTGCTTATAACTATCGACTTAGTTATTTCCGGACCATGTTTCCTTATCTCAAATTGATACAGTCATGTGCCCTTCGCCATCATCCCTGAAAGTTTGTAACACAACCTCGGAAACACTCCGTATACATAATTTCTACTCGTAATTATTTGAAATTAGATACCTGTTCTAAAATATAGTCATATATTCGTGTTTTAGCTGGAAATTTTCCAGAAAATGCCATATTTTTTGTCTTACTTCTTTATTTCTTTGAACTTGTGGACCTACGTGTGATTTATTTTGTAAAAATAATATATTTTTTTCTCGTAATTTTACTTCGTTATTTTGCGTTATTATTAAATAATCAATAAACAGCTACATATTTGTCACATGCTTCTCTTATATTAATACACTTATTTACGGACCGATTATTTAGTCCTGATAGCTCGGCGACGCGAAGGAGGGGAAGTAATAGCAGTAGTGGGGAGAGCTCCGGAGTAGAGATAAGGGCGAGCGGTCAGCAAAGAAATGCAGTACAGCTTAACTGTACTGGAAACACACCGCTCTACCCCACGCATGACATCCGATCGCTCCGAAGGCAAGCGAGTGACTAACCCAAACACCTCTTGGCGTAACTAAATGGACTCACCTGACCCAGGCGCACATTGCCGGCGACTGTCAGGACTTAATAATCGTACTGTACTTCGTTCATTAAGTTTTGTTTTTCACTAATTTTGTCATACTCTTTAAATTATAGCAGATATTATATCCTTGTTATTTCTAACTAAATATGCTCTCATTCAAATATATAAAAATTATAAATAGAACCTACTTACTTACTTACGGCTTCTAAGGAACCTGGAGGTTCATTGCCGCCCTCACATAAGCCCGCCATCGGTCTGGTTATTAATGCTGATAAATTATATATGCTGCGCACTATATGATGTTAGAGCAAGTTTTAATAAGGTACGCCGGTTATTCCTGTCATTTCACTAATTCATCATCATCGTTGTAAGGTTCGCAAACAGCTTGTTGTGGGTCCATGAATCTGCCGTTTCCACTATCTTCCAATACTCTTTCTTCCTAATGGTCTTTAACTTTAATATTCTGTTAGAAATTCCGTCGCCTGACATTTTGCGTTGTAGAACCTCTATTTTATTGTTTCATCTAATACCTCAGTACATATAATTCTGATCTTATGGTTTCAGTTCTCATTCTTACCTTTCTAAGACAAATTTATTTTCATTGAGCCATATATACATATAAAATATAAGTTACAAGCATTATTTTGTAGAATTGAGTCGCCTAGAATCAAACTGCGCGTTTCCAAAAATCTGATTTTTCAGGAAAGACGAAAAACTAATTCTGTCTTATCTGAGAGGTATTGAAAGAAATAAGTATATCCTATTTAAAGTGTAAGTTGTCCACCGTTGTGGCTGAGGGGTTAGCGAGTTTAACTTCGAACGCAGCGGTCCCGGGTTCGAATCCCGGTCAGGACAAGTTGCCTGGGTGGGGTTTTTCCTCTCACTCCTATGGATTAATATCAGGTAAGTTTATCAGGCGATTGGAACCCCACTAATCTTCGCCACTTCTTTTCCTCCCCATCATCCTTTCCTCACCATCCCGTTTCTGGTTTTTCAGATCACTCTACAGGCGGCCTCCCGAAGCTGCTGGCTCTTTCGACCGGCCTCCGTGGAATGTAGTTAAAGCGACGTTGGATGGCTTCTGCAATGAGCACCCGAGGCGGACCTACTGGGGGAGGAGTTTCGCCACGGATCGACAGGGGGGCTTTGGGGGAAGTTGCCGAAGCAGGAATGGTATATGGATTTCTGTCGGCTGTAGGGACCGGTCGTTAAGGGAGTCATGTGGTTAGGGATCTGTGGAATGCAACTCATTCCATATCGAGGGTTAGCGTAATAGATCTCAACAGGTCGCAGTGCTGGGCCATCCGTGCCTCCCTCAGTTAAATTCCATTCCATTCCAAAGGTCCACACCTGTGGAGTAACGGTCAGCGCGTCTGGCTGCGAAACCAGGTGGCCCGGGTATGATTGCCGATCGGGGCAAGTTACCTGGTTGAGGTTTTTTCCGTGGTTTTCCCTCAACCCAATACGAGCCAATGCTGGGTAACTTTCGGTGCTGGACCCCGGACTCATTTCACCGGCATTATCACCTTCATATCATTCAGATGCTAAATAACCTAGACGTTGATACAGCGTCGTAATATAACCCAATAAAAAAATTCCAAAGTGTAAGTTTCAAAAGTTCACTTCGCCACCAAGTTGTGGATAATGTGTAGTTTGATTCCAATATGTAATGTTATTATAATTTTTGTAGGTGGTACTTACCAGGAGGATGTACGTACCTCAGCATTTGATAAGAAAGAAAGATGTAATAATTTATTATAAAAAAGGTCTTCTCTGAAAATAAATTCTTTGGCAATTTTATATAAAAATATTATCAAAATGCATTGCAATTCAACACATCAATATATTTTAAAATAAATATTAATTACTCTAGAAATAGTACATTCAAAACACTTTTATGGAAGATATCCAATATAGCATCTTGGAATTGAGTGTCTGAATGGAATAAGGGCCCATCCTATTTCCAGTAAATTTTAAAATCTGTGACATTAATTTTTCTTTTTATAAATACGTAAGTAATACATTATTTCTTTATATCATATTGCAATACAAATTTCTCATTATTTGAAGTAACACTTAAGTACACTGCAACAGTTAAACAACACTACAGTATAATATTATCACTGCAGTATAGGCTATTCGTTATCTCGTGAAACAAAATGTATGCGTGCGCCATAGCTTACAGTAAGAACCTTATGGTGGGAGTAAGTGAGCTAACTAGCCGCAAGTGGAATCATAGTGAAGGAGGGAAGCTTTCCAGTTAAATTTTTTCTTTCTCTGACGCGCAGGTAGGTTTCACAAGTTAACGAATAGCCTAGTTATACATTTTACATCACAATATATACAACTGATTCTCTTGAGAAACAACAAAACAACGTGGCCGAAAATGAGAGGCTCTGATTGGTAGACCATGGATGATTTTACTATTGAAGTTAAAGCAGATAACGTATAGTTTGCTTCCAACCGACTAGTTTATTATATATCCTGCTAAATTCTGCACTGAAATATGCCTTGAACTCATTTTTCATAATTTTGGAGGAAATGCAGTTTGATTCTAGATGTCTTAATTTCTCTCAGCTAAAGCTGGGTCCACACTATATAACAAAACACGTTATATAAAAAAGTTATGTAACTTGTTGCAGAAACGGGAAGAAAATGTTATATAACATGAGTTTTTTTTTGTGTTAATTAGCAAGTTATATGTTATCCATCGGGTGTCGGTAAAGATCAAAGGATGTTATAAAACATCGTTATATAATTGAGCTTACAGAGAAAAACGGGTATTATGGGATCCGCGACTGATATGGACTACAAAGACAAATAAAAAGCACGACGCATGGGCTGAATTGAGTGTTAATATGAAAATGGATGTGCAAGAGGTTGAAAAGAAAATGAGAATTCTTATTGGTCAGTTCCAGATAGAATTAAAGAAAGGGAAAAGTGTATATGGAGCAAACGCTCACTACAAATTGAAATGGGTGTACTTCAAGATGCTCTTGTTTCTAAGAGACAAAATGAGTCAGTGATAGCTTCACATACTCTGGCACAATCTTGGATATGCTCTGCTTGGAGAATTTGAACAAATAGCTTAAAATTTTGTAGGAATCTCCACTTGGAAGAAATCTTAAAGTAACCGTTTCTCTCGCCAGTATTGCATCTCGAAATGAAGTGTCTTTCTTACTTATCTTATGTCCGATTACGTTTATAAGATATTCAAAATCAGAACTGATCATTCTGGCAAAGTTTTTGAAACTTCCATCACGTCCAAGTTCTTCTGCCAAGGAACCACTAGCATCTCTCTTAAGATCTGCTAAAAGGTTACATCTACTTTATTGTTTTATAGCTTGTAAAGATGGTCGACTCAACATTTTCGTTTACAAGGCCTACTACTTCCTACCAGAATCACACAAGCAGCAGCAGCAGCAGCAGCAGCAGCAAAAACTGCATCATCTACCCTCGACGCCATTTTCAAACGTGATATTTATTTTATTTATCAAGTTATATAATTTGTTAAAAGAATGATATTTTGATACCAACAAATAACATATAGCAAGTTAAAGAAACATGTTGCATACAAAGTTAGTTATATAACGTGTTTTGTTATATAGTGTAGACCCAGCTTTAGATACAAATAATCACAAGTCTATAAGTATTTAGAATTCTTCATCAATAAGATCTTTTGTATCTCTTTGTTACAATCATAGTAGGACTACAATCTCTCTTCGATGAGATACCTTGAAAGTGTCTTCCTGTCAGGTCACATTTCCCTAGGTTGGATGTTTACACACTTCGACAGTACAAGAGAAAACGCTCTGGTACCCCTGAGTGATGTACAGTACGTGATTCGTCTGAAAGACTGGGTTGCGAGGCACCGCCTGTTGTGAGAAGACCCGAGCGAGAATCACTAAACAGCAGAATGAATCAAATAGAAGAAGCGTTCTGATAATGGCACGATATACCTTCAAGAAACTAATTCATCTACTTATCACACTGAATACGCTTCAGTTCATTTGTTAAATGCCCCTAAAAATTCAACTTGAAATTAATGAAATACTGGGGCGGTTTCCTTCACAGTGGCGACTCGTGATATTTTTTATATGTAGGATATGAGACTGACGACTGATGACCAAGACAGAAACTAATAATAATAATAATAATAATAATAATAATAATAATAATAATAATAATACCTATATTAGTAATAATATAATAATAATAGTAATAATATATTAGTAATAATATATTAATAATAATACTAATAATAATAGAGCATGCAAAAGCAATACAAGTAGGCCTATGTTAGTCTTTGACTCACCATTCTGAAATTGGCAATTTATTAGTACTGAAGTTCGATTCTCCTCCCCATTTTAGTTGCGAAAATGGCTCCTAAGCCATTGTACTGCTCGATATTTACCGATGCTCCGTCGTACGTTTGCGCAATTAATTTCTTGCTACAGTTAAATTCTTCTAAATTATCAAATACAACTTCAATATTCTTTCGGCTGTCCTGTCATCTGAAAGTTCCTGTTAATTCTTGTATTTATTATAGCTTATTTTATTTATTTTATGTAATTTTGTTTTTTGTCGATTTTATTTTTTATATTATATCGTTTTAAATTATTTATTATTTCGTTTATTCTATTCTTTTAAAATGACCAATGAACTGCATTTAAGGAGGCTGTAAGGGTACTTCAAAATTTTTATTGTAGTCTCTGACAGAGTCCATCATCTAGAAAGAAGGGTCGTAGTATTAGGATACGCGGTCATATCCTCAAACGCGGTTAAACTCAAGCCATACTCCGCCCTCAGCACCCTCCCCTGTCCAATAACTTCACTGTTAGAAATGCCGTTTGCTGTAAGATATTTGGATGGTTCCT
Source organism: Periplaneta americana (assembly GCF_040183065.1). Lineage (NCBI taxonomy): Eukaryota > Metazoa > Arthropoda > Insecta > Blattodea > Blattidae > Periplaneta > Periplaneta americana. The sequence goes on along the minus strand of NC_091122.1, from coordinate 134,389,873 downwards.
GGAAAATTATTTCTGAGCTGTGCAGTGGCGACAACTCACGACAGAAAGTGGAAGCTTAAAGGAAATTAATACGTCGGGACGCATTGAAAATCAAAATCTGGGATTAAAATATTTTCGCAGGAGTTAACATATAACTTATTTTCTATCCTCAGAGGCACGAAATTAAACTGTAGGATCATCCTCATATCCTTCATGGAGGAATCGCCACTGTTCCTTCATCTACTTACGTTTTCCTAGCAAGCATGTCACTGTTGTCAAAACATAGGGTGATTTAAAAGTCGCTATAAATAGCAGTTTTGTTAGGAATGTGTTTGCAAAATACAGTGGAGCCTCAATTGTAGGCAGTTTAATTCTAGGAAGGAGCACGTCGACTCAGAGTTCAGCCATCTTATAGAGTCCGCAAGAACGATGTTCACTATTTCAAGTTTTGATTGTATATTGTAATTTTACCAACAGAGAATCGAGACAATTTTACAAATAAGATCGTAAGAATGTAAGAAATAGTTATATTTTAAAAGAAAGGAATTTATTGCGGTTGAATTTACACATCTGATAAATGGACGATTATTAAAACAAGGAAACTTTTTAAACATGAAAGAACTCTGCACTCTAAAGCAGTACTTTCCAAACTTTTTATATGGCGACAGCCTAGCAAACTCAAAAAATTGAGTGCGTCACCTTATCCTTCAAATGAAAGTATTCCACACATTAAAAGGTTACTTATACACCCTTCATAAAATGAAGATAAACATATGCATTTTCAGTATTGTTAAAATATTATATGAGACGAAAGAAACATTTACATATACTGTAGTTCTAAGATGAGGAAAACAATCACACTTCTTTTCACACTTGGTTTTAGTTTTTCAGTGGCTCACATTTGCTTGGCGAATCTTACAAATGTATTTTATGTTTCGACGAATGTGGGATAAATTCACTCGCATTTCTTCATCCAGCATTTTTAAACTGCCACGTTTCATTGTTTTGATATTGGTCATCACAGAAAATCTTGCTGCGCAATAATATGTGGTTGAAAATGGTTGAAAATTGCAACAAAACCACAAGAGCCCGTTTAGCAAGATGCGGAAAATCTTCAAGTGAAATCCAGAATCTGTCCAAATCATCTCTTTGGTGTTTTAACTTCAAGTTTCTATCATTTTTAATCTCTGCCAATTCTTCTTCTTCTGTTAAGGAAAGTCCACTAACTTCAGATGACAAAAATGGATTTCTTATCCAGTCATAAGCTTTTGTGTTAATATCTGGGAAGTAACTTTCGAGTTTATTTGTGAGTAATATTAGATAAGTTGTAAATTGAATAATTTATTTCGTTCTTCGAATCAGTGAGATGTATTTGAGAACATTTCATAGCTACCCTCTTTCACTTTCCGAGACCAAATTGCTAACTTTTCTAGTAAGGCAGCTATTTTGTCTGTTGCAGTTAAGATATTCTTATCCTTATCTTGCAGACTAGAATTATACTTGTACACTATAACTATATGCAAATCTATGCGTCTGTCAAGGACACGTCTCTGCAAGGTAGCTAGGTAAGCGAGGGGTGACCAACGATTTTCTTACTTCATTTCAGTTATGATTTAATAGCTCAAAATAATGAAATATACCAGACAGTTCGCGACACCCCATAAATCTTCACTCGACACCCAGTTTGGAAAGCTCTGCTCTAGAGAATTAAAAATACTCATCAATAAAATAAATTTAATTATTGCTTGTGTCACCGCATAAAATATACTTTCTATAGATATTACAGTACATACTGATCCACTAGTAGCAGCAGCAGCAGCAGCAGTAGTAATGTATTTATAGCTCGCGCAAGAAACGATTACCGAAAACCAATGGTGGCGTTGCTGTCTTTTTTGACGTGTGTATGTTGGCACGCTGAGAGGGGAGAGGTGCGAGCCGATGGAAGTACTGTCTCTTCCAAGAAGATAACAAATGAGGACATCGCTGTGGAAATAAAGAACGTAGCAAGAGAAAAATTCGAAGCTAATTAAACCGCAACATATGTTTACGAATGAAATAATGATACCGTGTGATACAAGATACGTATTCACATGCAATGGAACAAACTAACGTCGTAATGTAACTATCACAACGCAAGACTGATTCTATCGATGTCATTTCTCTTCCGACTGTACTCTCGAATATCATTCAAGTTATCTCGTGATCTTTCCTCTCGCCCGCTCTTCCTTATCGCAGTGTTTGATTCGCATTCCTTCCGTCGGCAATCCGTGGTTGCGAGACCTATAACAACTCTTTCAACTGGAGAGTCTATTCGGCGTTGAAATTAAACGCGAAAGAGAAATAGCAGACAAATTTTACCTGGAGCCCTTTGTTAGGATTTTTACTTCCAGAAAATCTACGGAACGGGCCTTATTGTTTTATTTATCTCATCCACAATGTCATGCTAATGATTTTATCTATCTTAAAATCCATCGGCCTCTGCCGGGTTTAAACCGGTGAACCTCAGTTCAACGGCTGGCATAGTAACCAGTAAGTCACAGGGGCCTACACACATTATTTTAGATTAAAATGTGAGAAATTTTCATTAGGATATTATATTGATACCGGTACACAAAAAAACACATTGTCACTTCTTATCTATGTGTACATAACACTGCAGGGACCCGCTAACAATATACACTGCCACAGTATAACCAAAACAGTGAACTTATCTTCATTAGGGTGCGGTGCGTGTCACGACCGGGGCCCGTGAATAACGACGTCGGCGTCGCTTGAAGCAGTGGAGCTTACATCAAACTGCGGTGCAGTTGAACTCTGCTTGTTTCGGTGTCGATCTTGATGTGCGTGGGTGTAGACATTCCTATGGCATCTCTCGAGTGGTTTATGTACAGGTTCGGCGTCTATACACTATTTCCATGGAGTTTATACAGGAACATCATTTTATTTTTACTTCAATTTTTATTGTACCTGAGTTTTTTAATGTACTTCACTCCCACCCCTTCTACTAATGAAGTTCCAACTGTCCTGCACACAGAACCAAGACCGCAGTGAGTTAGTGAGTATAGTATGTTTCAGAAATATGTTCGCGTTTTCCAGTGACGAAAGAGCTTTCAATATTGAATCATATTTTCGCACAGGTACTGTCGTCCGTTTGCCTACGTCGCATCCCGATTTCCCCCACTTGTTTCTGCTCGCCCCTCTGTAAAGGCTAGTGGCTGGGCTGTCTTAGATCTTTTCTGAAAACAATAATTTCTGTTAGGAATTGAACGTCTACTTAATATTATAAACTGTTTAAAATAACTTAAATAAAAGGGCCTTGTTGAATAATTAACTGTCACGTGATTTTCCCCCTTCCTACGATCCTGCGACATAACTACTTGGACGGACAGTAGATAGTATGTCTAAATAATTTTATCTGTGCGGGTCGGGCAGAAGTGAAGATTGAATTTACAGTACGTAAGGTACTCTTTTGTAGAGTAGTTACAGAATTATTTCAACATGAGTTACTAGTACGAAGGACGAAACTGGTAATTGGAATTAGGTACAATAGTCTATCGTGCGATAATGCACAAACGAACTGAAGCCTGTATCGAAATGAATGGCCACCATTTTCAAAAATGTGTTTAAATATCCATATTATGATTATTTTTAAATTTAACTTCATTCTCTATATTGTACGCTAATGTGCTGTAGACAGTATAATATACACTGCATAATGAATACGTCCGCATGGATAGCTCAGTTCGTGAGTAAAAACACACTTATTGTTAATACAGTACTGTATTTTGATTAAACAAAAACCTAATGAAAATTATCAAACTCAAAATCGCGATATTTCCTAGTTTACGTGAATGGATGAACTACTTTTCTTCTCTCCTGCTGCACCTAGTAAAGTAATTTGTTTGCATTTTACGCCAGTATCATCGAACTCTAGTCGTGGAAAGGGGTAGCAAACGGTGTTTCCGGTTCTCGATCCGTTAATTCAAAGGTATAGCCAGGTTAATATAAAAAATATTAGTAAAAATAAAATGATGTCCCTGTAGTTAAGTAAACAAGGCACATGATGTTTGTAATGCCTCACTGCGAATTGTGTCCTTTGTGGAAGTCTGTAAATAAATCCCACCAACACACGGGACAAAGTTTTGTAATTTTATGTGGAGGACAAAGACATACTTCACCATTGTGAAGGCTTCTTTAGAATACTGACATTTAACTTTCCATTTTTATTTCTCAGCGGTTCAATTTAGTTTTCTAACATTCTCCCCCAGGCTTCATGTAGTCCGTATTGTTCGAAAGCGTTGTCAAACAAAGAATTATCTTCCTACGCCCGTGGCGTGAATAATATCAGAGTTTAAACCGAAAAAAGAAATGAACAAACAAAGACAAAACAATTATATATCTGACGATTTGAAATTCATAGAATAGAACACAGAGCACAGGATAAATATACGAAATAGAAATAAAATATTAACAGAATATATGATCAATGAACAAAAAATAAAACCGCAAAATGAACAAACAATATAAACAGAGAAATAATTTCAGTAAATTTTTATAAAGAAAAAATGTGTATGCACAGGTTGAAATAAACAAATACAAATAAGTGAAATATAAACCAATAAAATGAAATAATCTTGCTGGTTTTAGAACACATGAAAGAAGAGCCTAAATTAAGATTACATTATGTCATTTAAATAGTACTCTTGAAATCGATAAATGACATTGAAATTTAGAAGCTGAAGTATAACGGTTACATGTTTTCTTCCCATTTTGTTTTCTGCTCTTTCGCTAAGTGTCGTTAGTGGCGAAAAGTATATATCTGTGGTGTTTGGGTAAAGGGAGATAAGTCATAAAAATGAGTTCGAAGATAAATGAAAATTAAACATGGAACCCTTATTACAAATAATTTTTTACATAAATAAAACACATCAAGTGCTAGTGCTAGTATTCTTTGATTTTTGCACACCCACTTGTATAATTTAACCTGTGTGTTCATCTGGGGAACAAAATTTCATCTAGACAAAAAAATGACTTGTACCCCTTTACCCGAACACCACAGATATAATCTCGCAGATGATAGAGCATTGTTAAATACCAGATAAAAATCAAGTTAGTGTATTGAATTACTCTGAATTCAGAAGTAAATAGCGCTGTCAAATCTGTTCACATTCTCTAAGTGTGTCATCTGGTAATTATACATAATGTAAACGATATAAACTGCCAAAAAATACTGGCGGTAGAGCATAAATAACTGAACAAAAAAGTCAAAATGTTTTTCTATAACGTGCAGTCGATGCGGATCTCTATTCTCAACAGATAGAACGAGTTTATGAAGTTTTGAGAAGGGACTACTCGGCTTTATTTAATCGAAATAGAATTATCTTGCAACAGGACAATGTGAGACCCATACCACTCGAACAACTATGGAATGAATTCCGGAATAGGAAGGAATCGAACTGCTACCACACCCGGCATTTAGCCCTGACCTTGTGTCTTCAGATTACCACCTGTGTTGATCCGTGTTCCACTTTCTGCGTGAAAGAAAATTTCAAATCTTTGAAGTGTTTGAAATAGGAATCACCGAATTCCTGGCATCAAAACCAGAAACTGGTGTCGTCGCGAGATAACAAACCTCGCTGGAAGGCGGATCAAGCCCATAGAATCTAATGACCCGTACTGTGAAGATTAGATTAATTTCTTATGAAACACAATAACTACATTTTTGCTCCAAAACCGACTTATTTATGAGAGCGTTTCTGTACATATGTAGATTTCTTACGGTAAAGTTAAATCTCTATACCCTGTACCCAGAAAAACACACGATATGTTTTGTAAATTAAGATTTAGATAATAAATAACAGAACAAAAGGAGCGAGTTATAGGATACTACATAAATAAATAAGTAATTTCAATTTAAATACATGGGTCATTCAATTATTAGTGGCAAAACTTGAATTAACTACAAAGAAAACATTTTTGGAACAGTCACATTGTTGTAGTGCTCAGAAGTAATCTTCTCTAACATAAAGAACCCGCCTGCACATCTTAGGGAGACGACGGATGCCATCCACAACGTCTTGTACTAATCTTCGAACAAGCTGCTGTACTGCTGCCATAATTGCCTGTCTGGTTCTAAAGCGAACTCTTCTAAGTGTTAATTTAATTTTCGCGAAAAAGTCAAAATCACATGGGCTCATATCTGGGGAGTATGGAGGATGCTCCAGAATTTCCCAGTTCCATCTGCGAAGTAAATTAACCACAGGGGCAGGCAGCTATGTGAAAGCGAACACTATCATGTAGCAGGATAGGATGAGAATTCAGGAGATTTGGACGTTTACGGCGCGCAGCTGGTCGTAAATGGTGTTCCAGAAAGTAACTGTAATGTGCACCATTCACATGATTTCCCGCAAGAACTGAATGAGTGAAAAGGACACCGTCAAAATCATAAGCAACAATGAACATGACTTCAAGTAGATCCTGTTCTTGCCGATACTTTTTTGGCAGTGGGAATCATTGTGCCGCCACTCATTTGATTGTCTCTTCAATTTCGGTTGGTATCATAGAACTCGGGTTTCATCTGAACTTATGATACGTCGAAGGAAACGCTCGCCTTCACGTCCATAGCGTTATAAATGCAATATCGCTGTTTCCATTCTCTGCCACATGTTTTCCTCTTTGAGACTGTGTGGATCCCACGGAGCGCAGATTTTCCTCATCTTTAACTTCTTCTTAAGTATGTGAAGAATCGTACCAGGAGGTATTCCAACTTCCCTTGCTAGTTCAATACAAGTCCAACAACGGTGTTCTTTCAGCAGTGCTCTTACAGCGTTCACATGCACATCATCACTTGCCGATTGTGATCTGCCAGCTCCACGTTTTTTATGAACATCTTTCCTCCCGTTGCGAAATTCATGTGCCCACCTACCCACGGTATGGCATGGTGATGTCTCTCTACCACAAGCTTCCAGTAATGCTGTATGGCATTGTCGAGCATTCTTGCCTCTTGCAATCTGAATTTTAATGAAGCATCTTAGTTCGTATTTGCTAAACATTTTAGAGCACTACAGATAAGTCTACAAATTAAACTCACTACAAATATCTTATAAACGAGATTATTATTTTCAGACTCATAGATAATACACATAAGATGCTCTTCTTTCTCATTGTTATCAGCTTGCGTCATTTACTAATGGACCACCAACGAGCATTAAACAAAATAGATCTAGCCACTGTATCAAATACAAAAATAAATACTACTACAATTACATATAGTAAGTCAGTAAAAAATTTAGGAGTATATTTAGATTCAAATTTAAATTTTCAAAGTTAAGTGACCTACATATGTAAGAAAACTTTTTCCATAATTCATTCCCTCAGACACTTAACCAATGTTTTACTTCTCACAAAGCCTTAAAAAGAATGTGATCCAAACTTTAGTGATGCCCCACTTCGATTATTGCGATTCTCTGTTCACGAATCTAAATATTGATCTTGCCCATAGACTATAGCGTGTTCACAATATCTGCGTTCGTTTCGTTTGTAACATTAGAAAATTCGATCATGTAACACCGTCACTAAAATTGTTATCTTGGAATCCACTTAAAGAAAGAAGATTCTTCAACTCCCTCTTATTACTATTTAAAATCATCCACACCTCCACACCTTCTTACCTAGCATCTCGTTTTGTTTACCTTTCACTATCTCGAATCCGGAACATGTACCTTCTCTCTATTCATCTGCACAGAACATCCTTCTACTCATCATCTTTCAGCATATCGATTCCACGCCTCTGGAATTCTCTCCCTGACCATGTCAGAGACTATCAAAATTAAAATTTAAATTAAAAAATCACATTCTAGTTCATGGAATTGCTTGTTGAACGCCTGTAGGTTACGCAACTTCGGCTTAACCCATGACATAATAGTAAATATTGTAACTATGCTGTTGTAAAATTTACAATTTGTATGCATTATTATTATTATTATTATTATTATTATTATTATTATTATTATTATTATTATTATTATCATTATTAGTTATCACTATCATCATTGCTATCTCTGGTTTTCTGTCTTTTTTTTTTTCTTGTATTAGCTCGATGAGAGCTCTATAGTGTTCTTTTAACCCTGTTGACCCTCTATAGGGCTTTAATTTAATGAGTATTATTTTCATCAGTGTTTGTATTTCTTTTTTGTATTTGTACAGGGACATCATTTTATTTTTACTTCAATTTTTATTGTACCTGAGATTTTTAATGTACTTCACTTCCACCCCTTCTACTAATGAAGTTCTAACTGTTCTCCAGACAGAATCAAGGCCGCATATAGTAAACAGCACTGAGTTATTGAGTATAGTACGTTCCAGAAATATGTTCGCGTTTTCCAGTGACGAAAGAACTTTCAATATTGAATCATATTTTCGCACAGGTACTGTCCGTTTGCCTACGTCGCATCCCGATTTCCCCCACCTGCTTCTGCACGCCCCTCTGTAAAAGCAGGGCTGTCTTAGCTCTTTTCTGAAAACATTAATTTCTGTTAGGAATTGGACGTTTACGTAATATTATACAACTGTTTAAAATAACTTAAATAAAAGGGCCTCGTTAAGTAATTACCTGTCACGTGATTTCCCTCCTTTCTACGATCCTGCGGCATAACCACTTGGACGGACAGTAGATAGCATGTCTGAGTAATTTTATCTGTGCGGGTCGGGCAGAAGTGAAGATTGAATTTACAGTACATAAGGTACTCTTTTATAGAGTACGTACAGAATTATTTCAACATGAGTTACTAGTACGAAGGACGAAACTGGCAATTGGAATTAGATGCAATAGTCCATAGTGCGATAATAAGGTAATTCCGGGAGAGATGCCCCACGGGGAGATTCGCCCCACCCTCCTTTTCTACTTATCTCAAAACCTCTAAGGAATCGACATTGGGATCATTTGTTTAATTCGTATACCACTCTCGAAGGCAAGCAGTGCAATCTTTGTGACGGTGTTTTTTGTGTGTGAAAAGTGAATAGGAAAAGGAAATGCTGTTTTTCGTAGGCTTTGTTATAATATTTATAATTTTTCAAAATTCATAATTGGGATAATGGCTATGTATATGTTGCTTAATCCAATATATTTGACAAGTACATGCATCGTACTCCATTCCAAAAAAAAAATTAAGTAATTGTCCATTACGGTTACCCTTAAATACATAAGGAGTAATTGTCATGCTAAAGGGAGATATGCCCCACCTGTTTGAGGGAGAGACGCCCCATGTACTTAAAAGTGATATTACGGTACATAACTAATTATTATTAGTGTCCTTGCTGAATTTATTGGAATTTTAATTGAATTATTATATTAGAATAGAATTATTGTATATTAGAGGCCAATAATTTTAAAGGGTGACCAAAACTTGCTAGAGGATCACATATTTTCAAGAGGTGTCCAAAGTTGCAATCCATGAACATTTTAAGGAATACCGGTATTCTAAATTTGTTGCAGCGACATTTTCAACAGGTGCCCAAAGTTGAGGGCCTTCAAAATTTTAAGGGCTGTCCAAAGTTCTGTTTGAAAGGCACATTTCACGACCAAACGTTAGTCAATGCAATCCAGAGATTTCTTCGATCTTACTGTCACTTTTTTGGGAATTGGAAATTAATGAAGCATCGCATTGTTATGGAATTATTTAGAGAACAATCCACCAACTGAAATCTAGTGGAGTCTTCAAGAAACATCCAATGGCTGCAATTCTCCCTAGAGCGAAACCTTGAGATACCTGTCAGACAGTCAGAAGGATCATCCATCTCTCTGAAGAGGTCAAGGTATGTCGAGACAAGCAGTATTTTGACCTACTGGAAACAACTCTATGTGAAGACAATTTGTAGGAAAGCCACACAAAAAATAGAGGAAAGTGGCATCCAACTAAACAAATTTGCAAGGAAAAGTGCTTGAGAAAAAGGGACCCAAAGATGTTCAAATCCTAACTTCAAGCGAAAAAGGTGGGAGTGATTCTGTCATAACATGTTGCAATTCGGAGGGAACATTTCTTCCACCGGCAGTGTTTGAGAGGAAAAATGGAAGTTTTTTGACGGATTCCTAGCAGAAACGGGGGTTTATATGAATAAAAAACCGTCCTATGTTCCATCAGAATTATTTATGAAGCGATAGAAGGAAAATTTTACTCCAAGAAAGAATCCTGGCAAGATTCTCTTAATTTTGGATGAAAATTCAGCATATTTAGATAACATAAAATCCTAGAATGAGGATAATGAATCACAATTGTTTGCCTACCAACCTATGCAACTCAGGCACTTCAATCTCTTGATCGCTAACATTTTAAGTCTCTCAAGCATTATTTCAAGAAGAGAATCATAGCAATGGATAGCTTATAAAAAGAAAGCCTGACTATCCATCTAGAAAGCTGCGTTGGTAGTAATAGAGAGGTCATTTGGATTTCGAGCCAGAAGTTTCTATCCTTTCAATCCAGATGCAGTTCCTGAGCACCTCTTCAGTATTTATGATGCATCAATCAACAACACAGCTGTAAGAATGCCTTTCTGTGCCTCTTCAGGAAATCTCAAAGAAGAGAAAACTTTATCGGCAACAAGTTCTAATGATAATGAGATAAGAAGTTGTAATTTCGGATTAAGTGCCACAATGGGAAATTCAGCGACAGCGACTCCTTTCAAATCCCTTCATGAAATAAACTATGTGCCAGCAATATCTTTTGGTGTGAAGAAAAGTAAGCGATCGGTAGAACGCACTACAGGTGGAGATAAAAATGGAAACACCATCTTTGAAAGCCTCCCAGTTCCAAAAAGCTCAAAGTCGAATTCTTCAAAATCTAGTAGATATAGAAAACACTTTTGGAGAAAATATGAAGAGAGTGTCGTCAAATGAAACAAAGTAGATAGTTCCTACTTTGTTGAGTGCCTTGAACATTTTATCAAATGAAGGAAGTTGTTGATTGGATTCAGTGACTTTCCTGCAAGAATTTGCATAACATGTTAGCTAAGTGCCATATGTGTGGTCGCACTGAAAAACGAGCTCAGAAAATGAACTTATTGCAAAAATAAAATAAGCAACATTATTTAGAGTGTTATTTATCAAATTAATAGTTCAATTTGGGAATTACCACAGCGGGGCATCTCTCCCCTATATGTGTGTATATTACAGTGATATCGTATCTGATTAATTTTTATTTTACCACTTGTTGTGTATGAATTATCGATTGTTTCATATTTTACATAAATCTTTAATGTATTTCACATGCTACAACACATGAATAAAATATCTGCATTGGTTTGTTTAATTTTTAAACGATAAAAACTTTAAGTGGGGCAACTCTCCCGGAATTACCTTATGCACAAAAGAACTGAAGCCTGTATCGAAATGAACGGCCACCATTTTAAAAAATGTGTTTAAATATCCATATTATGATTATTTTTCAATTGAAATTCATTCTCTATATTGTACGCTAATGTGCTGTAGACAGTATAACATACACTGCATAATGAATACGTTTTCATGAATAGCCCAGTTCGTGAGTAAAAACACTTATTCTTAATACAGTACTGCATTTTGATTAAACAAAAACCCAATGAAAATTATCGAATTCAAAATCGCGATATTTCCTAGTTTACTTAAATGGATGAAGTACTTTTCTTCCCTCCTATACCTAGTAAAGTGATTTGTTTGTGTTTTACGCCAGTGTCACCGAACTCCAGTCGTGGAAGGGGTAGTAAACGGTGTTTTAGGTTCTCTAAAGGTATAGCCAGGTTAATATTAAAAATGTTAGTAAAATAAAATGATGTTCCTGAATGTGCTATCTGGTAGGATGGAAGAGAAGGCCTTATGGCCTTAATCCTGTCAGATTAAATAAAGAAATTAATAATTAATAATTATTGAATGACCTTTGTAGATGACATGAATTGCCGAATGAAGTCACAGATGTGAATCTGGATAAACATAATAAAAACGTCAGTTATAGTATCCATTATGGTTGTCGTTGAGGTTGAGATGCTCTGTCTGACACTTTACGATTTATCGCCTTATGAAAATAAGTGCTGGCTCTCTGCTGCTATTGATATTATTTATGACACGACAGGCGCTGACAACAGTCCTGTACGTGTGAGGGATCTGTCGTGCCAATGTTCGGTTCCTGCACTATATTCCGCGACTGCCATGCTGGAATTGGATATTACCCCAGTGTGCTGGGAAATAAAACGCATAGACACGTACTCGCAGTCTGATATAGATTTCCGTTAATATGAATTGTGATCTAATATCCATTCGTTATTTTCTACCTCTGACGCCTCTACTCGCAGTTCACAGGCTATTCTGTCGCAAATTCCACACAGACGGGGATCTCGTTCAGAACTGAATGCCCGCTGACCGCGTCGTGGTCTTGACCTGGAGATGTCCAAAGTGGCCATTTATCATGTTCGGGAAGTAAGTCGATTTTCCAGAGCTGAAGTCAACAGAGATAGAGAGAAAGAGAAGTAAGTGAAAAGTGAATTCTAACGGACAGGAATTTGAACCAAAAAGTAGAAGCGAGGAAATAGAACAGTGGAAATGAATGAATGATCACCAGGAAGCACGTAAAGATTAATCATGGAAGTAGATAAACATATAGAAACGTCGAAAGAAATGTAAAGCGAGCATTATTTGACTGTACGTGGTAGTCAAGCGAATTTACTCTCGTGACACAATCGAATTCCGTGACAGCAGGTAGAAGAAAAAAAAGATACACCTATTAGAATTAATAATTGGGATAATGCTAAGTTAACCCTGTCAGTGAGTCTCACGTCGAAGTGTTTCCATTGTGTAACCGTGCTCCCATTCAATGTACGTACAGAGCGCGTAAATATAACCCTAGTGCAACTGCGATCTGAGACAATAAAATGAAGGACAATTTATATACACAAAGAAGAAAAAATTAAAGATAAAAATAAATGAGTGAATAAATAAATCTTGAGAGAAGAAAGGATGGAAGAGATTGAGATAAAATGGAAAGAAATGAGGAGCGAAACACTGAAATGAGACAAATAGAAAATAAATGAAGAATGAATGGGGAAAAGAATGATAGAAAAAATAAACCGAAGAAAGAAAATAGAAATGAGAAAATAATATTTCTTAAAATAAAATAAAGGAATATTGAATGAAAGAAGTAGATAGAGAAATCATGTAGACAATAAAGAAAGATATAATGTAGGAGATAAAGAGAGGTATTAGGTAGGAGGTAACGAAGAAGATGAAGAAATAATTAAGGAAGAAGGTAAAGAGAAAATTAAGGCAGGAGGAAAAGGGAGAATTAGGGCAGGAGGTAGATGGAGAATTAAGGCAGGAGATAGAAGGAGAATTAAAGCAGCAGGAAAAGGTAGAATTAAAGAGGGTATTAAGACAGGAGGTAAATGGGAAATTAAGGCTGGAAGTCAAAGGAAAATTAGGACGGGAGATAAAGAGAGAATTAAGGCAGGATATAAAAGGATATTTAATAGAGATGAACAACGATCGAGGAAACCAGACTAACTGCGCCCACAAAGCCGAAAACCCGCACGACAATGTTGTATTATGTCCCGTCCTTGACGTAAAGACTGGTTGTGAGACTTTCGAGATTCGATATTGTGATCAAGTCCCGAAGTCAGCACTTGTTTATACCTGACTGAACTTTTATCTACTTTAGCAACTGTTATACAGGGTGTTTAAAAAATACGGGGCATAATTTCAGGTATATATTTCCCACATGTAGACAATTAAAATAGTTCATTACAACATGTGTCCGGAAATGCTTTATTTCCGAGTTATGGCCTTCACAACATTGAAATTTACCGGAAACTTTTTTCTTTCCGCTGGTCGTTGCCGTCAAAGGAGACATTAAGAGGGCACTCTGACAGTTCATTCCGAGGCGAAGGTTACATTCAGTGTTGTGTAGTCGTTAGACTGTGCGACATGTATTAAAATCAAGAGCTGGCAGAGATACACTTCATGTACGGTAAGGCGGACGGCAATGCTGCGCTGGCTCATCGTTTGTACCAGGAGAGGTACGCACAGCGACAATGTCCAGATCGGAAGACATTTGTACGTCTCCATTACCGTCTGTGCGAGTATGGAAAATTTAACTCTCCTGGTTTGGGAAGGGGACGACCAAGATCTACAACTCCAGAAGTACAGGAGGAGATTCTGGAGGCTGTGAACATGACTCCTTCTATCAGCACACGAAGGGTAGCGTTGCAAGATAATGTTCTTCATACGACTGTCTGGAGACTGTTGAAAGAGTATCAATTGTATCCTTATCATTTGCAACGTGTACAGGCCCTGTTACCAGCAGATTACCCTGCACGAGTTAGGTTCTGTCAGTGGTTCTTGCAGCAGTGTGGTGTAAATCCGAACTTTCCTGCCTTAGTATTATTTACAGATGAAGCACAGTTCACACGAGATGGCATAACAAATTTCCACAATCAGTATGTATGGGCGTATGAAAACCCACGTGCAACTGTTCCATCTCATCACCAGGTGCGGTTCTCCCTCAACATGTGGGCCGATATCATTGGTGATCGATTAGTTGGACCCCATGTACTTGTAAACAGACTTACGGGGCAGGCGTACACAAACTTCCTGGAAAACACCATACCTCATGTTTTAGAAGACACTCCACTGATCAATCGTCAACACATTCACTTCTTGCATGATGGCACTCCTGCACACTTCAGTCGTACGGCTAGCCGGTACTTGGATCGAAGGTTTCCTGATCGATGGATAGGTAGAGGTGGCCCAATTGCTTGGCCTCCACGCTCACCTGATCTGAACCCTCTCGATTTCTACTTGTGGGGTTTATTCGTCTCCGGTGCCTGATTTGGAATCCCTTCGGAATCGAATTGTGGCATGTTCTGAGGACATATGCAATACTCTTGGATTTAGGGATCGTGTTCGCAGGTCAAAGAGACATCGATGTGAGGTCTGTATTCAAGCAGGAGGTGGACATTTTGAACATCTTCTGTAATGACAACGACCTGCGGAAAGAAAAACGTTCCGGTGATTTTCAATGTTGTGAAGGCCATAACTCGGGAATGAAGTATTTCCGGACACATGTTGTAATGAACTATTTTGATTGTCTACATGTGGGAAATACATACCTGAAATTATGCCCCGTATTTTAGAAACACTCTGTATATGTACAGAGCTTTCGCCTACGGGTAAGGCCAGGAAAGCGGCATGTGTTGATACGCCGCTTTGTGCGCACAGTTGTTGAGACACGCTCGACAATCAAGATCGACAAGTTATCAGTTGTGAGCCAGCTGTTGCAGTGTTTTATGTGCAGTTTTTTTTTTTGACACAGTTGCTTAAATAATCAACGTGTCTGTCCAATTTATGAACAATGCAAAACGCAAAATTCACCCTTGAACAGAGAGTTTTTTTAATGTATGATGCATATGTGAAAACAGAGTCATGTAGAGAGATGCATAGGCAATTTGAAGTGAAATATCCTGTGCTGCAATTCCGGGCAGAGAAACTGCTAGACGTCTTGTTAACAAATTAAGGACAACAGGGTCGATAAATGCTACAATTCCTAAGCGAAAATGAGTATTAACGGAAGAAAAAATTGATGAAATCAGTGCATCATTTACACTCTCTCCTAATAAATGTCTCAGACGTGTTTCACAGGAAGTTAGTGTTTCAAAAACATCAGTCTTTACTGCTGCTTAACTTTTGAAATTAAAACCCTACAGAGTGAGTATCGTCCATGAATTACGGCCTAGAGATGAGGAAAAACGAGTTCAGTTTCGTAATTGAATTTTACAAAATATTGTGGACGGTATTATGGATCCTCAGTTAATATTTTTTTTCGTTTACGAGGTCATGTTGCCTCACAGAATAATAGGTATGTGAGTACAGAGAATTCCCATTTAATTCATGAGGTTCCATTGCATGACGAAAAGATTGGCGTTTGGTGTGCTGTTACAGCGAAGCGAATTATTGGGCCCATTTTCTTTCAGGATACAGTAAATGCGCAAAGATATCGCACTCTAATACTCACGCTATTTTCCAAATGTTATCAGATGATGAGAAACTCAATGGGTATTTTCAACAGGATTCAGCAACAGCCCATACAGCTCATAAATCCATGAACGATATAAGTGACGTTTTTGGAGAACGGATTATTTCTCAGGACTTATGGCCGCACGTTCCCCCGACCTTACAGTGTGTAATTTTTATTTGTGGGGAATTCTAAAAAAAAAAAAAAAAAATAATAATAATAATAATCCACACAGCATAGATGAATTGAAGACGAATGTAACAAGAGAGATTAGGAAAATTACCAAAGACGAACTTATTCGTGTGAATGATAATTTTATTAAAAGATGCCAGAAATGTGTGGATTCAGATGGACATCACTTCCAACATCGCCTATAACAAGGTTGGTACTACGTAGAAAAATTCTCGTGTGCATGCTATTAGTATAGAAAGTATAGAAAGCGGAAGCTTACGGATAGACGATCCCGCAAGTGACATCGCAGGCAGGCCGCTTTCCTCGCCCCACCCGTAGGCGAACGCTCTGTATAAACAATCAAGTAGCCTATTTGAAACATCTCTACTTTTCATTGTATAATAATCCGTTCCCCAGTTTTTATTTAATTACTAGGGCCTTATTAAAAGGCTAGGAATTTTCTTTTCATATGTTTAAGATCAAGTATGTAATCTCAAGTAAAAAGATATTAATGGCATGTTTTATGTTTCTTAGAAATGCAAATTTATTTGAGAACTGTTTTTTCTATTTATATAACCATAGGTAATATCATGTAATAGGACCAGAACATTTTGATAACTAAGATACTGTTCTGTTTTGTTTTTTTGTCTCATTTAAACTTTTATGTTATTTATTTCAATTATGTATGTTATTCAAAGTTACGAAATCTTTCCACGCCGACCAAATGCTATTTCGAGAATGACAAGCGAGACTCGAAGCGCAGCGGAAATGAGCTGAGACTCGAAAGAAAAATTAGTTTTGTTCATCTCTAATATTTAAGAATTGGCGAAGCGTGCTATACTTAGTGGGGTAGACAGTAGCATTTTAGTTTATCTTATCATCACTACTGAATATCTTGTATAATGCAATTATTATCACTAATGAAGTGTACTACGAAAAATATGAATAGAATTTTAGAAGGAAATAAAGTTTAAATGAAGATGGGATTGAGCAAAGAAAGAAGCAATCAAAGGAATACATATTAATAAATTAAAAATGCAAATAAGGGCTGAACCGAATAAAGACGTAAGTACAGATTTATAAAGAAAAAAATTATTAAGTTGAATTAAATACGTTAGAAGACGGATGGGAAAAATGAAGGAATGAGAGAAAATGAGAAGAATTACATGAGGAATGAGAGAATAAGCAATAATAGAGAACATGTACTAGGTATTTTCACAATTATAAATCAAGATATAAGTTATGTACAGCAAACTAATATACATGCTGCAGGGAAAAGTGTCAATGTTTTACTCAGTCCATATTTGAAGGGTACAGCGAAAAAAGATCAGGATCATACGAAGCAAATTTTTCAGGAGAGCAAATTGGAAGTTCAATCCTGAATGTTCTTCCATGCAATGGTTAAATTTAAACAGCGTGTTTCTTGGACACAAATCGTTTATGCGCGGTAATATTTAACGTGATGAAACATTCACATATTAGTCGCCTATTGGTATCAGTAACTCTTTTTCACTTTTGGCGGACCCTGATCTTTTTCCCCTGTACCCATCACTTGGTATAATGTAATTTGAATCTGGTTTCTAGCGCATGCCATATTGATTGTAAAGCTCACGTAAACTTTTTAAATATATTCAACCATCACGTTATTTGCTAGAAAATGACTCGCATAAAGACATTTTCGTTAGCTGGGCCCCAGGAATGAGGTGCTAATATTGCTCAATGACAGCCCACAGTAATTTGGTTAGCAGAGTAGAAGCATCTGCCTGCGTAATCTCGGTTGTTATTTGTTTCATACACTACACACAGCGTCTCACGAAATGTCGCGCACTCTCGAGATTTTATTTGAGAGAGTTGGAGAAGCACTTGGATCCTGCAGTTCCGCTTTTATTATAACTCTTGTGAATTCCGCGCTACTCTTGTATGGAGGTACAGGACTTTCTGGAGCGTGTGCAACAATACGAGTAAACTCGAATATCACATCCGAAAAACTTACTTGATTGACCTGAATTCTTGACGGCTCCGATCTGAAGCAGTGGGAATTGTGTTGTGAACAGAGTGCAAAGGATTTACATTGAATTGACAAGAGAAAATCATTGGAAAAAACGCCAGTGCTTTTGTATTTTGTGTTTGAGTGGTGAAGGGCGGACAAGAGTATTCTCGTACTAGGATTTACGGTACCATTGTGAACAGAACTCTCAGAGGAATGGTAGATTTTGAGGCCCATTGGTGTCACAGAGATTACTCAGACTATTTACCACCAGTGGGTCCCGCCGCTGATACCGTGACCATCCTGATATTCTAAAGAGGATCTCCATTACGACGTCCGTTGAATAGCACTTGAGAAAAGTCTCGTATGTCAGCCGGTTTCGCCAAGTTTTGGCGTAGAACTAGGCCTACGTCTTATTATTCGACATGGTAGGTCTCCAACCGCTTAGTAACGCTTGGTGTTGCATTAAAATTGTTCATAATGCTTGTACAAATAAACGTAGCGAAACGAAAAGTATACCGTCGTGTAAACAAAGGAATGTCGTAACCATAAACAGCCGCACGAAACCGGTCGGATCCTGAATGCCGGCGATAATAGTGAGGTAAAACATTTCTCGAAAACTGCATTCCGGCGGTCATTCTATGCGTATAACGTCGTGAGATCTAAACCGATCAGGACGTTGTCGATCGATCGATCGCGGCGAGATTGACTAAATAAACGCAAAACTATAACTCAGCTGTTAAAATTAATTTGTGAACTTTAAAGATACATTGAAATTCGCACTAGCATCATTCAAGTCTGTCGAGTATGACAAGTTCGATATTCACCGATATTCGATCTGCTGCAGGAGGCCTCTCGTGTTTCTTCCAACTTGTTATAAAAATATCCGCTGCCCTCCACTCTCACTCCTTCATGTTTTTACCGCTTAAGGATTTTAGCACAGATCTTGCGGTAAGTTTTTCATATGAAATAAGACGAAGTTTGTAATGTCTTCATTGCACTCTCTCATGTTCGAACAATTGCAGGACACTAATTCAAACGTTGAGATATTGGAAAATAGAGGCGAGAACAACTCAAGATAAATCCAAGCCCAAGATCATTGCTACGGAGTACAAGTGACGTGACGGAAGAGGGAGTTCAAAAGAACGGCGGCACAAGCGAGCTCCGTGGACTCTGTGGCCGCTCTGTGTGGCCGTACTGCGGCGAGACATCTACAGGACATCGGCTCAGACAGTGAATGAGGGTAGTGTTTGTTAGCATACTTTGTACTCACTCACTCACTCACTCACTCAATAAACGAAACAAATTCAAAACTTTTTTTGCAAACTTTACCCAAGTTTAGCCCTCTTTGAAAAATGCAGTTCTACATCCATAAATTCTCTTGCTCGCTTCACTAGTGAGACTATTTCACATCCATTATTCATTCAAATGTCCTCATCTGTGGGTAACTCACTGAAACTGAAGGTTTTTTTTAGTCTAGCGTAAGCCATGGGAGACGAACTAAAAGCACCGTATGATGCTGATAAATGAAGCAGCAGTGGAGTGCCAGTAGAGGAAACAGGAGTACCCCTCCTACTATCAAACACTGTCATTCTTCTTCACAAATTCCAGTCGGGACTGCCGAGATTGGAACCAGTGTTACCAGCGTGGAAAGCCGACTCTCTATTTGTTCTCATTTGGCGCCCAGCGTTGCAAGCTGTGAGTGCTTTATAGAGAATCAGTAATCAGACTGTCGCAATTATGTTCGGCATCATTTAAGGTAGGGCCTAGAACGAGTATTTCATCTTGTAACCTTATTTTTGACGTAAATGATGCAAAAGGCCGATTCGATGAAACTAAGATCAAGCGCTACGCCGATTTCAAATGTCAATTTCTCAGTAACTGTGAGGGTGGGAGTAATTTAACCTGTATGAAAAATATCACGAAAAAACTTTAATAAATGTGGCTGGGCTACTACCTAAGAAGGAGGAACTTTCTACTCTAGGATTCACTGGAAGGAATGGTGAACGTGAAAAGTTCGGGAAAGAAGAAGATATCGAATGATTGACAACCTTAAAATATATGGGTTATTAGCAAAGACGAAGACAGAAGCGGGTAAGAGGGAAGATTGGAGAATGTTGCGTCTGCAGTAAAGAATCTGCCCTTGGGCAGAAAACTATTTGTATCACGTTTATTCTCCACTTTTCAAAGATCTCATCTCGCCAAATACCATATCACTATCACCAAATCCATAGATGCTAAATAACTAGTACAGTCAACTCTGGATAGTGAACTCGGTTATAGTTAACATTCGACTATAGTGAACCTAAATCGTTGGTCCCGATCCGCATACATTAAAAAGTAGTCTACATTAAAGTTTACGTTTATAGTGAACCCTCGCTTCGGTTATAATAACCTTAAAAATTTAAGTTACAAGAGTTGTATCCTGAAAATTCTTATTTGAAATCAGATCTCCTGTATAAAATTGAAAGGATGTGTTGAGAACAACATTCTAAGTTTCTTACTCCTTTAGTCAAAGGACGAAGGTAGGATTAGTGATTCCTAGACAATGAGCTGTACTGTAAATCCAGGCAACGCGTGACGACCTTGTCTCATTCCACCGTCCAAGGGTTGCCATTCCGTTCTCAGGCACACTACTCTACTTTTATCCCTAATCCTCCACCGTTAAAGGGTTGCCTTTTGTTCTCAGAAACATTTACATTATGACGGATAGCATCGAAACAACGGAAAATGAAATTACCTTCTTTTATTATAAGGGAACGGACATTATGTCCAGAGCTTAAATGAAGGTAAGATTCTAATGGCTTTTCAAACTCCATGAAACCCCTCCCAGTTTCCATTAAGTGACTCGGGAAATTCCAAGGCTGAGTACGCATTCACACCACAACAGCGTTTGTCATTTTTACCTGATCAGTCTGTTTCCAGTGTTCGAACAGTGAATGGATTGTATAAAAACGTCGAAGCGTAAAGTGTCGAATATTATAAGTGACTTGAACGTGGTTTTTCGCAAGCGGGCGTGGGTCGACATCATAGTTTAAGTAAATGAACTGTGAGTAACAGCAACTGTATACAGCATACAGTGCATTCC